>NC_053392.1:522279628-522584503 GCF_905171765.1 Bufo bufo
TCACTGCAGGGACCGTTTATAGGAAAAATGTGGATAAATTATGGAAAAAATATAATTGTTTTCAATAATATTCTTCCTATCTCTTCCCCTGACACACAAACGGTATTGCTGAACAGATGTCACAAGTCACTGCAGACACCCTCTATAGAAAAAGAATCGCAAAGTATGGAAAAAAATAAATCGGACTACTTTACAAGGTTAAATTGCTGCCACCACACACAATAGTCCTTAAAAGGACTTTTGGGTCTTTGAAACGTTTTAAAATGGAATAAATTGCGATCACAAACTCCCTACAGTATCTTTCCCTGCCTAACCGCAGCTCTCCCTGACTCGCAATGAGCCGAACCGCATCATCGGGTGCTATATTTCAGCCATCATAGGTAGATGAGACCCAAATAATAAATCCATAATGCCCAGAAAAGCAATCAAAAAGACCTAGGGCACAACTGCCACTAAAAGGTAATGACCAAAGAATACATAATGGGCAAAAAGTAAGAAAATAACCATACCAATGATAGCACTTCGACTCCGCAGCCTTCTCCACCCAATGCCATCTCGCCCTACAGGCTCGTTACTGGTATCTTCCTCCTTATCCTCATTTGAGTTTCCTTTGCTGCTATTTTATGTATTTGTTTTTTATTTAGTGTATTCAATAAAGATGCAATTTTTTTGACTATATATTGAGGTTGTTTTATCAATTTTTTGTTGGGGTCTAACTAATAACAGTAAGAGCAAACTGAAAGCAGAATTGATCTTTAATGATACTGAAATGAATCTCCCGGTGCTGGGACAGAAAACCCCTAGTGGAGCTTGCCTATAAAAGAGTTGCGACAGGGAGACTGTAAGTAGGAGTTACAACAGGAAAGAGGTTACAGGGTTAATCATAGTGCAGAGTTGCAAAAAAGCAGTGAGCAGTAAAGGCAATCTTGCTATATAAATAAAGGAAGTTACCTGTCAATGATAGTGAGGATTTAAAATGGCTGGATCATAGGGCACTGGCCTGTGAGTGCCACTTTAAATTATGTATGGGCTGCTATGAGCGTCGATCACGTGATCGCAGTGTCACGTGATGTAGGTGGCGCAAACGTGCATTTCACTGACGTCACGTATCCCGGAATATTGTGGTATGCGTTCCACGGACTTACAGAGAAGATGAAAATATCTATGGTTAGGTATTAATATATTTAAGCACTGGCTATATACTCCCCCTATATCGTCATTTCTCTATTTACCGTATAACTATGTTTTGGATAATAGGCTCCTAGTGTTTTATTTATAACTCATGTTTTTCATGATACTTTTTCTCATTTTCTGGTTATATGTATCTGAGCTCTACTGAATGGTTTCCATATTATTTTACCACAGACAAATAGACCGCTGAAGAAGGTTCTTGAGGACCGAAACATCCTGTCAACGTCATTACCAAAGAGTGATTTCAATTATTACTTGTGTTGAACTATATAACTGGATCATGACCTTTTTACTAATAAATCACCTCTAATTGCAAATTAACATTCTGAGTGCCGCAATTTCATATTATTGAACGTGACTGTACATTCCTTGCTGGCACCAGAAGCTGTAGTGTGCAGTGCTCTATTTTCTATAATATAAAACTTCAGGATAATCCCGTACAAGGTGACGTATGACGTCGCCATGCTGGCTGGCGTGATGACGTCATGTTGGGCCACTCAAAATTTGATGCCAGACCTTCAAGCAAGATGGCGGTGGCCAGCCCGCCGCGAGCAAATGGATCAGTTCTTTTTTAAATTTTTTTATTGTACACTCTGTTTTTAATATCAGATGCTGCGATGATGTATGAATGTGGCATCTGAGGGGTACAATGAGGGGGGAAGGGGTGGCGCAATCTCCGCTCCCTGTCATTGATTGCACGCACTACTTACAAAGAACTGCCCTTCATGACAAAGTAATTCGCCACAAAACTTTATTTTTTTTTATTCAACAAAGCAGCCGAATTTAATTTTGAAATACTTCACTTATCGCTAGTTAGCACCTACCAATACATAAAGGCCCAGCAGCACCATGGACTCCCAAGGCAGAGGGAAGGTTAACCTACAGTATCTGGTTTGATACCACAGAAAGGCTACTGTAGTGTAAACTGCTGAAAAATTACTTCTGGTTATGATAGAAAAAGTGTTAGAGATTAGTGTAGGGGCGAGCATGGTCTGCTGAAAACTAATTTTACTCGAGCATCGCGATGCTCAGCACATTGCGTTGTTCGGCCGAACAATGCTCGAGCGCGATGCTAGAGTCTCCTCCCCACACGTTTGTTGGCTGCTTTGCAGCCAATAAACATGCAGGTAGGTGCTGCCATTCACTGTAATACCGTAGCCATGTTGGCTACTGGCATTACAGTAATTGTCTGGCTGGAACATGTCATCGGATGCTATATGGCACCCGATGACACGTGTTCGGCTCAGTCTTAGTCAAGGAGAGCTGTGCTGAAGAAGGGACAGATAGTGTAGGGAGTGAAATAGTACTATTTTATTGAAAAAAATTGTTAGAGACCCAAAAGTCCTTTTAAGGACTATTGTTGTATCTGGCAGCAATATAATTATTAGCGCAACCTGCGCTAAATTACATGGCATTGTTAGAGAGACCCGAAAATCCTTTTAAGGACTATAGTTGTATCTGGCAGCAATATATATTTTTAGCGCAACCTGCGCTAAATAGCTTGCAATTCTTTGGCCGCTGCATACAGCGACATTATCTACGCTACATCTCCTGTATAATGTTTGAGTATCCGAAATATCAGTGACATTCAGTATAATTTTTTGTTGCTGGTGGCAGCGACATTACCTGCGCTACATCTCCAGTATATCGTTAGCGCATTCGAAATATCTGTGATATTCAGTGTATTTTTTTTTTCTCTCAGTAGTGACAGCGAAATTATCTGTGCTACATCTCCCATGTAACATTCAGTACAGACCAAAAGTTTGGACACACCTTCTCATTCAAAGAGTTTTCTTTATTTTCATGACTATGAAAATTGTAGATTCACACTGAAGGCATCAAAACTATGAATTAACACGTGGAATTATATACATAACAAACAAGTGTGAAACAACTGAAAATATGTCATATTCTAGGTTCTTCAAAGTAGACACCTTTTGCTTTGATTACTGCTTTGCACACTCTTGGCATTCTTTTGATGAGCTTCAAGAGGTAGTCCCCTGAAATGGTCTTCCAACAGTCTTGAAGGAGTTCCCAGAGATGCTTAGCGCTTGTTGGCCCTTTTGCCTTCACTCTGAGGTCCAGCTCACCCCAAACCATCTCTATTGGGTTCAGGTCCGGTGACTGTGGAGGCCAGGTCATCTGGCGCAGCACCCCATCACTCTCCTTCATGTAATTTTTTTTGCCGCTGGTGACAGCGACATTATCTGAGCTACATCTCCTGTGTAATGTGTGCGCAGCCTAAAAATATCTTTGACATCCAATGTACTTTTTCCATAGACGGTGTCCGCTGTGGACAATTACATTTCCTGCGCTACATCTCCTGTATAACGTTTGCGTATCCGAAATATCAGTGACATTCAGTCAATTTTTTTTGCTGCTGGTGGCAGCGACATTACCTGCGCTACATCTCCTGTATAACGTTTGCCCATCCTAAATATCAGTGACATTAATTCAGTGTAATTTTTTATTAGCTGGTGGTGACAGCGACATTACTTGCGCTATACCTCCTGTATAACGTGTGCGCATCCTGAATATCAGTTACATTCATTCAAAGTAATTTTTTATTAGCCGCTGGTGACAGCGACTTTACTTACTTTACTTGCGCTATACCTCCTGTATAACGTTTTCGCATCCTAATATGATCTGTGAAACTCAGTGTACTTTTTTCATAGACGCTGCGGACAGCGACATCTGTGCTAGATCTCCTGTTTAACGTGTGCGCATCCTAAAAATATCAGTGACATTCTGTGTACTTTATTTGCGCATACACTAACAAAACCTGCGCTACTGTACGTGTGACATACTTGCAAGCATATATAACATTTAATATGCACAAGGCGAGATGCAAGGGACAAGGAAATGGCCGTGCTGCTGATGGTGCACGCAGAGGCCGTGGCACTGGGCGCGGTGAAACTGTGCCTGCTGCCAGAGCACAAGAAACACACTCATCCACGATACCTAGCTTCATGTCCCAGTTTGCAGAGCGGCGCAAGACACCGCTCTCGAAGTCAGACCAGTGCGACCAGGTGGTCAATTGGATTGCAGCAGATAATGCATCCAGTCGGTTAAGCACCACCCTGTCTTCTACAAAGTCCAGTCTCAGTAGCCAAGAGTCTGGTCAACAGAATCCTCACCCTGATACTTCTTCCTCCCACCTTGGAGAGTCTTGGCAAACAAGTGATCCCACACTCGAATATTCCTCGGAGCTCTTTCCATAGTCATTCCTTGATTTGGGCCTCTTAAAAAGCCTGCTTGAAGAGGGACATATTGTGCCCTGATTCCCAAACTCATCCACAGTCACAAAAAGATGACGGTGGGGTTCGGCAATTAGTGTTTCACGAGGTGGATGATGATGATGAGACACAATTGCCAATAAGTCAATCGCAATTAGTGTCTCAAGAGGTTGATGATGAGGATGAGACACCGTTGTCAATAACTGAGGTTGTTGTTAGATCAACAAGTCAGGAGGATAACCAGAGTGAGGAAGTGGAAGAGGAAGTGGTGGACGATGAAGTCACTTTTCCAACCTGGGAAGGAGGCAAGCCGAGCGATGACAGCTGTACAGAGGGGGAGGGATCCGCAGCACCGCAACGGGCTGGAAGAGGCAGTGGGGTGGCAAAAGGGAGAAAGCGGGCCACACCAAACAGGCCCGCAACTGTTCCCCGGAGCACCCTCTTGCGGCAATCTCCCTTGCCAAGGGGTAAGTGTTTGTCACTATGGCGCTTTTTTGAGGAAAGTGCGGAAGATAAAACAATTGTCATTTGCAACCTGTGCCGTACCGAAATGAGCAGGAACATGAACACTATCAACCTCACCACCACCAGCATGATCCGCCACATGGCATCAAAGCACCCTAATAGATGGGCCGAACGCCTGTGTCCACAATCAGTGTCTTCGGGTTGCACCACTGCCTCGTCTTTCCCTGTGTTACGTGCTGGCCAATCCCCTGTCCAAGATGCAGGCCCGGATGCCTCCTGCCATGCACCTGGACCTTCACAAGCACCATTAGCTAGCACATCCACTTCTGTGTCCCAGCGAGCGTACAGATGTCTATACCCCAGGCCTTTGAACGAAAGCGCAAATACCCAGCCACCCACCCACAGGCCATAGCACTAAATGCGCACCTTTCCAGTTTGCTGGCCCTGGAAATGTTGCCAATTAGTCTTGTGTACACTGAGGCTTTCCACAGCCTGATGGCGGTGGCCATCCCGCATTACTCTGTCAATATTTTTCACGGTGTGCAGTCCCAGCCTTACACCAGCATGTGTCCCCTAACATCACCCGTGCCCTGACAAATGCAGTTACTGGGAAGGTCCACTTAACGACTGACACATGGACAAGTGCTTTTGGCCAGGGATGCTACATGTCCCTGACGGCACACTGGGTGAACATTGTGGAGTCCAGGAGCGAGTCATACCCTGGAATGGCACAAGTGCTACCGACACCAAGAATTGCGGGCCCTACTTCCATCAGGGTTTCCGCTACCAACTACGTTAGTGGCTGCAACCCCCGCTTCTCCTCCTCCGCCTCCTTCTCCACTTCCTCCTTTGAATTATCATCTTGCAGCACCAGTCAGACATCAGTCATTAGCTGGAAACAGTGTAGCACTGCAGTGGGGAAGCGGCAACCGGCAGAGCTTAAACTGATCTGCTTAGGTGACAAACAGCACACCGCCGCAGAGCTTTGGCAGGGGATAAGGGACCAGACTGAGCTGTGGCTCTCGCTACTCAACCTACAACCAGGCATGGTTGTGTCTGATAATGGCAGTAACTTGATGGCGGCCCACGTGTTCAACTTAGAGCAGCAGAGGACAGTAGTGGAATACCAGCTACAACATGGTCATCACCTTTCCAGTCAGATTCCGCTCTTCACAAGCGTTGAGTGGGCATTGATGTCTGACCTTTGTGATGTTTTACGCAACTTTGAGGAATCAACACAGATGGTAAGCGGCGATAACGCTATTATCAGCATAACCATTTCACTTTTGTGTCTACTCAAACGCTCGCTGCTCACAATTAAGGCGGACGCTTTGCATGGGGAAGAGGTGGAAATGGGGGAAGAAAGTACACAGGGTGATAGCCAGACCACCCTCAGTTCATCTTCTCAGCGCGAATTGGATGATGAAGGCTAGGAGGAGCAGGAGACGGTTTCCTCCGCTACAGAGGGTAGTACCCATGGAAGTTTTATTCCATCTGGTCAGCGTGGATGTCATCCTCCTGATGAGGACAGCGAAGTCTTGTCTGTTGGGAATCTGGCACACATGGCTGACTTTATTTTATGCTGCCTTTTCCGTAACCCTCGCATTGTATGCATTTTGGGGGAACAACACCAATTACTATTTGTTCCCCCTTCTCGACCCCCGCTATAAAGAGATCTTCTCATCTTCCATTCCTGTGGTGGAGAGGACGAGCAAAATGGTGCAATACCAGAAGGTCCTTGTGGAAAAATTGCTCCAAAAATTTCCAGCTGACAACGCTGGCTGCAGAGTACGTAGTTCCTTGGCCAACCGAGGAGTAAGATGAGGGGAACACACAGCAGTTTCAACAGAGGCAGGGCAACACTCTCCAAGGCCTGGGACAGTTTTATGACACCCCACCAGCACCCTCAACCTGATGCGCGGCCTAATGTCACAAGGAGGAAAACATTTTGGAAGATGGTAAAGTAGTATGTAGCATTCCATGTCAGCGTCTTCAGTGATCCCTGTGTGCCTTACAACTATTAGGTGTCCAAGCTGGACACGTGGCACGAACTGGCGCTCTACGCCTTGGATGTGTTAGCCTGCCCCGCCGCCAGCGTTTTATCAGAGCGTGTATTTAGTGCTGCTGGGGGCATAATATCTGATGAGCGCATCCGCCTGTCAACTGAAAATGCTGACCGGTTGACTCTTATAAAAATTAACAAGGCCTGGATTGACCATGACTTCTCTACTCCACCAGAAGAAAGCGACTGAACATAAAGGCACTTTAAATGTGGCTTTTATGGTGTATTGAATACATTGTATTCCCATGCACCCCTTCCACCACTAAAAAGGGTATATGGTTCAATCTCCCTCCCTTTTCGCGTCCTCCTCCTCCATCATATCAACATGCTTATTAGGCGGCCCTTGCTCCTAATTTTTTAGAGGGTCAGCTCAACAGCAGGCCCTTGCCCCTAATGTTTTAGAGGGTCAGCTCAGCAGCAGACCCGCACCCCTAATGTTTTAGAGGGTCAGCTCAGCAGCAGGCCCTCGCCCTAATGTTTGAGAAGGTCAGATCAGCAGCAGGCACTTGCCCCTAATGTTTTAGATGGTCAGATCAGCAGGCCTTGCTCCAATTATTTTTGAGGGTCACCAGCAAGCCATCAATCATAATTTTTCAAGGGTGTGCATGATGCCCTTCTTTTATGTGTAATAAAGGATGTATTGTACTGCCGGTTCCTTGAAATTTTTGGCAGCCCTTTCACTTAGTGCATAGGCTTTATGAGTGTAGGAGTCCCACTACCTGAACAATTGTACCACAATTTGAATGATGCCCTCCTTTATGTGATATACAGGTTGTATCGGAGTGCCTCTTCCTTGTAATTTTTGGCAGCACTTGCACTTTATATACAAGTAAATATATAGGAAAGAATGTTCCCTAACAATTTTTCCTCTAAATTCAATTTTATCTTCGGTTTTGTGCGTATTATTGTCAGTCTGTAAAGGTGGCGTACTACTCGGACAACATCGTTCCCAGCAGCGACCTGGGAGTCCAAGCTGCATCCAGACATCCTCCCCATGCTGTTCCTGAGCCATTTCAGTGGTGTTTCCTTCAATTTCTGACCTTTAGACACCCTCCCCTCTAATTTCTGACCTTTAGACACCCTCCCCTCTTCAGAGCAGGGGGTGCCTGGTTTAATGCTCGGGTTCCCCCATTGACTTCCATTGTGCTCCCGAAGTGTTCTACTCGTGCATTTGAGAACCCCAGCCATTTGGTGCTCGACCAACACTATTAGAGATGAGAGAAGAGATTTATTCATCAAGGAATCATTAAAGGGTTTCTATCACTTTGTATCACATAATTAGCTGTCAGACACTAGCGATCTGCTAGTGTCTGCTCTGGCCAACCATCCTACTATAATCGCTTGTGGGGCAGCGGTTTTGCTAAAAAACGAACTTTAATAAATATGCTAATGAGCCTCTAGGTGCTATGGGGGCGTCATTAGCACCTAGAGGCTCCGTCTACCTTCATAAACAGTCGCCGCCCAGCGCGTCCTTCCAGCCCGCCCATGTCCTGCTGAATGCGATCCTCCGTGTGACGCAGCGGACTAATTCTCGCGCATGCGCCGTGTGGGCTGGAGGGACGCGCTGGGCGGCGACTGTTTATGAAGGTAGACGGAGCCTCTAGGTGCTAATGACGCCCACATAGCACCTAGAGGCTCATTAGCATATTTATTAAAGTTCGTTTTTTAGCAAAACCGCTGCCCCACAAGCGATTATAGTAGGATGGTTGGCCAGAGCAGACACTAGCAGATCGCTAGTGTCTGACAGCTAATTATGTGATACAAAGTGATAGAAACCCTTTAAACAGCATGGGGCTGTCACCGCTGTGCAAGAGGCTCCTCCCTCCAGCTTTATTGACAGGGCAAGGCATTTTGCCCAGTCCTGACTACCTTAGGTCTCTTGCACACAAGTTTTTTTTTTCGTTTACGTTTCTTTTTCTTGCGTTCCATATACGGACCATATATGGAACCATTCATTTCAATGGATTCACACAAAAAAAACCGGAAGATACTCCATATGCCTTCCGTTTCCGTATTTCCGTGTTTCCATTACGTTCAAATATAGAACATCTCCTATTATTGTCTGCATAACGGACAAGGATAGTACTGTTCTATCAGGGGCCAGCTGTTCTTATCCACACAAAAAAAACGCAAAATACTGAAAAAGCCATACGGTCGTGTGCAAGAGGCCTTACACCTACACTGCTGCTCTAAGTGGCTGCGCAAGTCCTACTGCCAGTTTCTGGAAGACACCTTCTTCAAGCAGTGGTACAGGAAGAAGTCTTCATCCTTCAAGAAAAACATGATTTTCATGCAGGACAATGCTCCATCACACGCGTCCAAGTACTCCACAGCGTGGCTGGCAAGAAAGGGTATAAAAGAAGAAAATCTAATGACATGGCCTCCTTGTTCACCTGATCTGAACCCCATTGACAACCTGTGGTCCATCATCAAATGTGAGATTTACAAGGAGGGAAAACAGTACACCTCTCTGAACAGTGTCTGGGAGGCTGTGGTTGCTGCTGCACGCAATGTTGATGGTGAACAGATCAAAACACTGACAGAATCCATGGATGGCAGGCTTTTGAGTGTCCTTGCAAAGAAAGGTGGCTATATTGGTCACTGATTTGTTTTTGTTTTGTTTTTGAATGTCAGAAATGTATATTTGTGAATGTTGAGATGTTATATTGGTTTCACTGGTAAAAATAAATAATTGAAATGGGTATATATTTGTTTTTTGTTAAGTTGCCTAATAATTATGCACAGTAATAGTCACCTGCACACACAGATATCCCCCTAAAATAGCTAAAACTAAAAACAAACTAAAAACTACTTCCAAAAATATTCAGCTTTGATATTAATGAGTTTTTTGGGTTCATTGAGAACATGGTTGTTGTTCAATAATAAAATTAATCCTCAAAAATACAACTTGCCTAATAATTCTGCACTCCCTGTATATGGAATGCAGTGATTTGTTCATGTATAAAATTGTGATATAGTGTGGCAAAATGAAATGTTTTGTGGTGTCTTAAACATTGATCTTCAGCAATGCTATTGTTAATGTACCGTGGTATAAAATATAACCGAGCTTTTAAAACAGAAGTTTAAAGAAATGAATTCAATAGCACAATACAATGAAAGGAATAAAGAATGATAGAAAAATTTGGCAGGTATACATTAATACTGCACCTAATGACGGCTTCAAGGAAAAGACATTAGATGCATTCAGATCAGTGACATTTTTATCAAATTTTGCATGCATTTTTGAGCCTTTTAAAATGCACAGGCATTTATGAGATTTTTAAATTGCCCATACAAATCAAGAAGCACACTTTGAATTTAAAATGTCAGATTTGAAGATGGGTGGGAAAGATTAATAAGTACATGCAGAAAGAGGTTGTAGATGCAGATTTACTCTCAGTCAGCGACATGACAAGCAAATTAGCAACAATGTATAATGATGATCAGCAGTCAAAGATGAGCAAATTACCTAACAAGAGGAGGAAAATAACCATAGTAAGACACACAAATAAAATAACAATCACTTAAAAAAAACACAAAGGTCAGATTGTCTAGGCAGGGTAATGAGCTCTGATCAGGCGCTTTGCATACTTACCGCTTTTAGAATCATACATATGTAAAATACTCTCCTGCTAATCTCCACGCCAACATTAAACAAAAATATTAATGCGGCAGATAATAGAAAGCAAGGTTTCAGGTTATGATTTCTTTCAGTTACCTCTCAAGTATCCTATTAAATATGAAACTTGACATGCATGGGAAAAAGGTATGCTCCAAACATGCAGTTAGAAGAGGACAATGAAAGGAGGACTAGTTCAAATCAATTTTATGACTCCTACTGCATGCTAAATGCATTTTAGAAATGTGGATGGTATAAGTATTTAAAATGACTGTTAATATCCTTCTGTAGTCCGCAAACCACATTGTCAGAGTGTGGCTCTAAATTAAACATAGTTTACAGGTATTGTATTTTTAATTTTGGTGTGTTGTTTTTAAATTGTCTACTTTTTTATCTATTAAAAAAAAAAAACAACTAAAGTTGTAGTTTTCAAACTAACCACTGAGACTCATAATAGGCGCACGCGTCCCGTTCTGTAGCGATCACTTTGTGTGCTTTGACCAAACAGCTATATTCCTTATTGCTCCCTCCTCCCTCTCACTAGAGATGTCGCGAAACTCTCCATTTAGCGCACGGCAAACAGTCCATTTGCACAACCGCAAACTCCCCATTTGCACAAGGTTGGATACCAAGCTAGCCATGTCCTGTTCCTTGTCCTCACTGATGTCATTGAAGGTCTCTTCCTCCACCCAGCCACATACAACACCAAGGGTCCCCGAAAGGTGACAACAAGCCCCCTGGGACGCCTGCTGTGGTTGGTTTTCCACCTCCTCAAAGCCACCTTCCTCCTCTGACTCCTCTTCTTCAGACTCCTCTCTCTGCGTTGCATCTCTATGCGTTATTATAAGGTGTGTTAAGTAGTACTATTCCTATCAGTTTAATCCCTGTTACGTCCCCTATCAGGGGACGTGTATATGGAATCGATTTTAGGAACCGGGAGATGGAAAAAGATGCTTGGTCGGTCCTCCTACTTCAAATTTGGGGCACTGCGCGTGCAATCTAATGTGCCGCCAGATAGTTGTGGTGTGTTATGTTGTTCTATTCTTATCAGTTTAATCCCTGTTACGTCCCCTATCAGCTTTCAGGCAAGTCAACCCCAAGACGGCGTGACACTGCCGTATCCGGGATGTGGAATAGCCCCTGGGGAGCTGGGGGGGGTGCCGTTGATGTGGAGCAAGATGCAACAGCAGAAGAGGACTCAGCCGAGGAGGTTATGGAAGAGGATGGAGTAGGAGGAGTAGAGGAGGTGGCAGCAGGCCTACCTGCAAATCGTGGCAGTGTCACCAACTCCTCTGCAGAGCCACACATTCCATGCTTGGCAGCCGTCAGCAGGTTTACCCAATGTGCAGTGTAGGTGATATACCTGCCCTGACTGTGCTTTGCAGACCAGGTATCAGTGGTCAGATGGACCCTTGCCCCAACACTGTGTGCCAGACATGCCATGACTTCCTTTTCCACAATAGAGTTCAGGTTGGGGATTGCCTTTTGTGAAAAAAAATTCGGCCGGGTACCTTCCACTGTGGTGTCACAATAGCTAAATTTTTTTTGAAGGCCTCAGACTCCACCAGTTTGTATGGTAAAAGCTGGCGGGCTAAGAGTTCCGACAAGCCAGCTGTCAGATGCCGGGCAAGGGGGTGACTTTGTGTCATTGGCTTCTTACGCTCAAACATTTCCTTGACAGACACCTGACTGTGGGCAGATAAGCAGGAACTGCTGAAGGTGAGAGGCGGAGTGGCGGATGGTTGAGAGGAGGCAAGGAGGACAGCAGTGGTTGACGTGGCTGAAGATGCTGGACCAGGAGGAGGATTGGGACTTTGAGTTTGTGTGCTGCTTGTACTCATGTGTTGATCCCATAGGCGTTTGTGATGTGCGATCATGTGCCTTTGCAAAGCAGTTGTACCTAGGTGGGTGTTGGACTTCCCACAAATCAGTTTCTTTTGGCACAGGTTGCAAATGGCATCACACAAAAAAAATGCCACACTGCTGAGCTCTGCAATGACAGCATTCTGGTGGTGGCAACAGCATGCGTTGATTGGCGTGCTGTCTGGCTGACCCCGGGTGCCGATGCATGCTGTCTGACTGTGCCACTAGCTCCTTGCGATGACCTCCCCCTGCTTCCAACTCGTCTCCTCCTCCTCTCTGTCTCCCCATCTGAACTTTTCCCCTGTTCTTCTTCTCTTCTAGTGGGCACCCACGTGACATCCACGGACACATCGTCATCATCAACCGCTTCACTTGTATCTGACAACTCAGCAAAGGAAGCAGCAGCGGGTACAACATCTTCATCATCACACCGTACGTCCATGTGTGTAATGATGCCTGACTGAGACATATCCCTGTTATCTACATCCTCTGGCACTAATGGTTGCGCATCACTCATTTCTTCCAACTGATGTGTAAATAACTCCTCTGACAGATCAAGTGAAGCGGCTGTGGTGCTAGTGTTGGTGGTGGCGGAAGGCGGGCAAGTGGTAACTTGAGAGGTGCCCGAAGCTAAGCTGGAGGAGGATGGTGCGTCAAGGTTCCGAGCGGAAGCTGTAGAAGATTGGGTGTCCTGTGTTAGTCAGTCAACTATGTCCTCAGAACTTTTCGAGTTCAGGGTACGTGGCCTCTGAACACTGGGCATTATTCTAGGGCTAAAGAGAATCACAGCACCACGACCACGACGGCCCCTGCGGGGTGGCCTGCCTCTGCCTGTCATTTTTTTTTAGATTAGTTAAGTTGTACTATGCGTGCAAGCTACTGTGACACCAGATATGAGTGGCACTGTGCACTGGCAGAAGTTGGCAGAGTAGACGCTGTAGGCCTGACACACACACTTGCAGACAACTAACTGCTATTCAATCTATTACAGTCAAAAAATTTATTTATTTTTAAATGTGCACTACTGTTACACCAGATATGAGTTGCACTGGTGTGACACTGTGCCCTGGCAGGCCCTGAAACGCACACGTGTGAAGGAAACTGACTGATATTATTTCACAGTCCAAAAAGTGTTTTTTTTTTTTTAAATGTGCACCACTGTTACACCAGATATGAGTTGCACTGGTGTGACACTGTGCCCTTGCAGGCCCTGAAACACACACTTGTGAAGGAAAATGACTGCTATTTTTTCAGTCCAAAAAGTGTTTTTTTTTTTAAATGTGCACCACTGTTACACCAGATATGAGTTGCACTGGTGTGACACTGTGCCCTTGCAGGCCCTGAAACGCACACTTGTGAAGGAAAATGACTGATATTATTTCACAGTCAAAAAAGTTTTTTTTTATGTTTAAATGCAAGCTATTGTGACACCAGATATGAGTGGTGGCACTGGGCAAGTGGGCACAGTATACGCTGTGAGCCTGACACACATGCTGGCAGCCGCAGGCAGGCAACTGCAAGCTACTGTGACACCAGATATGAGTGGCACTGTGCACTGGCAGAAGTTGGCAGAGTAGACGCTGTAGGCCTGACACACACACTTGCAGACAACTAACTGCTATTCAATCTATTACAGTCAAAAAATTTATTTATTTTTAAATGTGCACTACTGTTACACCAGATATGAGTTGCACTGGTGTGACACTGTGCCCTTGCAGGCCCTGAAACGCACACTTGTGAAGGAAAATAACTGCTATTATTTCAGTCCAAAAAGTGATTTTTTTTTTAAAATGTGCACCATTGTTACACCAGATATGAGTTGCACTGGTGTGACACTGTGCCCTTGCAGGCCCTGAAACGCACACTTGTGAAGGAAAATAACTGCTATTATTTAAGTCCAAAAAGTGTTTTTTTTTTTAAATGTGCACCATTGTTACACCAGATATGAGTTGCACTGGTGTGACACTGTGCCCTTGCAGGCCCTGAAACACACACTTGTGAAGGAAAATGACTGCTATTTTTTCAGTCCAAAAAGTGTTTTTTTTTTTAAATGTGCACCACTGTTACACCAGATTTGAGTTGCACTGGTGTGACACTGTGCCCTTGCAGGCCCTGAAACGCACACTTGTGAAGGAAAATGACTGATATTATTTCACAGTCAAAAAAGTTTTTTTTATGTTTAAATGCAAGCTATTGTAACACCAGATATGAGTGGTGGCACTGGGCAAGTGGGCACAGTATACGCTGTGAGCCTGACACACATGCTGGCAGCCGCAGGCAGGCAACTGCAATTAGATTACACAGGAAAAAAAAAACGTTCTAGCCCTAAAAAGGGCTTTTTGGGGTGCTGTCCTTACAGCAGAGATCAGATGAGTCCTTCAGGACTGTAGTGGACACTGAATACACTAGCCTAGCTATCGATTTCCCTATTAAATCAGCAGCAGCTACACTGTCCCTCCTCTCACTAAGAATGCAGCTTCCGAATGAATCTAAAATGGATGCTGTCCAGGAGGTGGGAGGGTCTGGGAGGGAGGGTCTGCTGCTGATTGGCTGGAATGTGTCTGCTGACTGTGAGGTACAGGGTCAAAGTTTACTCAATGATGACGAATAGGGGGCGGACCGAACATTGCATATGTTCGCCCGCCGCGGCGAGCACGAACAAGCTATGTTCGCCGGCGAACTATTCGGGACATCTCTACCTCTCACAGCATTGACTTTATTAGTACGTTGTGTTAACTGTCTCCTTCCAAGAGCGATTAGAATTTTGAATTCTTTTATGGAGCCTGCAGGCAGCGAAAGGGAGCTAGAATTTGAGGAATATGCAACTTCCTGTAATAAATATAATGCAACTAGTGTCGAGCGAATCGAAGTCAAAGAAGTGACTTCTGAATTTCAGGGAAAATCTGATTTGCCACAAAGCCTAATTTCCTTGTGCTTCGTGGTAGAGAATCGATTTTCCCTGAAATGGTGTAAAAAAACAAAAAACAAAAAGATCATACTTACCTCATCCATTTTCTCGTGAAGGGCTGGCCACTGCCATCTTGATTGAAGCTCTTGTACGAAATCCTGTGCGTGGTGACGTATGACGTCACTATGCCGGGCGGCGTGATGACATCATCACGGGCTGCAAAATGTTTCGCACCAGATCTTCAAAGAAAATGGCGGTGACCAGCCCATCATGGGCAAATGGATAAGGTAAGTATGATGTCATTTTTTTTATTTTACGCTGTTTCATTACTGTCAGATTCCACGATCAGCTATGAATGAGGCATCTGAGGGATACAATGATGGGGAGCACCCACTACTTGCAAAGAAATGCACTTCATGGTTAAGTAATTAGTCACAAAGCACATTTTTTGTAAAATTCGGCAAAGCAGCCAAATCGAATTTTTGAATACTTCGCTCATCTCTAATTACAACCTTTTATGTCTTCATATGTTCTACTGATTTATATTTAAAATATAACAAACAGCACACTATAAATGCAATTAATGTTGGTGGCAATTAATGGATGGCACACTGCAGGTGCTGTGAGCTAGGGGTCCAGCATAGTCATGAGAGGTAGGTTCCCCCACAACTTATTGACAGATTTGTCACTATTATTGTACATAGGGAGAAAGCTAGAGAAAAATTTGATTCGCAATGAATGCTAATTTCCTTGTGTTTCGTATTAACGAATCACAATTTTTCCTAAAATGGCGACTACACATGTGAGAACATGGGGCAAGGAGCTCTTGGAAGGCAGGATGACCCATAATGCTATGCATGCAGCCAAACAGCAGCCAGCCAGCCCTGTGATGTCACAGCCCTATAAATAGCCTCATCCATCTTGGATTCAGACATTTTCCAGTGTTCTGAGTGCAGGGACAGACGTGAGAAGGCGCTAGGGACAGCAATAGCAAAAACCTCATTATGATCAGAAGAAAAAAACTATTTATAAGTGCAGGGAAAGGATAGGGAGTAATCATTTCACAGAATCTTGGTGCAGGGAGAGACGTCAAAAGGCGCTAGGGACAGTGATAGGAAAAACATCATTGTGAAAAAAAGCGAAAAAGAAAAATTATTTGGGGGTCCAAATAGCCATTAGACAGCTCTGTCATTCCAGCAATTTGTTCAGTGCTATGTTGAAAGCGTTTAGTGGCTTATATCTGTGGAGAAAGAAAAATATATATGCAGTTCACTTCTGCAGTTATATGTGATGAAAGCGTTTAGTGGCGTATTTCATTATGAAAAGAAAAATATATACGCAGTTCACTTTTGCATTTATATGTGGTGAAAGCGTTTATTTGCGTATTTCAGTACAAGAAGAAAAATATATTCTCAATTCACTTCTGCAGTTATATGTGGTAAAAGCGTTTAGTGGCCTATTTCAATAAAAGAAGAAAAATATATTCCCAGTTCACTTCTGCAGTTATGTGGTGAAAGCATTTAGTGGCGTATTTCAGTACAAAATATATATATATACGCAGTTGACTTCTGCAGCTATATGTGGTGAAAGCGTTTAGTGGCGTATTTCAGTACAAAAATTAAAATATATACGCAGTTCACCTCTGCAGCTATATGTGATGAAAGCGTTTAGTGGCGTTTTTCATTACAAAAAGAAAAATATATATGCAGTTCACTTCTGCAGTTATACAGTTTGTGGTGAAAGCGTTTAGTAGCGTATTTCATTACAAAAAGAAAAATATATACGCAGTTAACTTCTGCACTTATATGTGGTAAAAGCGTTTATTGCTGTATTTCAGTACAAGAAGAAAAATATATTCCCAGTTCACTTCCGCAGTTATATGTGGTGAAAGCATTTAATGGCGTATTTCCGTACAAAAAATATATATATACGCAGTTGTTTTCTGCAGTTATTTGCGGTAAAAGCGTTTAGTGGTTTATTTCATTACAAAAAGAAAAATGTATACACAGCTCACTTCTGCAGTTATATGTGGTAAAAGTGTTTATTGGCGTATTTCAGTACAAAAAGAAAAATATATTCTCATTTCACTTCTGCAGTTATATGTTGCAAAAGCATTTAGTGGCCTATTTCGGTAAAAGAAGAAAAATATATTTTCAGGTCACTTCTGCAGTTAAATGTGGTAAAAGCGTTTAGTGGCCTATTTCAGTACAAGAAGAAAAATATATTCTCAGTTCACTTTTGCAGCTATATGTGGTGAAAGCGTTTAGTGGCGTATTTCATTACAAAAATAAAAATATATACGCAGTTCACTTCTGCAGTTCTATGTGGTGAAAGCGTTTAGTGACGTATTTCAGTACAAAACGAAAAATATATACACAGTTCACTGTTGCAGTTATTTGCGGTAAAATCGTTTAGTGGCATATTTCAATACTAAAATAAAAATATATACGCAGTTCACTGTTGCAGTTATTTGCGGTAAAAACATTTAGTGAAGCATTTCAGTACTAAAAGAAAATTATATATGTAGTTCACTACTGCAGCTATATGTGACGAAAGCATTTAGTGGCGTATTTCATTAAAAAAAGAAAAATATATACACAGTTTACTTTTGCAGTTATATGTGGTAAAAGCGTTTAGTGTCCTATTTCAGTACAAAAAGAAAAATATATTCTCAGTTCACTGTTGCAGTTATTTGTGGTAAAAGCGTTTAGTGGCCTATTTCAGTACAAGAAGAAAAATATATTCTCAGTTCACTTTTGCAGTTATTTGTGGTGAAAGCATTTAGTGGTGTATTTCATTACGGAAATAAAAATATATACGTAGTTCACTTCTGCAGTTATATGTGGTGAAAGCGTTTAGTGGCCAATTTGAGTACAAAAAGATAAATACAGTCTCAGTTCACTTCTGCAGTTATATGGGATAAAAGCATTTAGTGGCCTATTTCAGCACAAGAAGAAAAGTATATTCTCAGGTCACTTCTGCAGTTATATGTGGTAAAAGCGTTTATATGGCCTATTTCAGAATAAAAATATATTCTCAGTTCACTTTTGCAGTTATTTGCGGTAAAAGAATTTAGTGGCGTATTTCATTATGGAAAGAAAAATATATACGTAGTTCACTTCTGCAGTTATATGCGGTGGAAGTGTTTAGTGGCATATTTCTGTACAAAAAAGAAAAATATATATACGCAGTTTACTTCTGCAGCTATATGTGGTGAAAGCGTTTAGTGGCGTATTTCATTACAAAAATAAAAATATATACGCAGTTCACTTCTGCAGTTATATGTGGTGAAAGCGTTTAGTGACGCATTTCAGTACAAAACGAAAAATATATACACAGTTCACTGTTGCAGTTATTTGCGGTAAAAGCATTTAGTGAAGTATTTCAGTACTAAAAGAAAAATATATACAGTAATGTGGTAAAAGCATTTATTGGCGTATTTCAGTACAAGAAGAAAAATATATTCCCAGTTTACTTTTGCAATTATATGTGGTGAAAGCGTTTAGTGGCCTATTTCAGCACAAAAAATATATATATTCTCAGTTCACTGTTGCAGTTATTTGTGGTAAAAGCGTTTAGTGGCCTATTTAAGTACAAGAAGAAAAATTTATTCTCAGTTCACTTTTGCAATTATTTGTGGTGAAAGCATTTAGTGTTGTATTTCATTACGGAAAGAAAAATATATACGTAGTTCACTTCTGCAGTTATATGTGGTGAAAGCGTTTAGTGGCCAATTTGAGTACAAAAAGAAAAATATAGTCTCAGTTCACTTCTGCAGTTATATGTAATAAAAGCATTTAGTGACCTATTTCAGCACAAGAAGAAAAATATATACGTAGTTCACTTCTGCAGTTATATGTGGTGAAAGCGTTTAGTGGCCAATTTGAGTACAAAAAGAAAAATATAGTCTCAGTTCACTTCTGCAGTTATATGTGATAAAAGCGTTTAGTGGCCTATTTCAGCACAAGAAGAAAAATATATTCTCAGTTCACTTCTGCAGTTATTTGCGGTAAAAGCATTTAGTGATTAATTTCAATACTAAAAGAAAAATATATACGCACCTCATTGTTGCAGTTATTTGCGGTAAAAGCGCTTAGTGACCTATTTCAGTACAAAAATAAAATATATTCTCTGTTCACTTCTTCAGTTATATGTGGTAAAAGCGTTTATTTGTGTATTTAGTACAAGAAGAAAAATATATTCTCAATTCAATTTTGCAGTTATATGTGGTGAAAGTGTTTAGTGACGTATTTCAGTACAAAAAGAAAAATATATATGCAGTTCACTGTTGCAGTTATTTGCTGTAAAAGCTTTTAGTGACGTATTCCATTACTAAAAGAAAATATATACGCAGTTCACTTTTGCAGCTATGTGTGAAGAAAGCATTTAGTTGCGTATTTCAGTACAAAAAGAAAAATGTATAAACAATTGACTTCTGCAATTATATGTGGTGAAAGCGTTTAGTGGCCTATTTCAGTAAAAAAAGAAAAATATATTCTCAGTTTACTTCTGCAGTTATACACTCACCTAAAAAATTATTAGGAACACCATACTAATACGGTGTTGGACCCCCTTTTGCCTTCAGAACTGCCTTAATTCTACGTGGCATTGATTCAACAAGGTTCTTTAGAAATGTTGGCCCATATTGATAGGATAGCATCTTGCAGTTGATGGAGATTTGAGGGATGCACATCCAGGGCACGAAGCTCCCGTTCCACCACATCCCAAAGATGTTCTATTGGGTTGAGATCTGGTGACTGTGGGGGCCATTTTAGTATAGTGAACTCATTGTCATGTTCAAGAAACCAATTTGAAATGATTCGAGCTTTGTGACATGGTGCATTATCCTGCTGGAAGTAGCCATCAGAGGATGGATACATGTTCTCATTCTGTTTATGCCAAATTCGGACTCTACCATTTGAATGTCTCAACAGAAATCGAGACTCATCAGACCAGGCAACATTTTTCCAGTCTTCAACAGTCCAATTTTGGTGAGCTTGTGCAAATTGTAGCCTCTTTTTCCTATTTGTAGTGGAGATGAGTGGTACCCGGTGGGGTCTTCTACTGTTGTAGCCCATCCGCCTCAAGGTTGTGCGTGTTGTGGCTTCACAAATGCTTTGCTGCATACCTCGGTTGTAACGAGTGGTTATTTCAGTCAACGTTGCTCTTCTATCAGCTTGAATCAGTCGGGCCATTCTCCTCTGACCTCTAGCATCCATAAGGCATTTTTTTCCACAGGACTGCCGCATACTGGATGTTTTTCCCTTTTCACACCATTCTTTGTAAACCCTAGAAATGGTTGTGTGTGAACATCCCAGTAACTGAGCAGATTGTGAAATACTCCGACCGGCCCGTCTGGCACCAGCAACCATGCCACGCTCAAAATTGCTTAAATCACCTTTCTTTCCCATTCTGACATTCAGTTTGGAGTTCAGGAGATTGTCTTGACCAGGAGCACCCACCTAAATGCATTGAAGAAACTGCCATGTGATTGGTTGACTAGATAATTGCATTAATGAGAAATAGAACATGTGTTCCTAATAATTCTTTAGGTGAGTGTATATGGTGAAAGCGTTTAGTGGCATATTTCAGTACAAAAATAAAAATATATACGCAGTTCACTTCTGCAGTTATATGTGGTGAAAACGTTCAGTGTCCGATTTCGGTACAAAAATAAAAATATATACGCAGTTAATTTCTGCAGTTATATGTGGTAAAAGCATTTTCAGTACAAAAAGAAAAATATATTCCCAGTACACTTCTGCAGTTACAGTATATGTGGTGAAAGCGTTTAGTGGTGTATTTCAGTACAAAAAGAAAAATATTTTCAGCGCTTTTAGGGGTGTTTAAATTTCATTTTTATTTATTTAGTTCAGCTAACAGTATGTCAGACAGAGAAGTGCCAGGCCCTGCACAGCGGAGTGGCAGAGGCCTAAATGTTTCTGGCGCAGGCATAGGTCGCAGAAGGGTAAGGGGGCGTGGCAGCAGGAGTCGCAGCGAGAGGCCTGAGCTCCCTTTGTCATCTAGCGGTCGTGTCTTGACCAGTCACCCAGCGGTTCTTGATTGGTTAATTCGGTCATGCACTTCATCCCAAGTGGCATCATACACCCCCAGCCAACAGTCGGTGGGTTCGTCACCATCAGACACAACCCTTAGTTGGCATAACCGGGGAACAGGCCCTGTGCCCTCACCTGTCCTCAACCTGCCTCTGTTCTTTTCTTTTCCCTCAGCCAGAGAAGTTATGTATGCTGTGGGCTCAACTCCACTATACAGCGAGGACGAGCGACAAGAGGACAGTCAGCAGCTACTGCCCAGCCAAAATCTGGAGGAGACATCCGCCGCCTTCCTATAGTGATGAGGAGAGTGGCGTGAGAGCTGGTGTTGCGACCGATCAAGCTCCTGACACAGAGACCGTTGAAGAGGAGATCAGGGACGTGCAGACAGTACTCGATGATGATGAAGCCGATCGTACTTGGGAGCCGGGTGAATAAGGGGCTTCGTCATCATCAGGAGAATAGGGTGGCAGCTTGCATGTTTGGCAGCGGCTGAGCCAGCAAGTCAATAGCATGGCAGAGAGTCAGCAGGTCGGCAGCAGTGGGAGGTCGGGAGCCTAAAAGCCTGGAAAGGAGTGGTGCATGGGTTCACGGAAGCAGTGGCAGTAGCAGTCAGCCAGTGCGTAGTGTTGGGGGTAAAATCAACTATTCGGTGATGTGGCAGTTTTTTGTGAAGCCGCCAGAGGAGGTCAACATGGCAATATGTGGAATACGTGGGCACAAGGTGAAGCGTGGCCAGGGTGCCAATATTGGCATCACGTCCCTGCGTCAGCATATGCAGAGTCACCATAAAGTGGCCTGAGAGAACCATGGCTCTGATGTGGTGGTCCAGCCTGCCACTGCAACCGCTGCATCACCCAGTGGCACGGTGCACCTGATTTCAGGCAGTCAATGCTTCATCACTTCAGCCGAAGAGAGCTGTCTGTCGCTCCCATTGTGATGCTCCTGCTCCTCCTCATCCTACTCCTCATCAGTCATTCCGTCAGCAATCGATCACCGAAGCGATTGCCCAGAGACCACAGTATGAGTGCACGCATCCAAAGGCGCAGAAGCTGAACATGCTCCTGTCTAATTTGCTGGTTCCGCAGTCCCTCCGTTTCCAAGTGGTGGACTCTGCACCTTTCAGAGAACTGATGGCTTATGCCATGCCGAGGAGGAGAGTCCCAAGCCGTCATTTCTTTGCCAAAAAGGCAGTACCAGCCCTCCACAAATAAGTAGAACAGAAGGTGGGCCAGTCCTTGAGCCTGTCGGTGTCTGCCAAAGTGCACGGTAGTGCCAAAGTGTGGATCTGTAACTACGGTCAGGGACAATACATGTACTTTACACCCTACTGGGTAAATGAGGTTCCTGCACAGCCACACCAGCAACTTGGCCAGGTGACGCCGTTTCCGTCTCCACGTTCTCACGCCGTTGGTACAGCGACAATGTCCGTCTCTGTCTCCTCATCCTCCACCGTGTCCTCAGCCTCCACTGCAGAGACAAGTCACAGTGCCCCCCCAGCATGCCGCATGTATAGGGCACGGCGGTGTCACGCTGTTCTGCACCTGATTTGCCTGGGCGAACAGAGTCACTCAGGGGAGGAACTGCAACGTATGATTCATCAAGAAATCGAATCCTGGCTTTGTCTGCGACAACTAAAAATCAGAACCATGGTGACCAACAATGGGAAGAATATGGTGTTGGCACTGCATCAAGGAGGGATGAGCCATGCACCCTGCATGGCCCACGTGTTTAATCTGGCTGTCAAGCGGTTCCTGAAGTCATCCTAAAAATGGCCAGAAAGCTTTGCGTTCACTTCAGCCACTCATACACTGCAAAGCACACCCTCCTTGAGATGCAGCGGCAGAACGACTTCCCCCAACATAGGCTGTTATGCGACGTTTCCACCCATTGGAATTCCACTCTCGATATGTTGGACCGACTATACGAACAGAGAAAGTCCATTAATGATTTCTTGATTATACAAGCAGATAGGAGTACTCTACTGTGTAACTTTGATGTCAGCTAGTGGCAGCTCATGCGTGACACCTGCAATTTACTCAGGCCCTTTGAGGAGGCCACGTTATTTGTCAGTCGCCAAGACTACGGGATGAACAACGTCATTCCACTGCTTCATTTTCTAGAACAGATGGTGGTAACAATGGCTGGTCAGGGGACTGGAGACGTGGCGCCTAGATCTCATGGCCACATGAACTCCGTGGGGGCTGAACTGGAGGAGGGGGAGGAGGACATTGAAGCACAGGCAATGTGTTGCGAAATGGGTGGTTTTTCTTCTCAGGTGACAGGAGAGGAGGAGCAGGAGCAGCCAGAGGAGCTACAGGGCTATGAGCAAGATGAGACAGAGGACCCAGACACACCCTGGCAGCATGCAGTGGAGATGGAGGCAGGGAGTCCCTCCGAGTCACTTGCACAAATGGCCCGATGAATGCTCACTTGTTTGCGTAGTGACAGCCGAATTGTCAACATTCGGCATAGGGATGACTTCTGGCTCTCCACCTTGTTGGACCCTCGCTAGCGGTCCAAAATGGGAGACTTTTTTTACACCCACTGAGAGGGAGGAAAAACTGAACTACTATAGAGACATCTTATGTAGTCAGTTGGCCGCTGCCTATCTGCGCAATCGTCCATCCTCTCGCAGGTCTGACTGGGAGGGCCCTCTGCGCTCACGTTCCACTGCCATGGCTGCTAGGGAGGGGTGGGGTGGCAGGAGCAGTACCAGCTCCATCAGCAGCAGCCTGAGTCTACAGTCACTGATGAGTAGCTTTCTTCACCCGCATAGTGAAAAAATTACTCACCAGCAGCAGCAGATGAATCAGGCATGGATCACTAGGTCACTTTGTGGTCTACTGATGTTGCTTCTATCTCCACACTATGTCACCTTGCCACTCTGTGGTATCCTGATGCTGCTGCTTCTGCTATCTCCACACTATGTCACCTTGCCACTCTGTGGTATCCTCCTGATGCTTCTGCTGTCACCACCTCCAGACTCGGTCATTGTGCCACTCTGTGGCCTCCTCCTGATGCTGCTGCCACCTCCATACTCTGTCATTGGGCCACTCTGTGGTCTCCTCATGCTGCTGCCACCTCCAGACTCGGTCATTGTGCCACTCTGTGGCCTACTCATGCTGCTGCCACCTCCACACTCTGTCATTGGGCCACTCTATGGTCTCCTCATGCTGCTGCCACCTCCAGACTCTGTCATTGTGCTGCTCTGTGGTCCCTGTGGTCAACTTGGGTCTCAGCTCACACCTGTGCAACTGGATACTGGATTTTCTTACAAAAAGACCACAAATCGTACGCATGGGCAAGCACTTTTCTTCATCCTTAACACTAAACACTGGGGTACCGCAAGGCTTTGTGTTGAGCCCTCTCCTTTACTCCCTCTTCACCAATGACTGTAAACCTATTCACAATACCAATACCATTATAAAATTTGCAGATGACACGACCGTGATAGGCCTAATCTCCAACAATGATGAAACAGCCTATAGGAAAGAGGTTGAGAACCTAGAGAGATGGAGTAAGAACAACAACCTCATACTCAATACCAAGAAAACAAAGGAGCTAATTCTGGATTTTAGGAAGAAGAGACTAAATGGACCCCAACTCCCAAAACAGCTGCTAGTCAATTTTTACAGGTGCACCATAGAATCTGTTATCACATACTGCATTATAGTGTGGTACTCCGGCTGCTCTTCTGAGGACAAGAAGACCCTCAAGCACATCATCAGAATGGCTGGCAGAATTACTGGTACTCAGTTACCATCACTGGATGACATCTTCACTGCTCGCTGCAGCAACAGGGCAAAAATTATCTGCAGGGATCCAACTCACCCCGGCCACAGCCTTTTCATTCCCCTACCCTCTGGTAGGCGTCTTAGAGCCCTACATGCCCGCACCACTAGGCTGAATAACAGCTTTTACTCCAAAACAATCAGTCTCCTAAATGCTCGGAGATTATTGCCCCTTCCTAGGATAGAAACTACCACAGACTGAAAGTGAGTGCTGCATTCATGAACCCATGATGATCTCTTGTCTGTAGTCGTGTCTGAATCAGTGTGTATATATACTCATAAACACTTCCAACCTTGCTCTTGCTATATATATGTTGTGAACTGTGAATAGTAATGCTTTCTAGTGCAATGTTTTTTTTTTTTTCTAGTGTAATGCTTTAGTTTAAATGTCAGTTCTTGTTCCTCTGTCCATGGCATCTAGGATTGCTCCAAACAACATTTCATTGTATTGTACATTGTATTACATTGTATTGCACAGTGACAATAAAGGCATCTTATCTTATCTTATCCTCCTGCTGTCGCCACCTCCAGACTCGGTCATTGTGCCACCCTGTGGCCTCCTGCTGATGCTGCTGCGACCTCCAGACTCTGTCCAGACTCTGCCTCCTCCTGATGCTGCTGCTGCCACCTCCAGACTCTGTCATTGTGCCACTCGGTGGCCTCCTCATACTGCTGCCATCTCCAGACTCTGTCATTGTGCCACTCAGTGGCCTTCTCCTGATGCTGCCAACTCCAGACTGTGTCATTGTGCCACCCTGTGGCCTCCTCCTGATGCTGCTGCTGCCACCTCCAGACTCTGTCATTGTGCCACTCAGTGTCCTTATCCTGATGCTTCCACCTCCAGACTATCAAATTGTGCCACTCGGTGGTCTCCTCATACTGCTTCCACCTCCAGACCCTGTCATTGGGCCACTATGTGGTCTCCACATGCTGCTTCCACCTTACCACTATGTCATAGATCTACTCTGTGGACTTCTCATGCTGTTCCCACCCTCCCCACTTCACGACTAGGCCACTATTTTGGCTTTCGGCCTGGCTGAAATCATCATTTATTTGACCTTTCTTCTGATCTGTCAGAAGGAAGGAAAAATGAGATGCACAACGGATCCTGTCTGTGTAGCATCTGTTAGGCCTGTATGGTCCCATCGGAATTGGCTTATGATTTGGTAGCCAAAAGCAGGAATGGGTACAAAACACAGAAGTCATGCAAATATTCCATTCACGTGTCATCTCTGTTTTCGATACACTCCTTTTTTTGGCATTAGAAATACTGATGGATTATTGAGCAAATGCTGACCGAGTGAAGGCGTATGATCCACAGACAGGATCCGTAATTTGTGGGTTATTGTTCTGACGGATCAGAGGAAGGGCAAATTAATCAGTGACGTCAACACAAACTTACTGCATACACCCTCTCCCCTCTGTCAGGGGGGATCTACTTGTATAAGCGTTTAATACAACAGGTTCTATAGACATCGATGTGGTATCAGCTGACGAGGGTTTAATGAGTGCGTTTCTTCTTGACGCTAACATCGACGTGTAAGGCTGAGTTTATACGGTACTTCAGTTATTTGGCCAGTTTTGGCCCCGTGACTGCCCAAATACAGTAAGTGAAGTATGCAGTGATTCTAAGAGCGACCCCTGTCATCTGCATGTGATACTGACTCACAGTATTATTTTACTACCACAGCAGACTCCCTATGCGTTTTACTGCAAGGCACAGTGTTCTACACCCCTATAAAGGCTCTCTGCAGCCCAGAAATAGCAGTTTTTTAACGTAATTTGCCACGAATAAATTCGGATTGAAGCAAATCTTTTCAAAAAAATTTGCTCATCTCTAGAGAAAGATTTCAAACAGTAGGGTGCAGGGGAAGTCTGCAGCTCATGAGCACACTAGACCCCTAGTTCACATCGCATATAGCATGCTACAAACTAATAAACTAATACAGCATGTTTTCACATATAGAACACAAGGCTAAATTCAGCATCCAGCTGCTGGCAGGTTTTCTTTGAATGTTGTCAGTGTATTTACCATTATTACTACCTCTTGGCTACTCTAAGGGTGCCCACTCAAGATAAATTTGATTCGCCTAGAAGCCGAATTTCCTCGTGCTTCGTGTCAGTGAATCGATTTAACTGAAATACACTGCTCAAAAAAATAAAGGGAACACTTAAACAACACAATGTAACTCCAAGTCAATCACACTTCTGCGAAATCAAACTGTCCACTTAGGAAGCAACACTGAGTGACAATCAATTTCACATGCTGTTGTGAAAATGGGATAGACAACAGGTGGAAATTATAGGCAATTCGCAAGACACCCCCAATAAAGGAGTGGTTCTGCAGGTGGTGAACACAGACCACTTCTCAGTTCCTATGTTTCCTGGCTGATGTTTTGGTCACTTTTGAATGCTGGCGGTGCTTTCACTCTAGTGGTAGCATGAGACGGAGTCTACAACCCACACAAGTGGCTCAGGTAGTGCAGCTTATCCAGGATGGCACATCAATGCGAGCTGTGGCAAGAAGATTTTCTGTGTCTGTCAGCGTAGTGTCCAGAGCATGGAGGCACTACCAGGAGACAGGCCAGTACATCAGGAGATGTGGAGGAGGCCGTAGGAGGGGAACAACCCAGCAGCAGGACCGCTACCTCCGCCTTTGTGCAAGGAGGAACAGGAAGAGCACTGCCAGAGCCCTGCAAAATGACCTCCAGCAGGCCACAAATGTGCATGTGTCTGCTCAAACGGTCAGAAACAGACTCCATGAGGGTGATATGAGGGCCCGACGTCCACAGGTGAGGGTTGTGCTTACAGCCCAACACCGTGCAGGACGTTTGGCATTTGCCAGAGAACACCAAGATTGGCAGATTCGCCACTGGCCCCCTGTGCTCTTCACAGAGGAAAGCAGGTTCACACTGAGCACATGTGACAGACGCGACAGAGTCTGGAGACGCCGTGGAGAACGTTCTGCTGCCTGCAACATCCTCCACCATGACCGGTTTGGCATTGGGTCAGTAATGGTGTGGGGTGGCATTTCTTTGGAGGGCCGCACAGCCCTCCATGTGCTCGCCAGAGGTAGCCTGACTGCCATTAGGTACCGAGATGAGATCCTCAGACCCCTTGTGAGACCATATGCTGGTGCGGTTGGCCCTGGGTTCCCCCTAATGCAAGACAATGCTAGACCTCATGTGGCTGGAGTGTGTCAGCAGTTCCTGCAAGACGAAGGCATTGATGCTATAGACTGGCCCGCCCGTTCCCCAGACCTGAATCCAATTGAGCACATCTGGGACATCATGTCTCTCTCTATCCACCAACGTCACGTTGCACCACAGACTGTCCAGGAGTTGGCAGATGCTTTAGTCCAGGTCTGGAAGGAGATTCCTCAGGAGACCGTCCGCCACCTCATCAGGAGCATGCACAGGCGTTGTAGGGAGGTCATACAGGCACAAGGAGGCCACACACACTACTGAGCCTCATTTTGACTTGTTTTAAGGACATTACATCAAAGTTGGATCAGCCTGTAGTGTGTTTTTCCACTTTAATTTTGAGTGTGACTCCAAATCCAGACCTCCATGGGTTGAAAAATTTGATTTCCATTTTTTTATTTTTGTGTGATTTTGTTGTCAGCACATTCAACTATGTAAAGAACAAAGTATTTCAGAAGAATATTTAAATAATTCAGATTTAGGATGTGTTATTTTTGTGTTCCCTTTATTTTTTTTTTTTTTTTTTTTTTTTTTTTTTTTTAGGTTTTAAAAAGCTTTATTTTCAATTTAAGAAAATACAATATGAACAACACCAACAGTGGTGTAATATGGTACCGAGCACATACAGAGCATTTATGGTGTAGGCAGTGCAAGCATAAACATGTAACTGTTACAGTTCAGAATGTAGGAAACACAGCCTAATTATTCTGTTTATCACAATCAGCAAATGGCAGAAAAAAGAAAAGAAAAGAAAAAAGAAAAGAGAAAAAACAAACCATGGTTCCATGTGGATGGACACAACCATTTTTTATGGATGGGTGGGTTATAATATATATATAGATAATAATAATCCCGTGGCCAGAAACTTTTGAAGTAGTAGGACTGAAGGTTGCAAGGGTAATTTAGTATGACCTATAGATTTTATATACTCAGGATTATGATTGGTTTATAGCGGCAGAAGGGAACCTGTATTGTGTCCAAGGTGACCATGTTTTCATAAATTTCAGGTGCGATCTTGATTCCCATGAGGCTAGCTCTTCAAATCGATGCATTTGATCGACCTTAAGCCTCCACTGTTCCATTGTGGGAACAATTGTTTGTAGCCAATATTTGGGGATCAGTAAACGGGCTGCTAACAGGAGTTGCTTAAAAAGGTAGGAGGGAACTAAGGAAGTCTCTTTGTCAAAAAGAGTAAGCAGCGCCCCATATGGAGAGATGGCCACATTTGAAGAGCAAATCTGGTTGCATAATTTGAAGATCTCTTTCCACCATTTGTTAATGGGAGTACATGACCACCATATATGAAGGAAGGTGCCTGGTTCTTCATGACACCTCCAGCATATATTAGAGGAGGGTCTGGCAAAGTGAGCTGATTTAATAGGCGTAATATACCATTGCGATAGTATCTTGTAACCATTTTCTTGGGCTCTTACGCATCTAGATAATTTATGAGGGGTTTCAAATAATAAAGGCAGGGTTTGAAAAGGGATCTCTAGACCCGTCTCTTTCTCCCAATGAAGGATAAAAGCCGGTTTGGAAATTAGGGGAGGGGATCTCAGTTTATTATAGATAAGAGAGATAGGTTTTTTTGGTGGGTGCAAATTTATAATTAACGCTTCAAACCATGTAAGAGGTCGTTGGAGCTCACCTTTTGAGTTATTTTTTCGAATGAAGGTTTTAATAAGCGGAATAAGTGTAAGATCACAGGGTTGAGGTTTAAGTAATGATTTGATGGTGTCGGACGTGGGCAGTAAGCCTTGAGGCTCTAAAAGATATGATATAGGGACTGTTGAAGATCTGATTGAATTGGAGGAGGTGTTACGAGGTCCAGAAAAGGCTGAACCAAGAATGTCGCTAATCGTGGTCAAAGGGGAAGGAAAGGGGACTGAGCAATGTGACTGGTTCCACCATTTCCATGTTTCAATGGTGGCTTTAATTATTGGATATGACTGAAGGCTAGTGGAAGGAGGTAGGTCAGAGCCTAAGCATAAAGCCCTGGTTGGCATGCCAATGATGTTTTGTTCAAGGGCGACCCAAGATTTGTTTTTCGAGTTTCTCAACCAATCAATGACTCTGGTCATTGATATGGCTCTCCCATATAGTTCAGGATCTGGCAGGCCAATTCCACCTGTGGCTCTGGATCGAGATAGAAAGGAGTAGGAGAGTCTTGCTCTTCTGCCATTCCATATGAATGCACTGAATTTTTGTCTGAGGGCAGTGTAATAAGATTTTGGGATAGGAATTGGTAGGACTTGCTGAAGATAAGTAAGGCGGGGAATGACTAGGGAGGAGAGAAGATTTTTCCTGCCAAACCAAGAAAGTGTCGGAGCTGATTTGTTGAGTTTTTCTAATGCATCAAATAGGGTGGACTTCATGGGAGTAAAGTTGAGAGAGAAGAGGTCAGAGATGTTTGGACTAATCTTTACACCTAAATAAGTTACAGTGGGAGATGACCAGTTGAATGGGGAGTCTACCATCAAGCAGCGTTTAAGTTGAGGAGATAGGCCCGTACTAATAATGATGGATTTGCTTTCATTGATCTTAAAGTCAGAGACTTCACTGTATTTCCTTAGATGCTCCTGGATTAGAGGAAGGGAGACCTTAGGGTTAGAGGTCATGATCATAACGTCGTCTGCAAAGGCGGCTAGTTTGTGGCTTCTACCTCCCAGAAACGTTCCCTCAATCTTAGTGTCTGTTCGAAGTTTTATTAAGAGGGGTTCCATAGCTAGAATGAATAGGAGGGGGGATAATGGGCATCCCTGGCGTGTCCCATTGTGAATTCGAAAGGGAGTAGAAAGACCACCATTGACCATGACTTGAGCTGTGGCCTGTTCGTACATGGCAAATACCGCCTTGATATATGGACCAGGCAGGCCGAACATGTCTAGAACGTGGTCTAAATAATTCCAGTTTATGCGATCAAACGCTTTTTCAGCATCAGTACTGAGGAGTAAAAGCGGAGAAGAAGTGCATTTGGCATGTCCAAGTATATTAATAACTCTGGCCGTATTGTCCCTACCTTCCCTACCACGAACAAAGCCCACCTGATCCACATGTACCAAAAGAGGGAGGAGGACTGCCAAGCGGTTAGCCAAAAGTTTCGCTAGAAGCTTAAGGTCAATGTTGAGCAAAGATATAGGCCTATAGTTAGCGCACACTTTGGAGTCCTTCCCCTCTTTAGGAATCAAGGCAATATGTGCGGTAGTCATGTCTCTAGAAAGGGGGATATTTTGCAAAGTATGATTGCAGACCTTGAGTAGGTGGGGTAGGAGTTGTGTTTTAAAAGTCTTGTAATAGGATGCTGGGAGACCATCTGGTCCTGGGCTTTTACCCTGGGGCATTTGGGCCAAAGCTATGGAAAGCTCCTTGATGGAGAATGGGGCCTCTAGGGAATGCTTCTGTTCGACAGATAGAGATGGGCATGACAGGGGCTTCAAGAAGGTGTCAATTAGTGAAGAATGAGCAGACGGGGAAAATGAGGAAGGGATATTATAAAGAGCCTCATAAAAGTCTCTAAATTGGGCCGCTATTTTTGATGAGGCAAAGATTGATTCGCCTTTTGGAGAGGAGAGTTGATGTATATAATTGTCTGCCCTCCTGGCCTTAATCCTACTTATTAGAAATTTGGTGGCTTTGTCGCCGTGTGCATAGAACTTGAATTGGGAGTTAAGGTAGTACTTTGCGGATTTACTCTGTAATAGGGCCTTCAGTTCTGCTCTGGCTTTGGACAATTCTTGAAGTTGGTTCTCAGACCTAGTTTTTTTATGGCCTGTTTCAAGCTTTCTTATTGTAGAGAGGAGGCTGTTTATTTTGCCTTCCCGCAATTTCTTTAAGTGGGAGCCAATACTAATAAATTCGCCTCTAATGAAGGGTTTATGAGCATCCCATGTGACTTGTGGTGATAATTCTGGAAGGGAGTTAAATTTAAAGTATTCATCCAATAACGTGGTTATTTTTTTAACCGATTCAGCGTTACCAAGGATGTATTCATTTAATCTCCAGCTGAAGCTTTTGGGTTTTTGTATAGGGGAAGTTATCATTAGATATATAGGAGCGTGGTCAGATAGGTGCATAGACCCTATGGTAGCTTTTTGGCATAGTTGTAGGTGCTCTTTAGATACAAAAATGTAATCTATACGGTGATATGAACCGTGGGCATGTGAGTAAAATGTGTAGTCCAATGTGCTTGGATACAGGGTACGCCACACATCTATCAAGTGAAGATCCCAGAATATATTCTTAATGAACTTTAGGGAGCGCCTAGTGTGGGGGGTTTTATGCGAGGAAGAGTCTAATTGCGGGTCAAGGGCTATATTAAGGTCTCCTCCCACTAAGACTATACCTTCCCTAAAGGAGGAGATTGTTTGAGCAATGGAAGAGAGCCATTTAGCCTGGTTACTATTAGGGGCATATAGGTTGATGAAAGAATACATTTGGGAGCCTATGTAACCCTTCACCATAACAAATCTGCCCTCTGGGTCTAGGAGGTGATTAGTTGGTTTGAAAGGTACTTTCCTCTTAAAACCTATACTGACTCCTCCAGATGAGGCAGTAGCCCCCCCACTATGAAACCAAATGGGGTAGTGAGAAAATTCCATGTTGGGGTAGTGGTTAAATCTGAAGTGTGTCTCTTGGAGGAACAGCACATCTGCTCCCTCCTTACGCAGGATGGAGAAGATCTGGCATCTCTTAGAGGGTGAGTTGAACCCCTTCACATTATAGGAAGCTATATGGATGTCAGTCATAGTTGAATATTATTGTGAACATTAGGGTATCATGTGTGCTGAACCTCCAAGAGAGGACACTCACGATCTGAAGAGGTCCTACCCCATCTGGAGGAGAAGCTAGGAAACCGCCAGTCTGCATGTACCGCTGATTGATCAAAGAAGTCTGTGTCAGGTACCTAAAATAAAATAACGGGACAGGGGAAACAATGAGAACAAAAGAAAAATACAAAAAATAACATGAAGTGGAGTGAAAACCACTAATGTAAAGCATGGGGGATATTTGGTCAAAGACCAGTTTACATGACATTCAGCACGTGTGAGTGCAACCCAGTAACGGGTTATTATTTTAAACAATAATTGATAATTGATAGGAACCCAGGTGGGTAAAAGAAAGAGAGAAAGGAAGGAATAAAGGCCTTGTTTAGTTATAATGAAGGGGCCTAGGGTTATAAGTATTGAAGAAGGCCTATTAAATATTGATGGTGAACAGGGGTAAAAAACAGATAGACATGCGTTATGTGAATACTGTCTAACAATAGCTATCTTATACATGACTAATAAGAGGCTATATAGTGGGTCTACTAGCAGAAATGGGTAAACCTATGTAGAAAAAGGCTAAAACTCTGGATAGATCCACTAAGGTCCTGCAAAAGAATATCACCCCTGTCCATGAATGTAGCTAGGAGAGCAGGAGAGTCAATCTTGAGCCAGTCTCTTAGGTGTCAGTTGACGGTTTCTCCTCCCTGTTTTCTGAGCCTTAGGAGTATGTTGGAGGGAGAAGGCTGCCACCTCCGGGACTTCTGGTAAGGCATAGAGGTCTTGGAATTGATCCCAATTATCTATTTGCATAGGTGGGACTTGAAGATGGTCGTAAACGGCTCCCAGGTCAGCATGTGAGGCAATGTTGAAGCGTCTGCCACCTTGGGAAAAGGAAAGGCCAAACGGAAAGTTCCACTTGTATAAGATTCTGTTGGCCCTCAGCCACTCCGTTAGAGGCTTAAGATGTTTTCGCTTTTTCAGGGTGGTTGGGGCCAGGTCTTGATAAACCGAAATTAGCGCACCTTCAAATAAAATGTCGGATTTATTTCTGGCTGCTTCTTGGACAGCAGACTTAACCTGGAAGTTCAAAAACTTACAGATAACGTCCCTTGGGGGTTCATCCACTTTCGGTTTAGGCCGCAATGCCCTATGTGCCCTCTCAATTGTGATCTCTGAGGTGAATTCAGGGCCTAGGAGGGAGGCACAGAGGGACACTACAGCCGCAGGAACATCAGAAGGGAGGACGGTTTCAGGGATCCCTCTTATCCGCAAATTATTCCGGCGTCCCCTATTCTCTTGATCCTCCAAGGCGTTCTGCATCTCATTCAGGTAAGTACTGCATTTTCGGAATGAGCTTGCTGTGGCCCTCTGGTGATCCAGCATCTGGGCCTGGTTATTCTCTAGCGTTTCGACCCTCTCGCCCACTTGCCTCATATCTTGTCGCATCGCTGCGAATTCGCTGAGTAAGGGCTCCAGTGCTTTGTTTAAAGTATTCTTCAGGTAGTTTCTAGTAATCGGAAGAGCCCCTCTACCTTGTGATTCTTCGGTTTCGCTCTCCTCATCCGATTTATCATGCTGGCCTGTTCTCTGTTGCTGAGCCGGCGCCATCTTGGGGTCTCTGGCGACAAAAGCTGCAGCCGCCTTTTTAATGAATCTGTCCATGTCACCACCTTGTGCATGGTTCTTGTTAGAGCTGGAGTGTTCCCCTGCCTTGGGGTTACCTATTTTCACCATTTTCGGGTGGAAGGCAAAAGATTGCTTGTGCTGAGTATTGTCAGTAAGACGGAGCTCGGGATCAAGCGGCCATCTCAGACCGGCGCCCCCTTTATTTTTTTGAGCAGTGTAGTATAAAAAAGAAAAAAAAATTCAAACTTACCTCCTCCATTTGCTCGCGACGGGCTGCCAGCCTCCATCTTGCTTGTTAATTGTTAATTTTACACTAAGATGCTGCGATCATGTATGAACGCGGCATCTTAGGGGTACAATGACGGGGGAGGCCCTATCGCAGCTTCCTGTCATTGCACCCGCTAATTACAAAAAAAATGCGCTTTGTGACGAAGTAATTCGCCACAAAGCAAATTTTTGGGTGAAATTCGGTGAATCAGCCGAATCGTACTTTTAAGAAATTCGCTCATCTCTAGTGTCCACATATATTGCTGCGGAGCCATGGTAACCACAGGTTTCTCGCTGTCATGTTTCATCTATACTTGGAAAAATCACAGCAATTAGTGAGTATTAGCATGCAAAGAATCTTTTCCTATATTGACATTGTATAGCCGTTCTTCCACATGGGCTCCTGGTTCTTTTTTTTTTACTGTAGTAAGAATAAAGTCTTTCCAGAGATTTATAGAAGGGCAATATTGCAGTTGAATTATGACTCTGCTGCGGTATCCTAACGCATAAAACAACAATCTGTTGAACCCATTGTAATATAAATGTAGTGTCCCACTCCAGGTGGATGGGAACACTCCAAAATTGTTTGTAATTTTTCACTATTCATTGTATTTTCCTGTGTCAAGGCTGTTAAATTCCCATTTCAGGATGGTTCAATACAGTACACATATCCACCTCTAGGTGTCACTTTAACACCATTTATATACCGTAGGTCAGACACAGGTAGTTAGTGAGGTGTTAGGAGGAGAGGAGACAGACTTGTCTCTGTCCTCCTGGGCCTAGCTGAGGTAGTGAAGCTACTTTAACCTTTGTAGTCCAAGATTAGGACTTATTGATCCTTCCGGGGTTTAAGAGAATAATTGCTATATCTTGTGCAACATTTTCAAAGAATGGAGCAGAGAGTTTGCCTGCCATGAGGGAGACCGCCCCTGGGTTGCTGAATTACTGAATTACTGAAGCACTGAATATTGCTGAATTGCTAAGTGCAGAATAGAACTTACAGAGAATCCAACCCTTCAAAAGGCTGAGTAACCAGAGCAAGATCAGGAACCAAGTACAAGTAAGATCATCACTTCTATACAGTTGAGCTGAAACCTACATACACCATCTCACTGAGCCTGTTATTGGGATTTACAGCTTTACCATCTGTATTTATGACAAATTGCTGCCATTGGATGATATTTATTGCAAGACTACAATTTACAAGTAAAGTTCCTGTTTGATTCAACTACTGCCTCTCTCATTATTCTACTCTATCTCCTAATTGCACCTTACGGTGCTGGAGTCATGAACACAGTGGCCCAGCCACCAAAGCACCTTAAACACCTATACCATCAAGGGCACCTCAACTTCCATCTGGCTGGTGTTCCCTGCAATAGAGAGTGCCCCAGAGGATTTAGTGCTGTCTTCCCCATCCTATTGATCCACTGATCTAAGGTATGTCCCTATTCCATTCTTCTTTTTCCCCAATATATGTGAACTCCTCCTTTTTTCTAGATCCTCATGTTAAATATATTTTTCCTTGCAGGATTACTTTTGCACATTTTTGGATCTCTTCCCCTGATGATTTATCACTTGAAACATGACACGTTGGGAACCATCCTATAAGTCATTAATAGGGATACCCGCCTAATCTAGGGTAAGGTATCCGGACAGGGCCGCCCCTTGCGGGGTAGGAACTCTGTGTAGATAGGCAGGTGAACAATAGCATTGCCCCCTTCCCCAATCAGGGCCTACTAGGGACATTGGTTCCCTGCACCAGTCTACATCTTGAAATTACCTACAACCACATTTAACCCTCGGCCCAGACGCGGTATTATTTCCACCACGCTAGGCTGATCCCTACCAGGGGGCGTCTGAATGGTAAGAATGTTCCATAAATTTTAGCCATATCTCAAGCATCTGTTTGTGGCGCTATATATTTTATATAAATTAACAGTAAAAGTTATATTTTAAGCTCTTCCAAATTCTCTATTGCTCATTAAATTGTTAGTGGGAGCGCCAATATCTATAAATCCTAACTACCCTACATATAATTTTTCGTCTATTGTTTACAATAGCATGGCAGGTTTTCTAACAACAGGATTCAACGCCAATAATTGGTTGATAGAGGCAAAAGACATTTTTTCAGAAAAACAATTTGAACAAAATAAATACACTCCTTCTTTCCAGGCAGCTTTCAAAGACCTCACCACAACATACAAGACCCAAATCACCTCCTGGTGGGAGGTCCAAGGTCTAGAGAATTATTTAAAACATAAAATAGTACCTCGTGGCCTCCGCATCCCTATACTACCTGCGCCACGATTTAGAAATCCAGGGTTCTTAACTAGATAGGAAAAAGAGGCTACGGACAGTTCCCTGCGTTTAGTGCAACTATTACTCACTGAGGAAAAAAATTGTCTAGAACAGCACAATAAAAGGATGAACGAGAACAAAGAAATAGTTCAGACTTTTTCCCAAGAAATAGAATTCGGCAATAAAGAAAAACAACTGCAAAATACACTGGAAAAATTTCAATATCACTTGAAAGAAAGGAAGCACCGGCAGTTTGTTAGGGACCTAGCGGACATTAAAGAGAATCGAATATATACCTCAATAACTCCAAAGAAAATCACAGGTGGCCTCACTGACCAATCATCCACTGAGACCGATCTCTCAGATTCAGACAGGGAAGGGGGGTATAATACTAGTAGTAGATACGCCAAAGGCGGAGGTACCGGCCGAGCCCGCTATAGGGGTAGGTACAGGGGTCAGGATTCCCGTTTTTTAGGCCCCAGCAACCAGGGCACATTCAATCCAGGGACCATCAACCAGGCCCCAGTGTACCCCCTAAGAAATCGTTTACAACCACCGAGACCCCCACAACAATAAGAGGCCCACAAGTGGTAAACCTCTCTTCACGGTCCCTAGACCAAACGGAGATCCGAGTCCTCGAATTGGGCCTGTCTTTTGTGCCGACACCAAAGTTTAATAAATTCCATACAGTCAAAGATATAAATTTGTTTGTGCGGAAACTTCGGTGGCACAAACACTTTCGGCTCCAAGACAGGCGGCAATGTCGTGAACTCGGCATACCCTTAGTCATTCTGATAGACGTACGTCTTCTTTTTAATTTAGACAATGATCTTTCACCGAGTGAAGGCACGGGACCATTCTCTAACCTTAAATCCAAGAGCAAGAAAATGCCTCCTCCCACCAGTGAGGTATCCTGTATAGACGTGTTTTTAGACTTGGTGACCACTGAGATAGGGGAGTTGACCCCTTCAAAACAAAGATCTAATTGTGATCGTGCCATGGCCACTGCATTGTCCAACCTTGAACATGATTTGTCAGTGGTGATCAAACCCTCTGACAAGGGGGAAAATGTAGTGATAATGGACAACGAACAATACCGCCAGATGTGTAACTCAATATTAAAGGACACTAACACCTATGAGATTTTACCTCGAGATCCAATTGAGGAATACAAAAGGGAGCTCAGGGATATTTTGGAGGAGGCCCTTAAATCTAACCTGATTACAAGGGACAAATATCAATTCATGTTCCCCACATTCCCTAGACAGGCAACGTTTTATTGCCTGCCCAAGCTCCACAAAGGGGTATCACCCCTTAAAGGGCGTCCTATCGTATCAGGGGTAGGCAATCTATGCCAGCAGGTGGGCATATATCTAGATCAGATCCTGGCCCCTTTTGCTGTAGCCCTACCATCCTACACACGCAATACCATGGACCTACTTAAACGACTGGAGGGGGTCCACGTCGACGCAGATGATTTAATTGCCAGCATCGACGTGGAAGCACTTTATTCCAGCATTCCTCATGAACTGGGCCTTAAGGCTGTACAATTTTTCCTCCAAACGAGAGGTTGTCAGTACCGTGCCCACAGTCAGGTAATCATCCAGCTACTGGAATTCACGTTGACCAGAAATGTATTTTCATTTAATGGGCGGATCTACCACCAGCTCAGGGGCACCGCGATGGGGAGTCCCTGTGCCCCATCGTATGCAAATCTGTTCCTGGACTGGTGGGAGGCAACCCTGGTCTTCACTGATGACAGTATCTTCCTTACCGAGTTGGATACTTCTATATATAGAAAGTCCAGCTCAACCAACTCGCTCCTTCGCTGAGAAAGTGAACACCCGCTTGCTTTAAAACGCGGGATCCCTAAGGGACAATACCTACGTCTACGACGAAATTGTACAAACAAGAGAGATTTTCTGTACCAAGCGGCTGATCTTTGCCAAAGATTCTTGTCTAGAGGCTACCCCGATCAGGTACTCAAAGCAGCATTTAGATCATCCCTGAGTGAAGACCGTTCTACTCTACTCACTCCCAAACAGAAACCAGTACAATCCAATAAACTAACCCGCCTAATAACCTCGTATGATGGCGAAGCCCAATCCATCAGGGAGATAATCAACCAACACTGGCATATGCTCTTGATGGACCCGGATCTGAGGGAGGTGCTCGGTGAAACTCCGAGCATATCCTATAGACGCGGAAGGAGCCTCAAGGATCGGCTGGTTCATAGCCAATACACCCCACAACCATCGTCGGGTTGTGCTTGGCTTAAGAACCCCAACCATGGCTGTTATCGATGCAGTGGTTGCATCACCTGCCCGCACATCACAACTGGCAAATCTTTCAGGAGTAATGTTACGGGCAAGGAATTTACCATTCGCGACTTCATGAACTGCAAGACCCGGGGGGTTATTTACCGGATTGTCTGCCAATGTGGGAAAGAATACATTGGCAAAACAATCCGTGAATTCCGTAGGCGAGTAGGTGAACACCTTAGCGATGTGGCCAAACTCAAGGATACCCCAGTGGCCTAAACACGTCCACAACTCTCACAACGGCCATGGCCGTCTTTCATTCATGGCCATTGATAAAGTGAATCCACCAACAAGAGGGGGAGACTGGGACAGAATCATCCTACAGAGGGAAGCTAGATGGATATATGACCTTAAGACCATGGCTCCCTTAGGACTTAACGAGCAGCTAAACTTTGGTTGTTTTTTGTAACGGACCATCCCTCCACTGATAGTCCCAGCCGTCCCAGTATTTGAATACATCATGCACCCCGATTTATTAGGGGGCATATTAAGGGGTATCATTCCACCCCAAGTATATAATGAAAGCTACTTGCATAGTCCTTCCCCACGTCCCCTTCCCGCCCCCCCTCCCCCTTCCCTCCTTCCCTCCCCCTGATCAATGTAATTAAATGCTCATATTTATAAACCTTATGCCTTTCTGGCTTGTAATCATAGGAGCATTCATGCCTCTCTAACTGTTAATCTGCACAAAATGCTATACTAATATCTATAGGAGCGCAAGCTATTATGTTCGCTCTCTAGCAGCTGAACCTGGACGTCTGAGCACTCCTGGCGTCGGTCAGTTGCCAAGCAACAGGCGCTGCATTCAGCCCTTCTCCCGGCCGCCCCACGTGACCGGACGTTGCGCTGCGCTCCACGGCTTGGTGCGGTGCGGTCCACAGGATGGCCGCGCCTGCCGATGGGGCGCAGCGTTCCGATCACATGACCGGACCATCCCACCCCCAGAGGCGGTCGCTAGACACAGGGCTGTTTAAATACAGCGTCCTCATGGCAATTCGGTGTGCAGCTGATAACATCAGATCAGCTGCCCCAGAGGCACCCCTCTTTAAAGAATCTGTGGGGTCCTCCTTCCCTTAGGACCATCAATGTCCTTTTCTTTCAATCCTATTGATCCACTGATCTAAGGTATGTCCCTGTTCCATTCTTCTTTTTCCCCAATATATGTGAACTCCTCCTTTTTTCTAGATCCTCATGTTAAATATATTTTTCCTTGCAGGATTACTTTTGCACATTTTTGGATCTCTTCCCCTGATGATTTATCACTTGAAACGTGACACGTTGGGAACCATCCTATAGGGCATTAATAGGGATACCCGCCTAATCTAGGGTAAGGTATCCGGACAGGGCCGCCCCTTGCGGGGTAGGAACTCTGTTTAGATAGGCAGGTGAACAATAGCATTGCCCCCTTCCCCAATCAGGGCCTACTAGGGACATTGGTTCTCTGCACCAGTCTACATCTTGAAATTACCTACGACCACATCTAACCCTCGGCCCAGACGCGGTATTATTTCCACCATGCTAGGCTGATCCCTACCAGGGGGCGTCTGAATGGTAAGACTGTTCCATAAATTTTAGCCATATCTCAAGCATCTGTTTGTGGCGCTATATATTTTATATAAATTAACAGTAAAAGTTATATTTTAAGCTCTCCCAAATTCTCTATTGTTCATTAAATTGTTAGTGGGAGCGCCAATATCTATAAATCCTAACTACCCTACATATAATTTTTCTGTCTTCCCCATCACTGCACGCCGGCCCACTGAGGCTCTGCTAACAGTGAGTAAATGAGCTTCTATTCCCATCGACCCACTGTAGCTTCACATGTTGCCCCTGCGGTCCAGTCCGCTGCATAAGGACTTAGATCTAAATAGAATGACCATGTGATGAGGTCATGTAGCTACTACATGGAGCTTCTCTTTTATATTCCTAATACCGATATAAGCATTGGGGTTAATTTATTTCTTGAAAATGTTCAATTTATACTATTATTTACAGTACAATGAAATGCTTATAACAAAAAATAATAATAGGCAGAATTGTTTTTCACCATTTAAACCCCTATACAGGAATCTGGTCTTCACTGCAGGGCATCCACCAGCCTGGTATCTCTTCAGATAGTCCCAGTGTAGTTGGCAGCTGACCCAGGGGGGTGGGAGACACTGGTGCAAAGCACTAAGGGTCAGTCAATAGTTGTAGTCCTGAGACAGTGCGGGATGCTTACAAACGTATATGAGAAACAAGTCTTAGGTCAGGGAAGGGGGCAAATATGAGAAACAGGCTATGGTCAGGGCTGGCAGTGGAGATTCATAGTCGATAGGCAGAGATTCGGTACATGGGCAGTCAGACCAAATCATACACCCTAACCTGTTAACTATAAACCAGGAACCTAAGCTCAGGCACCCTCCCACTGTGGAAGGTGCCTCAAATATACAAGGACAGCTATCCATAAGCTGAGGCAAGAATATTGATGAACGCTGCCCCTATAAGAGGTTGAATGATCACATGCGCACCCTATAGCACAAGCTTAGATGCCTTAGACATAAAACACAGGCCATAGCCTGCAGAAGACATTTTAAGCTCTGGAAGCTGGGAGCCACTTGCTGTAGTGGAACCGAAATGCCAGCAGAACGGAAAGGGAGCCTGAGTGAGTAGCTAGACTCCCATGCCCACAATGGGGAGGGGGGCAGCGGCGGGCACAGATGTTAGCACCACAGCCAGAGTGACATGTCACTGTTGCGGCCAGTCATTGGCTGCAGCCATTACGTTACCTGGTGTGAAACTGGATGTCAACCCGGGGAGAGCCAGGACCTGCATAGCAGTCTGTGCAGCTGCACGAATCAGATAAGTATGATTACCACCAAAGGTCTGGCCATGCTGTGGGGTCTGTAGTAAAGATCCACGAAGGTGAACTATCCCTAAAAGTGTAAAAAGAGCAGAGGTTTAAAACCATGTTTTACTATATATTAATATGCTCTGCTCCTCCTGCTCGATTACATACTGCCTGCAGATTGTACTTCATTTTGTGGGGACAGGTTCTTTTTAAATAAATACATATCTATCTACCGTATTTTTTGCTTTATAAGACGCACCAGATGATAAGACACATTGTGGTTTTAGAAGAGGAAAATAAGAAAACAACTTCTAAGCAGACTCCCATATAAGACCTCAGATCACTCCCCCATATAAGACCTCCGATCAGACTGATATATCAGACCTCAGTTCAGACCCCCATATCAGACCTCCATCAGAGCTCAGATCAGATCCCCATCAGACCTCATATGATACCTCCATGTCAGACACCCATTAGAGCTCAGATCAGACCTCCATACCAGATATCAGATCAGACCCCCATTAAAGCTCAGATCAGACCCCCATATCAGACCTCTATAAGAGCTCAGATCAGACCCCCATATCAGACCTCTATAAGAGCTCAGATCAGACCCCCATATCAGATTCCCATAGACCTCAGATCAGACTCCATGTCAGACACCCATCAAAACTCAGATCAGACCTCCATCAGAGATAAAATAAATAACTTAAATCTCTTGCTGTGGCTCCACTCTATCGGTCTCTCCTGCACTCACAACTCCCTGGTCTTCTCTGGGCCCATGCTGCACTGTGACCTGACTGCACAAAGACAGGTCATATTGCACACACTATGTCCTGATGCTGTACATACGACACGTGCAGCACAGCACACAGAGGAAGACTAGGGAGCGGTATACAGTTGCAAGAAAAAGTATGTGAACCCTTTGGAATGATATGGATTTCTGCACAAATTTGTCATAAAATCTGATCTGATCTTCATCTAAGTCACAACAATAGACAATCACAGTCTGCTTAAACTAATAACACACAAAGAATTAAATGTTACCATGTTTTTATTGAACACACCATGTAAACATTCACAGTGCAGGTGGAAAAAGTATGTGAACCCTTGGATTTAATAACTGGTTGAACCTCCTTTGGCAGCAATAACTTTAACCAAACGTTTCCTGTAGTTGCACATCAGATGTGCACAACGGTCAGGAGTAATTCTTGACCATTCTTCTTTACAGAACTGTTTCAGATCAGCAATATTCTTGGGAGGTCTGGTGTGAATCGCTTTCTTGAGGTCATGCCACAGCATCTCAATCGGGTTGAGGTCAGGACTCTGGCTGGGCCACTCCAGAAGGCGTATTTTCTTCTGTTTAAACCATTCTGTTGTTGATTTACTTCTATGCTTTGGGTCGTTGTCCTGTTGCAACATCCATCTTCTGTTGAGCTTCAGCTGGTGGACAGATGGCCTTAAGTTCTCCTGCAAAATGTATTGATAAACTTGGGAATTAATTTTTTCTTCGATGATAGCAATCCGTCCAGACCCTGAGGCAGCAAAGCAGCCCCAAACCATGATGCCCCCACCACCATACTTAATAGTTGGGATGAGGCTTTGATGTTGGTGTGCTGTGTCTCTTTTTCTCCACACATAGTGTTATGTGTTTCTTCCAAACAACTCAACTTTGGTTTCATCTATCCACAGAATATTTTGCCAGTACTGCTGTGGAACATCCAGGTGCAGCAATGTTTTTTTGGACAGCAGTGGCTTCCTCTGTGGTATCCTCCCATGAAATCCATTCTTGTTTAGTGTTTTACGTATCGTAGATTCGCTAACAGGGATGTTAGCATATGCCAGAGACTTTTGTAAGTCTTTAGCTGACACTCTAGGATTCTTCTTCACCTCATTGAGCAGTTTGCGCTTTGCTCTTGCAGTCATCTTTACAGGACGGCCACTCCTAGGGAGAGTAGCAGCAGTGCTGAACTTTCTCCATTTATAGACAGTTTGTCTTACCGTGGACTGATGAACAGCAAGGCTTTTGGAGATACTTTTATAACCCTTTCCAGCTTTTCCAGCTTTATGCAAGTCAACAATTCTTAATCGTAGGTCTTCTGAGAGATCTTTTGTGCGAGGCATCATTCACATCAGGCAATGCTTCTTGTGAAAAGCAAACCCAGAACTGGTGTGTGTTTTTTATAGGGCAGGGCAGCTGCAACCCACTCCTCCAATCTCATCTCATTGATTGGACTCCAGTTGGCTGACACCTCACTCCAATTAGCTCTTGGAGATGTCATTAGTCTAGGGGTTCACATACTTTTTCCACCTGCACTGTGAATATTTACATGGTGTGTTCAATAAAAACATGGTAACATTTAATTATTTGTGTGTTATTAGTTTAAGCAGACTGTGATTGTCTATTGTTATGACTTAGATGAAGATCAGATCACATTTTATGACCAATTTGTGCAGAAATCCATATCATTCTAAAGGTTTCACATACTTTTTCTTGCAACTGTATATGAGTAGTGATGAGCAGTAGGGGCAATATTCGAATTCAAGATTATATTCTTCATTGCGAAAGCCGGCAATGTAATATACACATAATGCGCGCAAAATACAGGTGTGGGTCACTTATGCTACATTTTTCAAGCTGCTATAAGTTTCCTGAGACTGGAGAAAATGGTTGGCACGGCAGAACATTAGAATAGCTTTATATGCAGATAGAGTGCTCAAATATATTTGCGCTTGCGAATTTTCTGCAATTAACGATGCGCATATTTTATCGCATTACGTGCAACTTGTTGTGACATCATAGCACCATGTCTGTAGCATGTATTTATGGACAGCAGAACCTATCACACTGCCTTACACCCTGCACTGGAACCTATCAGCTACACTATAGATCAATCTAACCTACACTGACTATCTCCCCCTAACTATCTGAATTATATATATAAGTTAACTGTCTCATGTAATACAACAAAGCACAGAGCACAGCAATGACAATGCTGTCTCTTTAATAACTGCAATAAACTTTAGAAAATAGCTGCTGGGGAGGTTCTTATATAGTAGGGGGTAGGCAACTTTTCTATTGGTTGCTAGGGATGTTGCTAAGCTGTGACAAAGACTTCTCATTGGCCCACAAGCTAGAAGAAGGGAGGGATGATCACCTGATGTGTACTGTGTTAAAAAAAATGAATACTCTATTTTACGAATATATAGCACTATATTCTAAATATTCACGAATTCCCGAAGTGCCGATATTCACAATTAAGATTCGGTATTCGAATATTCGCGCTCAACACTATATATGAGTAACTTTCTTGTATTCCCCTTGAAAAGAAAAATAAAGAAATATATACAGTTCATATATATATATATATATATATATATATATATACACTCACCTAAAGAATTATTAGGAACACCTGTTCTATTTCTCATTAATGCAATTATCTAGTCAACCAATCACATGGCAGTTGATTCAATGTATTTAGGGGTGTGGTCCTGGTCAAGACAATCTCCTGAACTCCAAACTGAATGTCAGAATGCGTGGCATGGTTGTTGGCGCCAGACGGGCCGGTCTGAGTATTTCACAATCTGCTAAATTACTGGGATTATCACGCACAACCATTTCTAGGGTTTACAAAGAATGGTGTGAAAAGGGAAAAACATCCAGTATGCGGCAGTCCTGTGGGCAAAAATGCCTTGTGGATGCTAGAGGTCAGAGGAGAATGGGCCGACTGATTCAAGTTGATAGAAGTGCAACCTTGACTGAAATAACCACTTGTTACAACCGAGGTATGCAGTAAAGCATTTGTGAAGCCACAACACGCACAACCTTGAGGCGGATGGGCTACAACAGCAGAAGACCCCACCGGGTATCACTCATCTCCACTACAAATAGGAAAAAGAGGCTACAATTTGCACAAGCTCACCAAAATTGGACTGTTGAAGACTGGAAAAATGTTGTCTGGTCTGATGAGTCTCGATTTCTGTTGAGACATTCAAATGGTAGAGTCCGAATTTGGCATAAACAGAATGAGAACATGTATCCATCCTCTGATGGCTACTTCCAGCAGGATAATGCACCATGTCACAAAGCTCGAATCATTTCAAATTGGTTTCTTGAACATGACAATGAGTTCACTGTACTAAAATGGCCCCCACAGTCACCAGATCTCAACCCAATAGAGCATCTTTGGGATGTGGTGGAACGGGAGCTTCGTGCCCTGGATGTGCATCCCTCAAATCTCCATCAACTGCAAGATGCTATCCCATCAATATGGGCCAACATTTCTAAAGAATGCTATCAGCACCTTGTTGAATCAATGCCACGTAGAATTAAGGCAGTTCTGAAGGCAAAAGGGGGTCCAACACCGTATTAGTATGGTGTTCCTAATAATTCTTTAGGTGAGTGTATATACAGTACAGACCAAAAGTTTGGACACACCTTCTCATTCAAAGAGTTTTCTTTATTTTCATGACTATGAAAATTGTAGATTCACACTGAAGGCATCAAAACTATGAATTAACACATGTGGAATTATATACATAACAAACAAGTGTGAAACAACTGAAAATATGTCATATTCTAGGTTCTTCAAAGTAGCCACCTTTTGCTTTTAATTACTGCTTTGCACACTCTTGGCATTATCTTGATTATTTTCAAGAGGTAGTCCCCTGAAATGGTTTTCACTTCACAGGTGTGCCCTGTCAGGTTTAATAAGTGGGATTTCTTGCCTTATAAATGGGGTTGGGACCATAAGTTGTGTTGAGGAGAAGTCAGGTGGATACACAGCTGATAGTCCTACTGAATAGACTGTTAGAATTTGTATTATGGCAAGAAAAAAGCAGCTAAGTAAAGAAAAACGAGTGGCTATCATTACTTTAAGAAATGAAGGTCAGTCAGTCAGCCGAAAAATTGGGAAAACTTTGAAAGTAAGGGCTATTTGACCATGAAGGAGAGTGATGGGGTGCTGTACCAGATGACCTGGCCTCCACAGTCACCGGACCTGAACGCAATCGAGATGGTTTGGGGTGAGCTGGACCGCAGAGTGAAGGCAAAGGGCCAACAAGTGCTAAGCATCTCTGGGAACTCCTTCAAGACTGTTGGAAGACCATTTCAGGGGACTACCTCTTGAAGCTCATCAAGAGAATGCCAAGAGTGTGCAAAGCAGTAATCAAAGCAAAAGGTGGCTACTTTGAAGAACCTAGAATATGACATATTTTCTGTTGTTTCACACTTGTTTGTTATGTATATAATTCCACATGTGTTAATTCATAGTTTTGATGCCTTCATAGTCATGAAAATAAAGAAAACTCTTTGAATGAGAAGGTGTGTCCAAAATTTTGGTCTGTACTGTATATATATATATATATAACAATCTAAAAAAAGAATGCTTTGAATTGCATGATTGACACATTGCTCCAGAATGCAAGAACTATAATCTTCCGAACGTGGCATAATATAAATAAATCTTGGTCAGTTATAAACCTTTTCAAGGTAAAGTTTTCTTTGCATATATTAATGAATGGGAATGTAACATATTTGTGACATATGTTCGCAAGCATTACCCTCTCTTCACATGTGTTGTGAGATGGAAAGAACTATGCTAAGTGAGCTAGAACCAATGACACACTAGATAACACTTGTCAAGGGTGAGACCACTGTATTTCATTCTTGCTGCTCATAATCTCTTTGCCGCCAATGACATTGACTGTTTCTGACAGCTGGAGAAACAGACAAGGCACATATGAAACACATGTGTGTCTTACGCTGACTCTTATTACATAGACTACAATACTGACATATTTATTTCATTATGATATTTCAACTTGATGCACTAATGCGTTCAGCTCTCATTTGCAATCTGTATTCCAGTCTGTGTATGTGTATAATTTTATTTTTTTTATTTGCTATAGATTTTTATTTTCATGAAAGCATATTTCCAAAATTAGTAAAATGCTGTAAGATAAGTTATAGTGTTTTGTCAGAATTTTTTTTAGGTTACATTGGTAGAGAAAATACATACCTCAATCTAAGGCGTCATGTGTAAGGAAGAGATGGGAGTCTATTCAAATGCTCAGTACTAGGGAGCCATAGGCGCTCCATGTTATGCTATATGATGCACTGTACAGTGCCATATTTTAGAGTTCTTCTCACCGGAGGATTCAGGAATATAGCATCCAAAGGATCATGCAATGATGTGGAATCCAACAGAATAAAGCACCATATGTATCTGTTTAAATTTAGAAACATACAGAGGAGTGAGGCTCCACCTAGGTTTATAGTGTTGGTGCGCTAAATTGTTTTACAGAGCAGTAATACTACCATATGCAGAATCTACACTAATGTTTATGATCTCAGCTTGAGATGAGCAAATTGATTCATCCAATCCGGAATTAGATTCTCTGGACTCTTGAGAGAAAGACTGGAATGTATAACACCCCCCCTAGGGAAAAGACATGAAATTCAGCTTTCCTTCCAAAAGGATAGGAATACTGAGTGTTTCACACCAGCAGATGTAACTCGGCTATCAAAAAGTCAATGTTAAGCGTTTTTAAACAGACCTTCAAACATTATTTGTATAATAATATGTGTAGCATATGTGTGAGTATTGTAAGCCAGACACTCCTCTAAGTTTCTGGGAAAAACATGCAAATTTGCTTTCCATTCAAAAGAAAGCTAAACCTCTGATGCTAGCAGACATAATTTTTCCTAGAAATCCAGATGGACATTGGTTTATAATTAGAGATGTCCCGAACTATTCACCGGCGAACAGTTTCCCGCGAACATCGGTTGTTCGCGTTCGCCGCGGCGGGCGAACATATGCAATGTTCGGTCCGCCCCCTATTCGTCATCATTGAGCAAACTTTGACCCTGTCCTCACAGTCAGCAGACACATTCCAGCCAATCAGCATACCCTCCCTCCCAGAAAAAGCAAGGACGGCAGCCCTCTTAGATTCATTCTGAAGCTGCAGTGTTAGTTAGATCAGGGAGAGTGCTGATGCTGCTGCTCAATTAATAGGGAAAGCGTTTGCTAGGCCAGTGTTCTGTGTCCACTCCAGTCCTCAAAGACTCATCTGCTGTAAGGACAGCGTCCTGACAGCACCCCAAAAAGCCCTTTTTAGGGCTGGTATATCAATCCGCTTTTATATTTTTTTTATATATATATATATATTGCAGTTGCCTGCCCGTGTGTGAGAGGCCACAGGCCCACAGACTGTACTGTGTGCACACCACTCATATAGGGTGGCACAGTGCCTTGCAGATAAAAAAAGTAATTACATTTTTCCTCTGTAATATAATTGCAGTTGCCTGCCAGTGAGTGTCAGGCCCACAAACTGTACTGTGCCCACTGCCCACCACTCATATAGGGTGGCACAGTACCTTGCAGATAAAAAAGTCATTACATTTTTCCTCTGTAATATAATTGCAGTTGCCTGCCAGTGAGTGTCAGGCCCACTGACTGTACTGTGCCCACTGCCCACCACTCATATAGGGTGACACAGCACCTTGCAGATAAAAAAAAAAGTCATTTAATTGTTTCTCTGTAATATAGTTGCAGTTGCTTGTCAGTGTGTGTCAGGCCCACAGACTGTACTGTGCCCACTGCCCACCACTCATATAGGGTGGCACAGTACCTTGCAGATGAAAGTCATTAAATGTTTCCTCTGTAATATAATTGCAGTTGCCTGCCAGTGAGTGTCAGGCCCACTGACTGCACTGTGCCCACTGCCCACCACTCATATAGGGTGGCACAGTACCTTGCAGATAAAAAAGTCATTCAATTTTTTCTCTGTAATATAATTGCGGTTGCCTGCCAGTGAGTGTCAGGCCCACTGACTGTACTGTGCCCACTGCCCACCACTCATATCGGGTGGCACAGTACCTTGCAGATAAAAAAGTCATTTTATGGCCTTCAATGAGATCAGTGAGGATGAGGAACGGGACATGAGGAGCATCCAACCTTGTGCAAATGGGGTCTTTCATGCTGTCATGCCTGTTGAGGGACCCTCGTATAAAAAGGCTGAAGGAGAACGACCTGTACTGGATGGCCACGCTACTAGACCACAGGTATAAGCAGAAAGTGGCTGAAATGTTACCGAATTACCGGAAGTCGGAAAGGATGCAGCAGTTCCAAATGAGGCATGGATCCCGAAGGGACTGACAGTGGGGGATGCATTTGACTAAAAAAGTCCTGATGAGATGCCTTGGGCTAAAAATGGTACCCACGCTGCTGTATTTAATCTCTGCATGCCGGATGACTTGCGTGACTTCTCCGCCACCAACTAGGGTTCAAGCAGCAATGTTTTAGTACACTTTCTGCCTGGAAAACATAAATTTTTCCGGCGGCTGCAACAATACCATATTTTTCAGGCATGTGTACATGCCTCATTTTTATGGCCTCTGGTGCTGCACTGTGGCTGCAAAAAACAAACAAAAAAAAGGCACATACATGTGTCAATTCCCCTTCGTGATCGTTACCTTGTTGTGGTGAAGGGGCTTGCGTATCACAATGAAGCGATCACCTCTATGAGTGTGTTGGCAATGTTGGCACACCCCAGATGATAAGGTCGTTGCTTCATTGTGAACAGACCAAAAGCGATCGGCTGGATAATTTTTCATAGAAAAAACATTAATTTTCTTTGTGATCATCTAAGGTGATCATTAAAGCCTACTAGGCCCTTACACTACCTGATCGATACAACATCATACCTGATCGTATACACACACTGGATGTTTTAAAGCACGTTATTCCAAACAATTTAGGAATGTTAGGTGATTTATACCCTTAATGGATTAAAACCCGACTCTGCGTCAACTACGTAATTTTCCATGGATCCCCCTCCGGCATGCCACAGTCCAGGTGTTAGTCCACTTGAAACAACTTTTCCATCACTATTGTGGCCAGAAAGAGTCCCTGTGGGTTTTAAAATTCGTCTGCCTATTGAAGTCTATGGCGGTTTGCCCGGTTCGCCCGTTCGCGAACATTTGCGTAAATTCGCGTTCGCCGTTCGCGAACGGAAAATTTTATGTTCGCGACATCTCTATTTATAATACTCCTCATGCATACTCTCTCAATTCAGGAGAAATAGTACCCCAACCAAGGCCTCTCAGGTAGCCAAGCATGTTTTCTTTGCTCAGCTCTGTTAGATACAGTAGCTAACCAGAAGGAGCTGGTTCTACTTTTGAAAAGGATTCTGGCTTTCAATCTGTGAAGACACAAGCATTGAAATAGATAAAAATAGATGAAACATATTTTTATGAAAATGCACTGTTTGTAGTATTTGCTTTTTCTGGAATTATATATTGCACTGCACTGTGGTATTGATAGCCCTGTCTACTTCTGTTGCCCCTACTTACTTGTTTTGCCCTTCTTTCTATCAATTTATACCCGCCTACAATATGGGGCCTCTCTTAGGTTTTTTTTCCAGGACCACTTTACGCTCCCAGTCAACCTCTGCTCTTAGCTTTTAACAGTTCCTCCAACTCGGATAGAATCTTTTTGTACCCAAATAGAATTTTTTTTTAAAATATGTCAAGAAATTCACTCATTTCTAATTTCAGTAAAATTGTTTGCTAACATTTCCTACTGGGATGAAGACTGATCATAGTAGCATAAGAGGTGTCCTGCAGCAACAGCTTATCTTGCACACTATATAGAATAAAGATGCTGAAATGGGCAATTTACTGAGGGGGATTTTAAGCCAGCATCAAGTGATGGAATATTACTAGGATTTGCCATCACTAGTGCAAATGCCCTCAGCAATCCTCAGAATGAACATAGCTGCAGGACTATTGGTGCTTCTGGGTTTTTTTTTTGTTGTTTTTTTTTTTAATATGATGCAAAAGTTACAAAATGTTGCATATGTAATCATATTCTACTATATATAAAGAAAAACAAATACATCATTTTTCTATCTAAATTTGTTTTTCCTTTTTTCACCCTCTCACATCCCATTTCCTTGTGTTCTTCCCTGTTAATTAACTCTTTCTTTATAAACCTTTAAAGAGTCACCTTACTTTCACACAATTTCATTTCATGTGATAGTGAATGGTGCAACTAGCAAATTTCTAAATCACTTCAGTTAAAAAAAATATGCCTGCATCCATCTGACAAAAGCTGTAAAATTATGCCCTCTAGTGGTCTCACTTCCACCTACATAAGTTGCAGTCCACTGCCTGTTGTCAGGCAAGAACTGTCCCTGGTAGCAAAGACTTGGACACAGGGTAAATGGGGGCGTGTCAGAGCTAGCTTAGATTAAAAGCCTGAAAAACAACTGCTTCTACACTGCTTCAAAAGATCATTGGTGCCTCCTGCTTTTCTGTAAGTGTGCTTTATCCCTCCTTATCAGTTTTCTGAGCTCCCTAGAAGAAAACAAACATAGAGGAAAGTAAGAGAAGTGAGGTCACTGCATACAGTACTGGCACATTCAGGAGAAGGGAGACACCCACTGCTTGTGAGAGAAATGCATCTAGCTGAGCTGCTGAAACAGTGAATAATATGGCTGAAAGAGACTTTAGAGAAGCCCGAACATGACTGTTCCTTTACAGTTATGATTGTACTAAGAAGCACAGTCAGTGGCATACATAGAGAAGTAAGGGCCCCATAGCAAGGATCAAAACAGCCACCCCCCGATACACACACACACAGGACTAAACCCCTTTCAATGACCCTTGGTCTATTTTTTCCACTGCCTCATTTGCTAAAAGTTGTTCCTTTAGAGGGTAGAGTCCTGACAAAGTTTTCATCCCCTGTAGAAGAGGAGATGATTAAACTGGGCCCCTTCTTGCTCTGGGCCCCATAGCAGTAGCCTGGTCTGCCACTATGGTAGTTACACCCCTGAGCACAGCCATTATGCTAACTTTTTTTGAAAACTCAGGTGCACTTTCACTAATTCAGAAGAAAAAGTATTTAAATTTTATTATTTAATTTATTCATATTATTCCATCTTCTATTAAAATCTTTTTTAGTATATACTGTATATAAGTTATTCATACATTCCAACATTATTAATCTTATTATTATAGCTCTAAGGGTACTTTCTCACTAGCGTTTTTTTTTTCGGCACTGAGTTCCATCATAGGGGCTCAATACCGGAAAATAACTGATCAGTTTTATCCCTATGCATTCTGAATGGAGAGAAATCCGTTCAGGATGCATCAGGATGTCATCAGTTCAGTCACTGAACGGTGTTTTGGACGGAGGAAATACCGTAGCATGGGTAATAGGAAAAATCCTATTACACATTCCTGCACTGACTGGGGATCCAAATTGCCATTATACAGCTCTGTAATTCCAGCAAACCGTTCTTGTTTTTGGGGCGCAAGTGATGTTTGATGCAGCCATTAACAGGGTTTATTACAAGAAAATATTTGTCTTATTTGCCCTTGTGCGGTGCAGTTATACATGTTCTAAAGCATTTTTTGGCTTGTATTAGTGGGAAAAAAGGGCTTATTATTGTGTGGTGAAGTGCGAAAATTACAGCCCTTTTTTGCATGTATTAGTGGCACAAAAAATAATTTTGCCGCTCAGCGGTGCAGTTATATGTTCTAAGGCCCTTTTTGTCGTGTATTAGTGGCAAAAGAAAAATATATTTTCCATTCAGCATTATATATTCTAAAGCCTTTTGTGGAGTGTATAAGTGGAAAAAAGAAATACCGTATGTTCTAAAGCCTTTTTGCTCGTGTATTAGTGGTACAAAAAAAGTTTTTACTGTTGTGTGGTGAAGTGAGAAAATTACAGACATTTTGGGGGTGTTTTAATTTCCTTTTTATTTATTTATTTGATCTAACAGTATGTCAGACAGAGAAGTGCCAGGCCCTGCACAGGGGAGTGGCAGAGGCCTAGATGTTTCTGGTGCAGGCACAGGTCGCAGCAAAGTAAGGTGGCGTGGCAGCAGGAGTCACAGCGAGAGGCCTGAGCTCCCAGTGTCAACTAGCGGTCGTGTCTTGACCAGCAACCCAGCGGTTCTTGAATGGCTGACTCGGTCATCCACTTCGTCCCAAGTGACATCAGACACCCCTCAGCCAAGAGTCAGTGGGTTCGTCAGACACAACCCTTAGTTGGCATTGCCCGGGAGCAGGCCCTGTGCCCTCACCTATCCTCAACCTGCCTCTGTCCTTTTCTGTTCCCTCAGCCACACAAGTATTATATGCTGTGGGCTCAGCTCCACTATACAGCGAGGACGAGCTACTAGAGGACAGTCAGCAGCTACTGGCCAGCCAAGATGTGGAGGAGACATCCGCCGCTTCCTATGGTAGGTGGGCAAGTAGTAATGAGGAGAGTGGCGTGGGAGCTGGTGTTGCGAGCTGTCAAGCCCCTGACCCAGAGACCGTTGAGGAGGACATCAGTGACGTGCCGATAGTACTCAATGATATTGATGTAGCTGATCGGACTTGGAAGCCAGGTGAATTAGGGGCTACATCATCATCGGGAGAAGAGGATGGCAGCTTGCCTGTGAGGCAGAGGAGGACCAGCAAGTTGCTAGTATGGCTGGGAGTCAGCAGGGTGGCAGCAGTGGGAGGTCGGTAGCCAAACCTGCCCGGGGTAGACCATCTGCTGCGCAGGAGCCTACCTGCCCGGAAAGTAGTGGTGCAGGGGTTCATGGAAGCAGCGGCGGCAGCAATCAGTTAGTGCGTAGTGATGGGGGTAAAATCACGTACTCAAGGTGTGGCAGTTTTTTGTTAAGCCACCAGAGGAAGTGAACATGGCCATATGTAGAATCTGTGGGCAGAAGGTTAAGCGTGGCCAGGATGCCCATGTTGGCACCACGGCCCTGGTCAACATATGCAGCGTCACCATAAAGTGGCCTGGGAGAACCATGGCTCCGATGTGGTGGTCCAGCCTGCCGCAGCAACCAGTGCATCATCCAGTGGCACACACCGGTTTAAGGCAGTCAAGGCTCCACCACCTCAGCCGAAGGGAGCTGTCTGTTCTTCCCATCATCTGCTGGTCCTGATGCTCCTGCTCCTCCTCATCCTACTCCTCATCAGTAATTCCACCAGCAATCGATCACTGAAGCGATTGCCCAGAGACAACAGTATGCATTCACTCATCCAACGGCGCAGAAGCTGAATGTGCTCCTGTCCAAGTTGCTGGTGCTGCAGTCCCTCCCTTTCCAAGTGGTAGACTCTCAGAGAACTGATGGCTTGTGCCAAGCCGAGGTGGTAAGTCCCAAGACGTAATTTCTTTGCCAAAAAGGCAGTACCAGCTCTGCACACACATGTAGAAGAGAAGGTGGGCCATTAGCCTGTCGGTGTCTGCCAAAGTGCACGGCAGCGCCGAAGCGTTAAGCTGTAACTACAGTCAGGGACAATACATGTCCTTTACACGCACTGGGTGAATGTGGTTTCTGCACAGCCACAACAGCAACTTGGCAAGGTGATGCTGCTTCCACCTCCACATTGTCACGCCATTGGTCCTGCGACAATGTCCGCCTCTGTCTCCTCATCCACCGTGTCCTCAGCCTCCACTTCAGGGACAATTCACAGTGCCCCTCCAGCATACCACATGTGCAGGACACGGCGGTGTCACGCTGTTCTGCGCCTCGTTTGCCTGGGCGAACGGAGTCACACAGGGGAGGAACTGCTCTGTATTCTCCATCAAGAAATCGAATCCTGGCTTTGTCCGCAACAACTGAAAATCGGAACCATGGTGACCAACATTGGGAAGAACATGGTGTTGGCGCTGCGTCAAGAAGGGATGAGCCATGCACCCTGCATGGCCCACGTGTTCAATCTGGTTGTCAAGCGGTTCCTGAAGTCTTCCACCCATCTGCAAGACATCCTAAAAATAGCCAGGAAACTTTGCATGCACTTCAGCCACTCATACACCGCAAAGGACACCCTCCTTGAGCTTCAGTGGCAGAACGGCATTCCCCAACATAGGCTGATATGCGACATTTCCATCCGTTTAAATTCCACCCTCCATATGTTAGACCGACTATACAAACAGAGAAAGGCCATAAAATGATTTTTTGATGATCCAAGTGGACAGGAGTACTCCCCTGTATAACTTCGATGTCAGCCAGTGGCAGCTCATGTGTGACACCTGCCGTTTGCTCAGGCCCTTTGAGGAGGCCACGTTATTTGTCAGTCGCCAAGACTACGGGATGAACAACGTCATTTCACTGCTTCATGTCCTGGAACAGATGGTGGTTACAATGGCTGGTCAGGGGACTGGAGACGTGGAGCCTAGATCTCATGGCCACATGAACCCTGTGGGGGCTGAACTGCAAGAGAAGGAGGAGGGGGACATTGGAGCACAGGCAATGTGTAGCGAAATGGGTGGTTTTTCTTCTCAGGGGATAGGAGAGGAGGAGCAGCCAGAGGAGCTACAGGGCGATGAGGAAGACGAGACAGAGGACCCAGACACATTGTGGCAGTATGCAGTGCAGATGGAGGCAGGGAGTTCCTCAGAGTCACTTGCACAAATGGCCCAATGCATGCTCACTTGCTTGCGTAGTGACAGCCGAATTGCCAACATTCGGCAGAGGGATGACTTCTGGCTCTCCACCTTGTTGGACCCTTGCTACTGGTCCAAAATGGGGGCCTTTTTTACACCCACTGAGAGAGAGGACAAACTGAACTATTATAGAGACATCATATGTAGTGAGTTGGCCGCTGCTTTTCTGCGCCATCGTCCATCCTCTCACAAGTCTGATCGGGGGGGTCCCTCTGCACTTACGTTCCACTGCTATGGTTGATGTGGCACGGTGGTGTGGTGGGAACAGTTCCAGCCTTATCAGCAGCAACTTGAGTCTAGAGTCGCTGATGAGAAGCTTTCTTCACCCGCCTAGTGAAAAAACTACTACCACAGCAACACTTTGACAAAAGAGACCGGTTTCTTCTGGCTACTTGCCTTAGCTACTATTCTGATGCTGCCACCTGCCTGATGCCACACATCTGATGCCAAGTGCTCCTTCTTTCACCCACCATCTTCAGCTGGTATTTGTTTTGCCACCCACCTCCCCACTCTGTCACCGGGTCACTCTGTGGTCTCCCGATGCTACTGCCACCTCCTCACTATGTCACCTTGCCACTCTGTGCTCTCCTTATGCTGCTGCCACCTCCAAACTATGTCAGCTTGCCACTAAGTGGTCTCCTGATTCTGCTGTCACTTCCTCACTATGTCACCTTGCCACTATGTGCTCTCCTTATGCTGCTGCCACCTCCAAACTGTCACCTTGCCACCCTGTGGTCTCCTGATTCTGCTGTCACCTCCAAACTATGTCACCTTGCCACTCTGTGGTCTCCTGATTCTGCTGTCTCCTCCATACTCTGTCATTTTGCCACTCTGTGGCCTCCTGATGCTGCCGCCACCTCCACACTCTGTCATTTTGGCGCTCTGTGGCCTCCTGATGCTGCCGCCATTTGCACACTGTCATTGTGCCACTTTGTGGCCTCCTCCTGATGCCACCACCACCTCCAAACTCTGTTATTGGGCCACTCTGTGGTATCCTCATGCTGCTTCCACCTCACCACTAGTGTTGATCACGAATATTCTAAATTCAAATTTTTATCGCGAATATAGGTACTTCGAAAATTCACGAATATTTTGAATATAGTGATATACACTCACCTAAACAATTATTAGGAACACCATACTAATACGATGTTGGACCCCCTTTTGCCTTCAGAACTGCCTTAATTCTATGTGGCATTGATTCAACAAGGTGCTGATAGTATTCTTTAGAAATGTTGGCCCATATTGATAGGATAGCATCTTGCAGTTGATGGAGATTTGAGGAATGCACATCCAGGGCACGAAGCTCCCGTTCCACCACATCCCAAAGATGCTCTATTGGGTTGAGATCTGGTGACTGTGGGGGCCATTTTAGTACAGTGAACTCATTGTCATGTTCAAGAAACCAATTTGAAATGATTCGAGCTTTGTGACATGGTGCATTATCCTGCTGGAAGTAGCCATCAGAGGATGGATACATGTTCTCATTCTGTTTACGCCAAATTCGGACTCTACCATTTGAATGTCTCAACAGAAATCGAGACTCATCAGACCAGGCAACATTTTTCCAGTCTTCAACAGTCCAATTTTGGTGAGCTCGTGCAAATTGTAGCCTCTTATTCCTATTTGTGGAGATGAGTGGTACCCGGTGGGGTCTTCTGCTGTTGTAGCCCATCCGCCTCAAGGTTGTGCGTGTTGTGGCTTCACAAATGCTTTGCTGCATACCTCGGTTGTAAAGGGTGGTTACTTCAGTCAATGTTGCTCTTCTATCAGCTTGAATCAGTCGGCCCATTCTCCTCTGACCTCTAGCATCCACAAGGCATTTTTGCCCACAGGACTGCCGCATACTGGATGTTTTTCCCTTTTCACACCATTCTTTGTAAACCCTAGAAATGGTTGTGTGTGAAAATCCCAGTAACTGAGCAGATTGTGAAATACTCAGACCGTCTGGCACCAACAACCATGCCACGCTCAAAATTGCTTAAATCACCTTTCTTTCCCGTTCTGACATTCAGTTTGGAGTTCAGGAGATTGTCTTGACCAGGACCACCCCCCTAAATGCATTGAAGCAACTGCCATGTGATTAGTTGACTAGATAATTGCATTAATGAGAAATAGAACAGGTGTTCCTAATAATTCTTTAGGTGAGTGTATATTCGTAATTTCGAATATTCGATTTTTTTTTATTTTTTATATTATATATATATTTTTTTTAATCAGTACACATGATCCCTCCCTGCTTCTAGCTTGTGGGCCAATAAGAAGGCTGCAATATACTTGACTTTAGGAGTAGTGTTGTTTGCGATTTTTGCTCTATATTCTTTTTTTCGAATATTCGCTATATTGCTATATATTCTTGTTTTAGCAATATAGCGAATATTCGAAAAAAAACGAATATAGAGCAATTTAGCTAATATAGTGCTATAATCTTTTTTTTATAGTTGTAATTTTTTTCCAATCTGAACTTCAGATGAGAAAAAAATTACAACTATTAGACAAAGAAGATTATAGCACTATATTAGCTAAATTGCTCTATATTCGTTTTTTTTCCGAATATTCGCTATATTGCTGTATATTCTTGTTTTAGAATATTACGAATATTCGAAAAAACAAAGTTATAGCAATATAGCGAATATTCGGAAAAAAAAACAATAGAGAGCAATTTAGCTAATATAGTGCTATAATCTTTTTTTTAATAGTTGTAATTTTTTTTCCAATCTGAACTTCAGATGAGAAAAAAATTACAACTATTAGACAAAGAAGAATATAGCACTATATTAGCTAAATAGCTCTATATTCGTTTTTTTAGAATATTCACTATATTGCTATATATTCTTGTTTTAGAATATTACGAATGTTCAAAAAAACGAAGTTATAGCAATATAGCAAATATTCGGAAAAAAAAAGAATATAGAGCAATTTAGCTAATATAGTGCTATAATATTCTTTGTCTAAAAGTTGAAAAATTTGAAAATTTGAAAATTCGAATACGAAAATTCGCATATTACACGATCATTACCTTGCCGATTTTTTTAGTAAAAAAAAATCGTAGAATATAACGAATATTCGAATTTGCGAATATTCTACGATATATTCGCGAAATATCGCGAATTCGAATATGACCCCTGCCGCTCATCACTACTCATCACTATGACATAAGTCCAAGACTCTGTGGACTTCTCATGCTGTTCCCACCCTCCCCACTTCATTAGAGGGCCACTATTTTGGCTTTTGGCCTGGCTGAAATTATCCTTTATTTGACCCTTCTTCTGATCTGTCAGAAGGAAGGAAAAATGAGATGCACAACGGATCCTGTCTGTGTAGCACCTTTTAGGCCTGTATGGTCCCATCATAATTCGCTTGTGATTTGGAAGCAAAAAGCAAGAGTGGGTACAAAACACAGAAGACATGCAAATATTCCATTCACGTGTCAACTCTGTTTTGGATCCAGTCCTGTTTTTTTTTGCATTTGCGATACTGATGGATTACTGACCAAATGCTGACCGAGTGAAGGCGGATGTTCAACAGACAGGATACATTTTGGGGTGTTATTGTTCTGATGTATCAGAGGAAGGGCTAAATAATCAGTGACATCAACACTAGTAATGGACGAACATAGGCAGTGACGGCTCGCGAACGCGCGAAAGCGATCAAATGATCACGAACTGCCCCATTTACTTTAATGGCAGGCGAATCTGAAAAACCATCAGCTCATATTTGCAGCCATCAAATACTTAGTAGAAGTGTACAAATAGCCCCACAACATAGACAGTGACATACTAGAGGGGGATCAATGACAAAAATTCCAACAAAAAATATATATCTTAATCAGGGGACATTTTTATGCGTCTAAGAGGGAAATTCTCTGAAATGCGTCCTGTTGGAGCCTAGAAATTTTTTATTTTAGGCCACGGGAGTACGGGCCTTAAAAATTGCATTCACCTGACATAAAAGAAATTCTGATTATGTGGCTCGAGGTACATTATGCGGTCAATGGATAAAAATTTTACTGTAGGCCACTGGACTACAGGCCCCAAACATTAGGCATTCACCGGACAGAAAAGATCAAGTGATTATGTGGCCGGAGGTATCTTACACGGTCAATGGATATCAATTTTACTGCAGGCCAGTACAAATAAAGTTCAAATACATATGTTTAAAAGAACTAAAAATATAAAATTGGAATAAAAACATGGCTAACTAAATCCCCCCTCTTAAAAACCCCCAAATGATAATAGTTGAAATTCGATAACACGTAGTCGTCACTGGTGTTGAATTCCTCCTGACGAAGCCTACGTGGCGAAACACGTGTTGAGGTCGAAGCAGTGGGGGAACTGTGTCACCATTTTTCAGCAGCAACATGGGTAGGTAACATGGTATCTGTATTAGGGTGGGACTAGTGACTTACAGTTATTGTTATATGCCATCTTTATGAGTAGTATCGCACCGTCCAATTATACCCTACAGCATCCATTGCTGGGACGCTGTGAATAAGAGCTAGGTAGTTGTTCAACACTAGGGGACAGCAATTGCACCCGCAACTACTCCAATGTTCACAGCTTCTGTTTATTGTCTGTTACCTGCTGTATATGGTCACATTATCCCCCATTGTGATTCTCCACATTGCAGAGCCCTTTTGTGGCCCAGTCTCCATGTTCTGTCCCTTTTGAGTCTCACCTGTAATGTTCATGTGATTTATAATAAATAAAATGAGATTTTTTTACCTTGTTAAATCCTTGCTCTTTTTTGTACAAGTTGAATTCCTCCAAGGCCACAACAATTATTAATTCACCGTACATAAAAGAACAAGTAAGTATGTGGCTGGAGGTAGATTACATTGTCCTTGGATATAAATTTTACATCAGGCCAGTGTACTTCAGGTCCCAAAAATTGTGCATTCAGCGGTCATAAAAAGAACAAGTGAGTATGTGGCTGGAGGTAGATTACACGGTCATTGGATATCAATTTTCCAGCAGGCCAGTGTACTACAGGCCCCAAAAATTATTTATTTAGTGTACCTTAAACAACAAGTAAATATGTGGCTGGAGGTAGATTGCACGGTCATTGGATATAAATTTTCCAGCAGGCCAGTTTACTACAGGCCCCAAAAATTATGCATTCAGTGTACTTAAAAGAACAAGTAAGTATGTGGCTGGAGGTCTATTAGATGGTCAATGGATATCAATTTTACTGAAGGCCAGTACAAATACAATTCAAATACATATGTTTAAAATAAGTAAAAATATAAAATTGGATTAAAAACATGGCTAACGAAAATCCCCCTCTTGAAAAAAACCCTAATGATAAAGTTGAAACATGTGGTCGTCACAGGTGCTCAATTCCTCCGTGACCCAATACATTAGGCATTCAACTAACAGAAAAGGCCTTTTATGCTACTGTATTTACCTAAGACAGGGACCAATATTTGTTCTGGGTGGTGGCGGATATTTGTGGGCTGGTATGAGGAAATTCAATTAAACGTGGTCGTCACAGTTGTTGAATTTCTCTGAGATCCATGACTCATTCATTTTTAGAAATGTGAGGTAGTCCACACTATTGTGAGCTAGGCGAGTGCACTTATCGGTCACGATCCCCTCTGCTGCGCTGAACGTCCTTTCGGACAGGACACTGGACAAGGGGCAAGCCAACAGTTCCAGGGCAAATTGTGCCAGCTCTGGCCACAGGTCAAGCCTGCACACCCAGTAGTCATGGGGTTCCTCACTTCTCAGAGCATCCACATCAGCCGATGTAGTCGGACACCTGTCGGTCTAGGCATTCCGTGAGGCTGGATTCGGAGGGCGGCTGTCGATGGGTTGGCTGCAAGAATAATCTCATATCCAAAGTGACCAACACATCTTCAAACCGCCCTCTTCTTGCATGCGCTGTTGGATTGGTACCCACAACTGTTTCTCTGTGAGTGGAAATTCCTCTGCCAGCGCCCGCAAAAGCTGAAAGCAAGGCCTGGAAGTGCTGCATACTGAAAGCCCTCTGTGATGGTGGTAACATTTCCACCATTTTGTGTTTGTACTGGGGGTCTAAGTACGTTGCCACTCAGTACTGGTCCTTGCCCTTTACGCTTTTTATACGGGGGTCCCTCTTCAAACACTGGAGCATGAAGGCCCTTTTTTGCAGTAAACTGGAAGCGGTGGAGTGGCCTGGCTCCTGCTCATCGTCCAGGATAATGTCATCCTCGGTCTTCTTCCCCCAGCCACGGACACCAGTGATCCCAGAAACATTTAAAGCATGCTCTTCTTGCTCCTCCTCTGCCCCATCCTCCTCTGACTCCTCTTCAGACTCCTGTTGACTTGTCTCAGATGGAGAAGCCCCTCTGGGAATTTATCCAGCATTGCGACTTCCTCATCTTCCTGCTCCTCAACAGCTTGATCAATGACACGACGCAATGCACGCTCCTGAAAGAAGGCATAAGGTATGATCTCACTGATGGCGCCCTGGCTGCAACTGACTACTTTGGTGATCTCATAAAATGGCCTTAGAAGTCTGCATGCATCACGCATGAGCAGCCATTGGCATGGTGAACCTGTCCTGCTGCAGAGTTCATACAGGTAGTCATTAACTGCACGTTTCTGCTGGAGCAGCCTATCAAGCATATACAAGGTGAAGTTCCATCGCATCGTGCAGTCACAAATCAGACGTCTGACCGGCAGGTGGTCGCCGCTGAATATCAGCAAGGTGAGCCATGGCCGTGTAAGATCTTCTAAAATGGCCAGAGATTTTCCTGGCCTGCCGCAAGACTTCCTCGACCCCGGGGTATTTGGCAACGAATTGCTGCACGACAAAGTTCTGGACGTGTGCCATGCACTGCAGGTGTGTCATGTTGCCCTGTTTCAGCGCTCTCAGCAGATTGGCAACATTGTCGCACACCAATTTACCAACTGTCAAATTGAGCTGGGTTAGCCACTGATCGGTCTGTGACCGCAAAGCTGAAAGGAGTGCAGGACCAGTGTGGCTCTTGGCTTTCAGGCACAACAGCACAGCATGGCAACGTCTCACCTGGCACGTCGCATAGGTTCTGGGGAGCATAAGGGGGTGCAGCGGAAGAGGAGGTAGCAGTGTAAAAAGAGGGGTCAGCTGAGGAGGAGACTGAGGATGGAGTAGGAGGAGGAGAAGAAGAGGCGTTGTCACTCTGTGTAGCTGAGGTAACGCAGCTAAACTGCAAACAAATGCTGCACTACCCAAATGCACTATATGGAAAGTATATTATTGGCATATAACACCCCTGCTTAAATCAGTTTTTTTGGGGGGCAACTGGTATATCACACCAGTAGAAATTATTTGTTATAGCGTTTGTCACTCTGTGTAGCTGAGGTATCGCAGCAGAACCGCACAAAACTGTTGCACAATACACATGCACTATAATATACTTTCTATGTTAGAAAGTATATTATATGTATACAGTTGCAAGAAAAAGTATGTGAACCCTTTGGAATTATAAGAATTTCTGCACAAATTGGTCATAAAATGTCATCTAAACTTCATCGAAGTCACATCATTAGACAATCACAGTCTGCTTAAACTAATAACACACAAAGAATTAAAATTTACCATGTTTTTATTGAACACACCATGTAAACATTCACAGTGCAGGTGAAAAAAGTATGTAAACCCTTTGATTTAATAACTGGTTGAACCTTCTTTGGCAGCAATAACTTCAACCAAACGTTTTGTGTAGTTGCAGATCAGACGTGCAAAACGGTCAGGAGTAATTCTTGACCATTCCTCTTTACAGAACTGTTTCAGTTCAGCAATATTCTTGGGATGTCTGGTGTGAATCGCTTTCTTGAGGTCATGCCACAGCATCTCAATCGGGTTGAGGCCAGGACTCTGACTGGGCCACTCCAGAAGTCGTATTTTCTTCTGTTTAAGCCATTCTGTTGTTGATTTACTTCTATTCTTTGGGTCGTTGTCCTGTTGCAACACCCATCTTCTGTTGAGCTTGAGCTGGTGGACAGATGGCCTTAAGTTCTCCTGCAAAATGTCTTGATAAACTTGGGAATTCATTTTTCCTTTGATGATAGCAATCCTTCCAGGACCTGACGCAGCAAAGCAGCCCCAAACCATGATGCCCCCACCATACTTCACAGTTGGGATGATGTTGGTGTGCTGTGCCTCTTTTTCTCCACATACAGTGTTGTGTGTTTCTTCCAGACAACTCAACTTTGGTTTCATCTGTCCACAGAATATTTTGCCAGTACTGCTGTGGAACATCCAGCTGCTCTTGTGCAAACTGTAATTGTGCAGCAATTTTTTTTTGGACAGCAGTGGCTTCCTCTGTGGTATCCTTTCTTGAAATCCATTCTTGTTTAGTGTTTTATGTATCGTAGATTCGCTGACAGGGGTGTTAGCATATGCCAGAGACGTTTGTAAGTCTTTAGCTGACACTCTAGGATTCTTCTTTACCTCATTGAGCAGTCTGTGCTGTGCTCTTGCAGTCATCTTTACAGGACGGCCTCTAGGGAGAGTAGCAGCAGTGCTGAACTTTCTCCATTTATAGACAATTTGTCTTACCGTGGACTGATGAACAGCAAGTCTTTTGGAAATACTTTTATAACCCTTGCCAGCTTTATGCAAGTTAATAATTCTTAATCGGTAGGTCTTCTGAGAGCTCTTTTGTGCAAGGCATCATTCACATCAGGCAATGCTTCTTGTGAAAAGCAAACCCAGAACTGATTTGTGTTTTTTATAAGGCAGGGCAGCTGTAACCAACACCTCCAATCTCATCTCATTTATTGGACTCCAGTTGGCTGACACCTCACTCCAATTAGCACTTGGAGGTGTCATTAGTCTAGGGGTTCACATACTTTTTCTACCTGCACTGTGAATGTTTACATGGTGTGTTCAATAAAAACATGGTAGCATTTAATTCTTTGTGTGTTATTAGTTTAAGCAGACTGTGATTATCTATTGTTGTGACTTAGATGAAGATCAGATCGAATTTTTTGACCAATTTGTGCAGAAATCCATATCATAACAAAGGGTTTATACAGGGAGTGCAGAATTATTAGGCAAGTTGTATTTTTGAGGATTAATTTTATTATTGAACAGCAACCATGTTCTCAATGAACCCAAAAAACTCATTAATATCAAAGCTGAATATTCTTGGAAGTAGTTTTTAGTTTGTTTTTAGTTTTAGCTATTTTAGGGGGATATCTGTGTGTGCAGGTGACTATTACTGTGCATAATTATTAGGCAACTTAACAAAAAACAAATATATACCCATTTCAATTATTTATTTTTACCAGTGAAACCAATATAACATCTCAACATTCACAAATATACATTTCTGACATTCAAAAACAAAACAAAAACAAATCAGTGACCAATATAGCCACCTTTCTTTGCAAGGACACTCAAAAGCCTGCCATCCATGGATTCTGTCAGTGTTTTGATCTGTTCACCATCAACATTGCGTGCAGCAGCAACCACAGCCTCCCAGACACTGTTCAGAGAGGTGTACTGTTTTCCCTCCTTGTAAATCTCACATTTGATGATGGACCACAGGTTCTCAATGGGGTTCAGATCAGGTGAACAAGGAGGCCATGTCATTAGATTTTCTTCTTTTATACCCTTTCTTGCCAGCCACGCTGTGGAGTACTTGGACGCGTGTGATGGAGCATTGTCCTGCATGAAAATCATGTTTTTCTTGAAGGATGAAGACTTCTTCCTGTACCACTGCTTGAAGAAGGTGTCTTCCAGAAACTGGCAGTAGGACTGGGAGTTGAGCTTGACTCCATCCTCAACCCGAAAAGGCCCCACAAGCTCATCTTTGATGATACCAGCCCAAACCAGTACTCCACCTTCACCTTGCTGGCGTCTGAGTCGGACTGGAGCTCTCTGCCCTTTACCAATCCAGCCACGGGCCCATCCATCTGGCCCATCAAGACTCACTCTCATTTCATCAGTCCATAAAACCTTAGAAAAATCAGTCTTGAGATATTTCTTGGCCCAGTCTTGACGTTTCAGCTTGTGTGTCTTGTTCAGTGGTGGTCGTCTTTCAGCCTTTCTTACCTTGGCCATGTCTCTGAGTATTGCACACCTTGTGCTTTTGGGCACTCCAGTGATGTTGCAGCTCTGAAATATGGCCAAACTGGTGGCAAGTGGCATCTTGGCAGCTGCACGCTTGACTTTTCTCAGTTCATGGGCAGTTATTTTGCGCCTTGGTTTTTCCACACGCTTCTTGCGACCCTGTTAACTATTTTGAATGAAACGCTTGATTGTTCGATGATCACGCTTCAGAAGCTTTGCAATTTTAAGAGTGCTGCATCCCTCTGCAAGATATCTCACTATTTTTGACTTTTCTGAGCCTGTCAAGTCCTTCTTTTGACCCATTTTGCCAAAGGAAAGGAAGTTGCCTAATAATTATGCACACCTAATATAGGGTGTTGATGTCATTAGACCACACCCCTTCTCATTACAGAGATGCACATCACCTAATATGCTTAATTGGTAGTAGGCTTTCGAGCCTATACAGCTTGGAGTAAGACAACATGCATAAAGAGGATGATGTGGTCAAAATACTCATTTGCCTAATAATTCTGCACGCAGTGTATACTTTTTCTTGCAACTGTAGTAAGGGGTAGGCAACTTTTCTATTGGTTCCTAGTGATGTTGCTAAGTTCAGACAAAGATATTGCAGCATTCTCATTGGCCCACAAGCAAGAAGCAGTGAGGGTACTGATGAAAATAAATCTAAAATATTCGCGATTGCGAAGATATAGCACTATATTCTAGATCTTCGTGAATTTTCAAAGTGCCGAATTTGCGATTATAATATTTGCAATCAACACTAGTTGTGAACATAGAAATAGCCTTTAGTGATACGTTTCAGATTGGTACCTATCTCTGTGAACCATTTTCTATGAAGAATGCGTAATGCCGCATAATGGAATAGTAGGGCATCAGACACTAAGATGTGGACTCTATTTTAAGAGGGTCGTTGAGATAAAATTGGTATTTAATAACATCTGGCACACCAGAGTACAGATTATTTAGCTGAGGGATACATGCGTACGTATTTACTGTATTTTTCGCCCTATAAGATGCACTTTTGGGGGGGAAATGGCAGTGAGTCTTATAGGGCAAATGCTGCAGTTTAACACTGATACATTGCAGGCCGCGATGCTGCACAGCGCGGCCGGGGATGTATCAGCGGGGGGGGGGGAGGGGCTGGCGGCCGGCAACTGATATTGGAATGGCAGTGGGAACTGGTGTAGTCACTGTATTCTATTACACCGGGCCCCGCTCACTGTAGTATTCATATGTAACCTTTAGGCATGGGAGCTTTGTTAAACTATAGAAATCCTCTGAAGCAGTATCGCAATCCACATAGTACTCACTCAAAACTCCAGTAGCAGGCAGGCCGGGGGGCAGCGTAACGTCACTCACTACGTCATGCACCTGCTCCACCTGCTTCATTCATATGGTTACATATGAATACTACAGTGAGCGGGGCCCGGTGTAATAGAATACAGTGACTGCACCGGGCACCGCTGCCATTCCAATATCAGTTGCCGGCCCCCGCCCCCTGTATTGGGGGTCATTCACTATTTACACAGGGAAACTGTTATGGGGGGATTTGTGGATGACACATACAGTACAGACCAAAAGTTTGTACACACCTTCTCATTCAAAGAGTTTTCTTTATTTTCATGACTATGAAAATTGTAGATTCACACTGAAGGCATCAAAACTATGAATTAACACATGTGGAATTATATACATATACATAACATTCTTGGCATTCTCTTGATGAGCTTCAAGAGGTAGTCCCCTGAAATGGTTTTCACTTCACAGGTGTGCCCTGTCAGGTTTAATAAGTGGGATTTCTTGCCTTATAAATGGGGTTGGGACCATCAGTTGCGTTGAGGAGAAGTCAGGTGGATACACAGCTGATAGTCCTACTGAATAGACTGTTAGAATTTGTATTATGGCAAGAAAAAAGCAGCTAAGTAAAGAAAAACGAGTGGCCATCATTACTTTAAGAAATGAAGGTCAGTCAGTCAGCCGAAAAATTGGGAAAACTTTGAAAGTAAGGGCTATTTGACCATGAAGGAGAGTGATGGGGTGCTGCGCCAGATGACCTGGCCTCCACAGTCACCGGACCTGAACCTAATCGAGATGGTTTGGGGTGAGCTGGACCGCAGAGTGAAGGCAAAAGGGCCAACAAGTGCTAAGCATCTCTGGGAACTCCTTCAAGACTGTTGGAAGACCATTTCAGGGGACTACCTCTTGAAGCTCATCAAGAGAATGCCAAGAGTTGGCAAAGCAGTAATAAAAGCAAAAGGTGGCTACTTTGAAGAACCTAGAATATGACATATTTTCAGTTGTTTCACACTTGTTTGTTATGTATATAATTCCACATGTGTTAATTCATAGTTTTGATGCCTTCATAGTCATGAAAATAAAGAAAACTCTTTGAATGAGAAGGTGTGTCCAAACTTTTGGTCTGTACTGTATATAGCATAAGATGCTATATATGTGTCATCCACAGATCCCCCCCATAGCGGTGTCATCCACAGATCCACGCCTATAACAGTGTCATTCACAGATCCCCCCATAATAGTGTCATCCACGGATCCCCCCCATAACAGTGTCACCCCCAGATCCCCCCATAACAGTGTCATCCACAGATCCCCATAACAGTGCCATCCACAGATCCCCCATAACAGTGCATATCCACAGATCCCCCATAACAGTGCCATACACAGATACCCCCATAACAGTGTCATCCACAGATTCCCCCATAATAGTGTTTTTTACTGACCACCATTAGTTCAAAACCCACCAAAAGCACACCTTTTGGTTCAAAATATTTTTTTTTCTTATTTTCCTCCTCAAAAACCTTATGGGTGTCATATGAACTTGTGTGTCTTATATGGCGAAAAATACGGTATTAGCATTATTACATTTTATGACATGTCTTATAGTAGTAGAAGTATGGCCAATGCACAGACAATTATGGGAACGAACCATTGATCCAAGAGGAGAGCTGCATTTATTTGCAAAAATCATCCCCTCCGTATAGAGATGAACGATCGCTACTGCGATCATTTTGTACCTATACAGATTCAGTGTCGGCAGCACATCCCTGTTTTTATGATTTTATGTAATCAATGATGAGTGTTTGATTCCCAATAAGTGTCTAGATACTAGGTGGTTGCATTACTACTAACTAAGAAGAATATTATAATTTATAACGAGATGATATTTTTACTTTTATTAAAGTTTCAAAACTTGTAATTATTCTTTGCAATCACTGTCAAAAAAATCTTTAGCATCTAAACAGTAGCAATGTTATAATAGTAACCATTGATTCTTCATCAATTTCTATCGCGCCGTCGTATATATTTGGGCTGATAACCTCTTTTCCCACTGATCTTATAACTGTGAACTGTTTAGTTTATAGTGTAATAAACCATTGTACTAATCTGATTGGCTCGTTAATATGTCTAATTCTCATCTCCAAACAGTAACAGTAACAAAAGGAATCCGATGCTCTGATAAACCGGATGACTCATCACTCAAGTTATATGTATGTGAGAAAAATATTTTATGCACGCAATGTGGTTACAAAGATTATTCTATAAATCTTTATGTAGTGCATTTGCTCTCTGTGTGACAAGTGTTTTTATTTCCAATGCAGTATTAGACTCTTCCCCAATGAATTTTTGAGTTTTGCAGAATTTAAATTCGGTTATCATTTTGCTCTAGAAATGATTCCTATGAGAAAACAACTTTATATATATTTTTTGTAATACCCAATTAGCAAGAGAAAATACCAGATTAGTCTAACAGGTACAAATATGGTGCATCACTGGGAGGTGATGTTCGAAAAGGGAAGATTGGGAGAATCATCCTGGCGGGAGTCTAATGCCTCTCTTTCTGATCTGCAGCTGAGACCCATTTGACTGACAGGCAGGAGAAAGCTGAAAGAGTAGTTCACATCCAAAAACCGCTGGCATGTAGGTCTGATGGAGATTTATTTCTGGATAATTAGCAGTGAGTAGATTGAAAGTTTAAGGAACTGTATAAAATTACCTATTCTCTAGCAGAAGCTCGGTGAAGGGAGAAGACGTCTGGAAAAGTAAAGCCAGAAAGTCAGAAAACATTGCTGTTTTCTGCGTTATTTCCAGTTACTTCTCCAATGAGAGCAGAACAAGTAGTTTAAACTCCAAGCTTACAGTGGAAATATCCATCCACTAAATGAGAATTTCACTAATTAGATTTTCTTTAAGCACCTGTTCTTGTAATATCAGATGATAGATGTTTGTACCTCTAGGTTTTGCAGTTCCCCTCTACAAATGAAAGATTGCCTCACAAGGCTATTTGTCTCATAAGCTAAACAAGAAGTTTCAGTGTCAAACCCTCAGGCTAACTAGTCTCCCATGCATTTCTTTAAGGAAGGAAGGAAGATCTGGCATTGTACTGTTTATTGCAGAAAGGATATTGCACCTCCAGTGTGGTCGCAGATAACATAAATACTGAAAACATGGCATTTTTAAAATGGAAAACTTCCCTTTTTTTGACTCCGCTGTCATTCCCCTGACAAACCACAACCATAAAAATGTGAAACACTTGTTCTAAACAGAGACTAATGACTCAATGCAAATTTACTAAATACAAATCAGACTTTTGAATTAAAGGTTTTATACTAATGGTTTGTGAAACAGCAATGTTCTTGCTCCAGGTTTTTCGAAAAACAAGTATGCAACAAATAAAGCTGAATTCCTTAACATGATCTCAGGGCTGTTTTAACACATTGGAAGGTCGAGTGCATAAATTTCATTAATGGGCCCCCACCTTTTTTTATATTCTTATATTCAGAGATAAGCGAATCAAATCAGACAAAGTGGAATTCGATAGGAATTTCAGGAAAAATTTGATTCGCAAAAAATGCGAATTTCCTCGTGCTTCGTGGTAAAAATATAAAAATTTTTCCTAAAATGGCGGCTACATGTGTGAGGACTGAGGGGCAAAGAAACTCTGGGAAGGCGGGATCACCCAGATTGACATGCATGCATGCAGCCAATCAGCAGCCAGCCGTGTGATGTCACAGCCCTATAAATACGGTAGCCATTTTAGATTCTGCCATTTTCCAGCATTCTGAGTGCAGGGACAGACGTAAGAAGGCGCTAGGGACAGCAATAGAAAAAACCTCAATATGAAAAAAAACTGAAAAAATAATTTATAAGTGCAGGGAAAGAATAGAGAGTAATCCTTTCACAGCATCTTAGTGCAGGGAGAGACGTCAGAAGGCGCTAGGGACAGTGCTAGAAAAGCGATTTATAAGTGCAGGGAAAGATTATTTGGGGATCAAAATAGCCATTATACAGCTCTGTCATTCAAGCAATTTGTTCTTGGGGTGAAAGTTCTATGTTGAAAAGCCTTTAAGGGCTTATATCTGTGGAAAAAGAAAAATATATACGCAGTTCACTTCTGCAGTTATATGTGGTGAAAGCGTCTACTGGCGTATTTCAGTACAAAAATAAAAATATATACACAGTTCATTTTTGTAGTTATTTGTGTTGAAAGCGTTTAGTGGCCTATTTCAGTGGAAAAATAAAAATATATTCTCAGTTCATTTCGGCAGTTATATGCGTTGAAAGCGTTTAGTGGACTATTTCAGTACAAAAAGAAAAATATATACGCTCTTCACTGTTGCAGTTATTTGTGGCGAAAGCATTTAGTGCCCTATTTCAGTACCAAAAGAAAAATATATACACATTTCACTGTTGCAGTTATTTGTGGTGAAAGCGTTTAGTAGCCTATTTCAGTACAAAAATAAAAAATATATTCTCAGTTTACTTCTGCAGCTATATGTGTTGAAAGCATTTAGTGGCCTACTGTATTTCAGTCAAAAGGAAAATTATTCACAGCATCTTAGTGCAGGGAGAGACTTCAGAAGGCACTAGGGACAGTGCTACAAAAGCGATTTATAAGTGCAGGTAAAGATTATTTGGGGATCCAAATAGCCATTATACAGCTCTGTCATTCCAGCAATTTGTTCTTCGGGTGAAAGTGCTATGTTGAAAAGCCTTTAGTGGCTTATATCTGTGGTCAGAAAAATATATACGCATTTCACTGTTGCAGTTATTTGTGGTGAAAGCATTTAGTGGCCTATTTCAGTACAAAAATTAAAATATATTCTCAGTTCACTTCTGCAGTTATATGTTTTGAAAGTGTTTAGTGGCCTACTGTATTTCAGTACAAAAGGAAAATTATATAAGCATTTCACTGTTGCAGTTATTTGTGGAGAAAGCGTTTAGTGGCCCATTTCAGTACAAAAATAAAAATATATTCTCAGTTCACTTCTGCAGTTATATGTGTTGAAAGCGTTTAGTGGCCTATTTTAGTAGAAAAATAAAAATATATATTCACTTCACTATTGCAGTTATTTGTGGTAAAAGCGTTTAGTGGCCTATTTCAGTACAGAAAGAAAAATATATACACACGTCACTGTTGCAGTTATTTGTGGTAAAAGCATTTAGTGGCCTATTTCAGTACAAAAATAAAAATATATACGCATTTCACTGTTGGAGTTATTTGTGGTGAAAGCATTTAATGGTCTATTTCAGTACAAAAAGAAAAATATATACGCACTTCACTATTCCATTTATTTGTAGTAATGGATGAATCTCGGCCGGCACGGTTCGCGAACCGCAAGTTTGCAGCGGGCTCCATTCCCTTTAATGGCAGGCGAACCTTAAAAACCTTCAGGTCATATTTGCAGCCACCAAATACTTAGAAGTGTACAAATAGTCTCACAACATGGACAGTGACATACTAGAGGGGGATCAATGACAAAAATTCCAAGAAAAAAAATATATCTTAATCAGGGGACATTTGTATGCATCTTAAAGGGAAATTCTCTGAAATGTGCCCTGTTGGAGCCTAGAAATTTTTTATTTTAGGCCATGGAAGTACGGGCCTTAAAAATTGTGCATTCACCTGAGATAAAAGAAATTCTGATTATGTGGATCGAGGTACATTTTGCAGTCAATGGATAAAAATGTTACTGTAGGCCACTGGACTAAAGGCCCCAAACATTAGGCATTCACCAGACAGAAAAGATCAAGTGATTATATGGCCAGAGGTATATTACACGGTTAATGTATATACATTTTACTGTAGGCCAGTACAAATACAGGTCAAATGCATATGTTTAAAAGAACTAAAAATATAAAATTGGATTAAAAACATGGCTAATGAAATTCCCCCTTCCTGAAATATCCCCTAATGATAATAGTTGAAATTCGATAACACGTGGTCATCACTGATGTTGAATTCCTCTGAGGCCGCAACAATTATTCATTCACCGTACATAAAAGAACAAGTAAGTATGTGGCTGGAGGTAGATTACACGATCATTGGATATCAATTTTCCAGCAGGCCAGTGTACTACAGGCCCCAAAAATTATGCATTTAGCATACATAAAACAACAAGTATGTGGCTGCAGGTAGATTGCATGGTCATTGGATATCAATTTTCCAGCAGGCCAGTGTACTACAAGCCCCAAAAATTATGCATTCAGCGTACATAAAAGAAGTAAGTGGCTGAAGGTAGATTACACGGTGATTGAATATCAATTTTCTAGCTTGCCAGTGTACTACAGGCCCCTAAAATTATGCATTTGGCGTACATAAAAGAACAAGTAAGTAAGTGGCTAAGGGTAGATTACACAGTCATTGGATATGAATTTTCCAGCAGGGCAGTGTACTACAGGCCTTAAAAATGATACATTCAGCGTACATAAAAGAACAAGTAAGTATGTGGCTGGAGGTCTAATAGATGGTCAATGGATATCAATTTTACTGAAGGCCAGTACATATACAGGTCAAATACATATGTTTAACCTCTTAAGGACATAGGGCGTACAGGTACGCCCTTGTGCCCTGGTACTTAAGGACACAGGGCGTACATGTACGCCCTGTGTATTTTCGATCACTGCCGTGCGGCTGGCAGTGATCGGAACCCGGTGCCTGCTCAAATCATTGAGCAGGCACCTAGGCTAAATGCGCGGGGGGGTCCCGTGACCCCCCCATGTCGGCGATCGCGGCAAACCGCAGGTCAATTCAGACCTGCGGTTTGCTGCGATTTCTGAAGTTTCTGGTCCCCGCAGTCCCTGACCGCAGGGATCAGAAACTTTATATGCCAAAAAAAAAGTTTTATTTACCCCCCCCTGCACCCCCGAATGATTTTTATGGTGGCGGGAGGTGCAGGGGGAGGGTTGCGGGCGGTGTGGGCGGTGCGGGAGGCGGGCGGTGCGGCAGGCGGGATCGCGATCCCCCGCCCGCCTCCCCTTGTATAATCGTTGGTGTCTAGTGGGGATACCAGGGTGCCAGCACATTGCTGGCACCCTGGTATAAACGGCTGACATCTGCGATGCGATGTCAGCCGTTTAACCCTTTCCATACAGCGGTCCGTACGGACCGCTGTATGGAAAAGGTTAACAGCGCAGGGAGCTCCCTCCCTCTCCCATCGGGGGGCTGCTGTGCCTTTGCAGCCCCCCGATGGGGAGGGAGAGAGCCCCCAGAGAGCCCCCCGAGAGATCCCCTCCTTACCCTTCCCCGTCTGCGAAGTTCTGAGCAGTACTGAGCAGACGGGGAAGGTTCCCATGGCAACAGGACGCCTCTCAGGCGTCCTGCTGTCCATGGTGCTGAACAGATCTGTGCTGAAAGCATAGATCTGTTCAGTGTAAGTAAAATACAGTACAGAACAATATATATTGTACTGTACTGTATTATTCAGACATCAGACCCACTGGATCTTCAAGAACCAAGTGGGTCTGGGTCAAAAAAAAGTGAATAAAAGTGAAAAAAAAGTAAAAATCAAAAAACACATTTATCACTGATAAAAAATGAAAAAAATAAAATTCCCTACACATGTTTGGTATCGCCGCGTCCGTAACGACCTGATCTATAAAACGGTCATGTTACTTTACCCGAACGGTGAACACCATAAAAATAAAAAATAAAAAACTATGATGAAATTGAAATTTTGCCCACCTTACTTCCCAAAAAAGGTAATAAAAGTGATCAAAAAAGTCGCATGTACGCCAAAATTGTAACAATCAAACCGTCATCTCATCCCGCAAAAATCATACCCTACCCAAGATAATCGCCCAAAAACTGAAAAAACTATGGCTCTTAGACTATGGAAACACTAAAACATGATTTTTTTTGTTTCAAAAATGAAATCATTGTGTAAAACTTACATAAATAAAAAAAAAGTATACATATTAGGTATCGCCGCGTCCGTATCGCCCGGCTCTATAAAAATATCACATGATCTAACCCCTCAGATGACCACCGTAAAAAAATAAAAATAAAAACGGTGTAAAAAAAGCCATTTTTTGTCATCTTACGTCACAAAAAGTGTAATAGCAAGCAATCAAAAAGTCATATGCACCCCAAAATAGATGCCAATCAAACCGTCATCTCATCCCGCAAAAAATGAGACCCTACTTAAGATAATCGCCCAAAAACTGAAAAAACTATGGCTCTTAGACTATGGAGACACTAAAACATTTTTTTTGGTTTTAAAAATGAAATCATTGTGTAAAACTTACATAAATAAAAAAAATTGTATACATATTAGGTATCTCCGCGTCCGTGACAACCTGCTCTATAAAATTACCACATGATCTAACCTGTCAGATGAATGTTGTAAATAACAAAAAAAAAACGGTGCCAAAAAAGCTATTTCTTGTTACCTTGCCGCACAAAAAGTGTAATATAGAGCAACCAAAAATCATATGTACCCTAAACTAGTACCAACAAAACTGCCACCCTATCCCGTAGTTTCTAAAATGGGGTCACTTTTTTGGAGTTTCTACTCTAGGGGTGCATCAGGGGGGCTTCAAATGGGACATGGTGTCAAAAAAACCAGTCCAGCAAAATATGCCTCCCAAAAACCATATGGTGTTCCTTTCCTTCTGCGCCCTGCCATGTGCCCGTACAGCTGTTTACGACCACATATGGGGTGTTTCTGTAAACTACAGAATTAGGGCCATAAATAATGAGTTTTGTTTGGCTGTTAACCCTTGCTTTGTAACTGGAAAAAAAATATTAAAATGGAAAATCTGCCAAAAAAGTGAAATTTTGAAATTGTATCTCTATTTTCCATTAAATCTTGTGCAACACCTAAAGGGTTAACAAAGTTTGTAAAATCAGTTTTGAATACCTTGAGGGGTGTAGTTTCTTAGATGGGGTCACTTTTATGGAGTTTATAATCTAGGGGTGCATCAGGGGGGCTTCAAATGGGACATGGTGCCAAAAAAACAGTCCAGCAAAATCAGCCCTCCAAAAACCAAACGGCGCACCTTTCACTCTACGCCCCGCTGTGTGCCCGTACAGTAGTTTACGGCCACATATGGGGTGTTTCTGTAAACAGCAGAGTCAGGGCAATAAAGATACAGTCTTGTTTGGCTGTTAACCCTTGCTTTGTTAGTGGAAAAAATGGGTTAAAATGGAAAATTAGGCAAAAAAATGAAATTCTCAAATTTCATCGCCATTTGCCAATAACTCTTGTGCAACACCTAAAGGGTTAACGACGTATGTAAAATCAGTTTTGAATACCTTGATGGGTGTAGTTTCTTAGATGGGGTCACTTTTAGGGAGTTTCTCCTCTAGGGGTGCATCAGGGGGCTTCAAATGGGACATGGTGTAAATAAACCAGTCCATAAAAATCAGCCTTCCAAAAACCAAACGGCGCACCTTTCACTCTACGCCCCGCTGTGTGGCCGTACAGTAGTTTACGGCCACATATTGGGTGTTTCTGTAAATGGCAGAGTCAGGGCAATAAAGATACAGTCTTGTTTGGCTGTTAACCCTTGGTTTGTTAGTGGAAAAAATGGGTTAAAATGAAAAATTAGACAAAAAAATGAAATTCTCAAATTTCCTCCCTATTTGCCAATAACTCTTGTGCAACACCTAAAGGGTTAACAACGCATGCAAAATCAGTTTTGAATACCTTGAGGGGTGTAGTTTCTTAGATGGGGTCATTTTTGGGTGGTTTCTATAATGTAAGCCTCGCAAAGTGACTTGAGACCTGAACTGGTCCCTAGAAATTGAGTTTTTGTAAATTTCGGAAAAATTTCAAGATTTGCTTCTAAACTTCTAAGCCTTATAACATCCCCAAAAAATAAAATATCATTCCCAAAACAATTCAAACATGAAGTAGACATATGGGGAATGTAAAGTCATCACAATTTTTGGGGGTATTACTATGTATTACAGAAGTAGAGAAACTGAAACTTTGAAATTTGCTAATTTTTTTCAAATTTTTGTTAAATTAGGTATTTTTTGGTGCAAAAAAATTTTTTTTTTTGACTCCATTTTACCAGTGTCATGAAGTACAATATGTGACGAAAAAACAATCTCAGAACGGCCTGGATAAGTCAAACCGTTTTAAAGTTATCAGCACTTAAAGGGACTCTGGTCAGATTTTCAAAAAATGGCCTGGTCCTAAGGTGTAAAAAGGCTGTGTCCTTAAGGGGTTAAAAGAACTAAAAATATAAAATTGGATTAAAAATATGGCTAACGAAATCCCCCCTCCTGAAAAAAACCCTAATGTTAATAGTTGAAACACGTGGTCATCACAGGGGTTGAAATCCTCCGAGGCCCAAAACATTAGGCATTTAACTGACAAAAAAGGCCTTTTATGCCGCTGTATTTACCTAAGACAGGGACCAATATTTGTTCTGGGTGGTGGCGGATATTTGTGGGCTGGCATGAGGAAATTCAATTAAACGTGGTCGTCAAAGGTGTCAAATTCCTCCAAGATCCATGCCTCATTCATTTTTAGAAATGTGAGGTAGTCCACACTGTCATGAGCTAGGCGAGTGCGCTTATCGGTCACGATCCCCCCCTGCGCTGAACGTCCTTTCGGACAGGACACTGGACGAGGAGCACGCCAACAGTTCCATGGCAAATTGTGCCAGCTCTGGCCACAGGTAAAGCCTGCACACTCAGTAGTCCAGGGGTTCCTCACTTCTCAGAGTATCCACATCGGCCGTTAACCCGATGTAGTCGGAAACCTGTCGGTCTAGGCGTTCCGTGAGGCTGGACCCGGAGGGTGGCTGTCGATGGGTTGTTTTCAAGAATGATCTTATATCCAAAGTGACCAACACATCTTTAAACCACCCTTGCATGCATTGTTGGATTGTTATCCGCAACTGTTTCTCTGTGAGTGGAAATTCCTCTGCCAGCACCCGCAAAAGCAGAATGTAGCATTTCTCGAAGCAAGGCCTAGAAGTGCTGCATTCTGACAGCCCTCTGTGATAATGGTAACATTTCCGCCATTTTGTGTTTGTAACAGAGGTCTAAGTACGTTGCCAGCAGTACTGGTCCTTGCCCTTTATGCTTTTTATACGGGGGTCCCTCTTCAAATACTGGAGCATGAAGGCCCCCATTTGCACTAAACTGGAAGTGGTGGAGTGGCCTAGCTCCTGCTCATCGTCAAGGATAATGTCATCCTCGGTGTCCTCCCCCCTCCTCTTCAGACTCCTGTTGACTTGTCTCAGATGCAGTAGCCCCCCCTGGGAATACATCCAGCATTGCGACTTCCTCATCTTCTTGAAAGAAGGCGTAAGATACAATGTCACTGATGGCGCCCTGGCTGCGACTGACCAGTTTGGTGATCTCATCAAATGGCCGCAGAAGTCTGCATGTATTGCACAAGAGCAGCCACTGGCACGGTAAAAAAAAAGCAAGCTCCCCAGAACCTGTCCTGCCGCAAAGTTCGTACAGGTAGTCGTTAACTGCGCGTTTCTGCTGGAGCAGCCTAACAAGCATATACAAGGTGGAGTTCCATCGAGTTGGGCAGTCACAAATCAGACCTCTGACGGGCAGGTGGTGTCACTGCTGAACGTCAGCAAGGCGAGCCATGGCCGTGTAAGTATTTGGCAACAAATCGCTGCACGACTAAGTTCAGGACGTATGCCATGTGTCATTTTGCCCTGTTTCAGCGCGCTCAGTAGATTGGCACCATTACAAAACAAAAAAGGGGGGGGTCAGCACATCCCAATGTGCAGGTGCAGGTTGCTATGGCTGAAAATACATATCAAACACATAGTGCAACAGCACTCTACGAACCAAATAAAGTACAAAGGTATATATATATATTGCAATGCTATGCTAAGACGGGTCCTAACACTAAAGCTCACCTGTTGGGTGTCACAACAGTGACCATGAAATTCAGGAAGTGTAGGTCCCACATGCATGCTGGGCCCCTTTTGGTTTATTATGGTGCCAAAATGGCCTCCATTAAATCCAGGGACCAGCATGGATGCTCAGCACACTAAGTACTCATGCTAATTGAAATCAGCCCATGACGCAACACAGGCTACAGGAGTGCACGACCAAATGGGAATCAGCAACTACTCCCATACAAATTACAAAACAAAAAAGGGGGGGTTCAGCACATCCCAATGTGCAGGTGCACGTTGCTATGGCTGAAAATACATATCAAACACATAGTGCAACAGCACTCTACGAACCAAATAAAGTACAAATGTATATTTATATTGCAATGCTATGCTAATAACTTAGAGATGCTTAGCAAATACTATTTGTACAAAATTATTTGAGCCCGTCTGCCGCACGCCAAGGCGATCTCTATAGATTGGCACCATTGTCGCACACCATTTTACCAACTGTCTAATTGAGCAGGGTTAGCCACTGATCGGTCAGTGACCACAAAGCTGAAAGGAGTGCAGGACCAGTGTGGCTCAAAAGTTTTAATACAGCAAGCACTCAGCTACAGATATTTATGCTCAATAACACTTGACTAGAATGGATAGTATGAGATGAATCTGAGACTTTGTATTCGCTGATATACTGGCAGCGCGCAGTCAGCAGTGAAATTATGTATCCATCCTAGCTATGAGATAATAGTTGGAACATCCACAATCCGAATAGTATAAACTGAGTGACTAGCTAAAGTTTTAAATCGCTTTTCTAAATGCAGTACACAGCCCTGCAGGGTGTTGCGTATGTGAGGTCACAGGGGTAGTTAACAAACCGAGGGTTGCTCTTGGTACTCACAGTTTTTATATACCCTGGGCAGGCGTACAGCAGTGATGGGGCACTCTCTGTGTATAGGGACCAGGCCAGGTGGTAGGTGAGGTGCCCTGGGTGTTGTAGGTTTAGTGTGCCTGTGGCAAGATCCCTTAAAGTTTGTGACACCAGTGACGGTAACGGTGGCACACCGATTTCTTGTAGTAATAATTGAGGAACACACGTTGCAGTGAACCAAACTTCCTTTTACTGAACAGTTCAACTATTTACAGTCTTTAGTCTGTTCCACATGTAAAAGGTTGTAACAGGCAGTCCTTATATAAAACGGCAGGCAATGTTCTTGCAAGATACTCAGAGGGTTAAACACTTACAGATCAGGCTGCACTTTTCCTCAGACTCCTGTCTGACTTTCTCCAAGGCCCATATGCCCCATTGCTGGCTTTATCCTTGGGTAGGGAAAACTTCCTCTGGTATATGTCTCCTTGCTGTAAATATATCCTTCTGCCCTTCAGCTCTCTGTTTGGCTGGAATAAACTTGGCTCTGCACTGTACTTTTAAAGGAACTTGGTTTTCTCAGGAGGTAAACTCTTCCCCTGGAGGCAAGCTAGGAGCCTAGGCTATCTAGCTGCATGTCAGAAGCTGCTCCTCAGCTACTCTCTGACTAAGGTGCACACTTGGCTTCTGAACATTCAACTCCCCTTCCCTGAAGAGGACCTGACTATATATACTAGTGGGTTCCCTAGCTCCCTCTACTGCCTAGGAGGAGGAACTACACCCCTAACAGGCCTGGTACACAGGAGATAACATAAATAACATGACAATATACATTAAAATGCAATATAAAATACAATGACCATGTTCCACAGGAGGTGGAGAACAAACGTGACCCAATTGACCCTTGTGTAGTGCCCACATTTACATAGTGGGACAATACATAAAGACTGACTACTATAAGTAAATTAAAATAAAAGATAAGTTTTAATGTTATAAAGGTGTAGGAATAAGCGGTGTTAAAATTAGTCCTCACGGACACCAGTAGTAGTAATACAATATGTATAAACACTGCATCCTCCACCATAAGGGAAAATATCAGGGAAAATTTTTTTGCTCTTGGCTTTCAGGCACAACAGCCACAGCACAGCATGGCAACGTCTCACCTGGCATGTCGAATAGGTTCTGGGGAGCTTGGGGGGACGTAGCGGAAGAGGCGGTAGCAGTGGAAAAGGAGGATTTTAGCCGAGGAGGAGACAGAGGATGGAGTAGGAGGAGGAGAAGAGGCAGACCTGCATGAAATCCTTGGCACACGGGTGCCATGGGTTGCATGCTTGACGGCCATCATAAGGTTCACCCAGTGGGCAGTAAAAGTTATGTACCTTCCCTGCCCGTGTTTGCTAGACCATGTGTCTGTGGACAGATGTATCTTGGCACCGACACTGTGCGCCAGAGATACAATTACTTGCCGCTGAACGTGGCCATATAGCTCTGGGATGCCCTTCTGGGAGAAATATTTCCTTCTGGGTACCTTCCATTGCACTGTGCCAAAGGCCACAAATTTTCTAAAGGCCTCAGAATTCACGAATTTATATGGCAGTAGTTGGTGGGCTAGCAGTTCCGACAAGTCGGCGGTCAGCCATTGGGCAAGAGGGTTATCCGGAGTCATCATATTTTTTCGCTCGAACATTTGGGCCAAGGAAGCCTGCCTTTTGCCAGATGAAGGCGACGATGGTAGGGTGGAAGGGGGAGTGGAGGACAAATGGGAGGAGGGAGGAGAAGCGGAAGGAGAAGAGGCAGGACGTGATGGGAGGCCAGGTGCCTTCTTAAGGCAGTCGTCCCTAGGTGAGTGTTGGGCTTATCGCGACTTATGCGTTGACAGCACAAGCTGCAGATGGCAACACTGTTGTCAGCAGCTGACATGTTCAAAAAAAGCCTACACTACAGAGCCATGTGCCAGCGTCCTGGGAGCGGCAGATGTGACCATGCATGGTGGATGACTCGTTCCAGATACATTAGCAGTCTGCTTTTCGCTTCCTGTGCACTCTAAGTTCTGCCTGCTTCTCCTCCTTCTCCTCCCTATCTGCTGATCTGTCTCTCCCTCTGAACTCCCCTCCTCTTCCTCTCTTGTGGGCACCCACGTGACGTTCATAGACACATCATCATGGTCCCCTTTCCCACCACTGACATTAGAGATCTCGGAGAAGGCAGAAACAGCAGGGACCACCCTCCTTGGGCTGATCTGGGTACTGTCGTCAGACTGTTGGGTGGTGACCGTTGATACCTCCTCTTCCTGATCCGATGCCAAGAATGGCTGCGCATCGGTAAGGTCTTGTAATAGATGTGAAAATAATTACTCTGACTCGAGCAGAGGGGATATGGTGGTGGTGGTGTCTTTGGGGGTGCACACAGCAGAGAGTGAAGAGGGTGCAGATAGAGAGGATGAGGAGGGTGCAGAAGCGGAAGGCTGAGTGAGCCATTCAACCAAGTCTGGTGCATCCTTTGACGTAATCGCACGCACCTTCTGCAACTTCCCCAGCCTGGTGCACCTGCCCGCCCCTACCACTCCTGCGGAAAGGCCTGCCTCTTTCTCTGCCTGTCATTTTCAAAATCACCTTGTGACAAAAGTCCCTATGGAAGAGCAGTATTTGTGAAAGAAGGTATATCACACCCCTGCTTCAATCAGTTTTTTGGGGGGCAACTGGTATATCACACCAGTAGAAATTATTTGATCCAATGTCGTTTGTCAATATCTGTAGCTGAGGTAATGCACCTAAACCGCAAACAAATGCTGCACTACCCCAATGCACTATATAGAAAGTATATAATTGGCATATAACACCCCTGCTTCAATCACTTTTGGGGGGGGGGGGGCAACTGGTGTATCACACCAGTAGAAATTATTTGTTCCAATGATGTTTGTCACTATCTGTAGCTGAGGTAACGCAGCAAAACCGCAAACCATTGCTGCACTACCCAAATGCACTACATAGTATATCACACCAGTAGAAATTATTAGTTCCAATGTCATTTGTCACTCTGTGTAGCTGAGGTATCGCAGCTAAACTGTGAACAAATGCTGCATTACCCAAATGCACTATATAGAAAGTATATAATTGGTATATAACACCCCTGCTTCAATCAGTTTTTTTGGGGGGGCAACTGGTATATCACACCAGTAGAAATTATTTGATCCAATGTCGTTTATCAATATCTGTAGCTGAGGTAATGCAGCTAAACTGCAAACAAATGCTGCACTAACCAAATGCACTATATAGAATGTATATAATTGGTATATAACACCCCTGCTTCAATCACTTTGGGGGGGGGGGGGGCAACTTGTATATCACACCAGTAGAAATTATTTATTCCAATAGCGTTTGTCACTATCTGTAGCTGAGGTATCGCAGCTAAACCGCAAACAAATGCTGCACTACCCAAATATACTATATAGAAAGTATATTATTGGTATATAACACCCCCACTTCAAAAAAATTTTGGGGGGTGGAAACTGGTATATCACACCAGTAGAAATTATTTGTTCCAATGGCGTTTGTCACTATCTGTAACTGCGGTAACGCAGCAAAACCGCAAACAAATGCTGCATTTGACACTGTACCACATAAAAGGTTAGTATATAAAATGAGAATGCTCGGACTGAGAGAAGACGTCTGTATGTGGGTAAGTAACTGGCTGAGTGATAGAAAACAGAGGGTGGTTATTAACGGTACACACTCAGATTGGGTCACTGTCACTAGTGAAGTACCTCAGGGGTCAGTATTGGGCCCTATTCTCTTCAATATATTTATTAATGATCTTGTAGAAGGCTTGCAGAGTAAAGTATCAATTTTCGCAGATGACACTAAACTGTGTAAAGTAATTAACACTGAAGAGGACAGTATACTACTACAGAGGGATCTGGATAGATTGCAGGCTTGGGCAGAGAAGTGGCAGATGAGGTTTAACACTGATAAATGTAAAGTTATGCACATGGGAAGGAAAAATGCAAGTCACCCGTACATACTAAATGGTAAAACACTCGGTAACACTGACATGGAAAAGGATCTAGGAATTCTAATAAACAGCAAACTAAGCAGCAAAAACCAGTGTCAGGCAGCTGCTGCCAAGGCCAACAAGATAATGGGTTGCATCAGAAGGGGCATAGATGCCCGTGATAAGAACATAGTCCTACCACTTTACAAATCGCTAGTCAGACCACACATGGAGTACTGTGTACAGTTCTGGGCTCCTGTAAACAAGGCAGACATAGCAGAGCTGGAGAGGGTTCAGAGGAGGGCAACTAAAGTAATAACTGGAATGGGGCAACTACAGTACCCTGAAAGATTATCAAAATTAGGGTTATTCACTTTAGAAAAAAGACGACTGAGGGGAGATCTAATTACTATGTATAAATATATCAGGGGTCAGTACAGAGATCTCTCCCATCATCTATTTATCCCCAGGACTGTGACTGTGACGAGGGGACATCCTCTGTGTCTGGAGGAAAGAAGGTTTGTACACGAACATAGAAGAGGATTCTTTACGGTAAGAGCAGTGAGACTATGGAACTCTCTGCCTTAGGAGGTGGTGATGGTGAGTACAATAAAGGAATTCAAGAGGGGCCTGGATGTATTTCTGGAGCTTAATAATATTACAGGCTATAGCTACTAGAGAGGGATCGTTGATCCACGGAGTTATTCTGATTGCATGATTGGAGTCGGGAAGGAATTTTTTATTCCCCTAAAGTGGAGAAAATTGGCTTCTACCTTACAGGGTTTTTTGCCTTCCCCTGGATCAACTTGCAGGATAACAGGCCGAACTGGATGGACAAATGTCTTTTTTCGGCCTTATGTACTATGTTACTATGTTACTATGTTACCTAAATGCACTATATAGAAAGTATTTTATTGGTATATAACACCCCTGCTTCAATCAGTTTTTTTGGGGGGCAACTGGTATATCACACCAGTAGAAATTGTTTGTTCCAATAGCGTTTGGCACTCTGTGTAGCTGCAGTATCACAGCAAAACCACAAACAAATGGTGCAATACCCTAATGCACTATATAGAATATATATAATTGGTATATAACACCCCTGCTTCAATCATATTTTTTTGGGGGGGGCAGCTGGTATATCACACCAGAAGAAATTGTTTGTTCCAATAATGTTTGGCACTCTGTGTAGCTGCAGTATCGCAGCAGAACCGCACACAACTGCTGCACAATACAAATGCACTATAATATACTTTCTATGTTACAAAGTATATTATAAGTATATCACACCCCTCAGTATGTCACACCTATCGATAGCACACCTATACCAGTCATTAAAAGGACTTATGTGGCCCTATTAGCTAGCGTTGGTGTCCCTATCAGTCTGTCCCTGCTCCACACAGCAACCTCTCCCTACACTGGCAAAAGACTGAATGTAAAATGGTGGCCAGATCAGGTTTATTTCTAAGGTAGGGTGTATGTCCATATGCTGCAACATCTCAATTGGCTGTCCTGTACCACCTGATGGATGTGTCATGGGTCAAAGTTCTTCACAATGTAAAAGAATATGGCGCCGGTGGACATCTCCATTTGTTCGCCTGTTTGGCGAACAGCGAACAAGCAATGTTCACCGCAAAACAACCGCCGGGCGAACCGCAAGGCCATCTCTAGTTATTTGTGGTGAAAGCGTTTAGTGGCCTATTTCAGTACAGAAAGAAAAATATATACATCACTTTTGCATTTTTTTGTGGTAAAAGCTGTAGGAAGGAACAAGCGGCCATAATTGATGGCTGGTATGTGTCACCGAGGTTCCTGGCTTTGGTGAGTTAAGAGACGTTTTTTCCCCCTGAAGTGTCAGTATTGCAGCCCAGATAGCAAGGATAACTTGCCACAAACTTGTGGCAGGGTTAGGCTACTTTCACACTAGCGTTCGGAGCGGGTCCGTCTGATGTTTCATCAGACGGATCCGCTCCTATAATGCAAACGCTTGCATCCGTTCAGAACGGATCCGTTTGCATAACAGTTTATTTCAGATCTGATTTTTCACTTCGGAAAACTCAGATCCGACAGTATATTCTAAACACAGAAGCGTTCCCATGGTGATGGGGACGCTTCAAGTTAGAATATACTGAGAACTGTGTACATGACTGCCCCCTGCTGCCTGGCAGATGCTGCCAGGCAGCAGGGGGCAGACCCCCCCCTCCTGTATTTAACTTATTGGTGGCCAGTGCGGCCCCCCCTCCCTCCCCAGTATTAATTGTAACCAGTGCGGCCCCCCTCCCTCCATATTCATCGGTGGCCAGTGCGGATATTAAATATGAGCAGTGCGGTCTCCCCCTCCCTCCCTCCCCAGTATTAAATATGAGCAGTGCGGTCTCCCCCTCCCTCCCTCCCCAGTATTAAATATGACCAGTGCGGTCTCCCCCTCCCTCCCCAGTATTAAATATGAGCAGTGCGGTCTCCCCCTCCCTCCCCAGTATTAAATATGAGCAGTGCGGCCTCCCCCTCCCTCTATTCATTGGTGGCCAGTGCGGATTCAAAGTATTGTGATCAGTGCGGCCTCTCCCCCCCCCCCATCATTGGTGGCAGCGGAGAGTACCGATCGGAGTCCCAGTTTAAATCGCTGGGGCTCCGATCGGTTACCATGGCAGCCAAGACGCTATTGCAGTCTTGGCTGCCATGGTTACTTAGCAACAAATAGAATCATTATACTTACTTGAAGAGCTGCGATGTCTGTGACCGGCCGGGAGCTCCTCCTACTGGTAAGTGAAAGGTCTGTGCGGCGCATTGCCTATAGACCTGTCACTTACCAGTAGGAGGAGCTCCCGGCCGGTCACATAGATCGCAGCTCTTCAGGTAAGTATAATGCTGCTATTTGTTGCTAAGTAACCATGGCAGCCAAGACTGCAATAGCGTCTTGGCTGCCATGGTAACCGATCGGAGCCCAAGCGATTTAAACTGGGACTCCGATCGGTACTCTCCGCTGCCACCAATGATGGGGGGGGGGAGAGGCTGCACTGATCACAATACTTTGAATCCGCACTGGCCACAAATGAATAGAGGGAGGGGGAGGCCGCACTGCTCATATTTAATACTGGGGAGGGAGGGGGAGACCGCACTGCTCATATTTAATACTGGGGAGGGAGGGGGAGACCGCACTGCTCATATTTAATACTGGGGAGGGAGGGAGGGGGAGACCGCACTGGTCATATTTAATATCCGCACTGGCCACCGATGAATATAGAGGGAGGGGGGCCGCACTGGTTACAATTAATACTGGGGAGGGAGGGGGGGCCCGCACTGGCCACCAATAAGTTAAATACAGGAGGGGGGGGGGGTCTGCCCCCTGCTGCCTGGCAGCACCTGCCAGGCAGCAGGGGGCAGTCATGTACACAGTTCTCAGTATATTCTAACTTGAAGCGTCCCCATCACTATGGGAACGCCTCTGTGTTAGAATATACTGTCGGATTTGAGTTTCACAATGTAACTCAAATCCGATGGTATATTCTAACATAGAGGCGTTCCCATGGTGATGGGGACGCTTCAAGTTAAAATATACCATCGGATTGGAGAAAACTCCGATCTGATGGTATAATCCTGACTTTACATTGAAAGTCAATGGGGGACGGATCCGTTTGAAATTGCACCATATTGTGTCAATGTCAAACGGATCCGTCCCCATTGACTTGCATTGTAAGTCTGGACGGATCCGTTTGGCTCCGCACGGCCAGGCGGACACGAAAACGCTGCAAGCTGCGTTCGGGTGTCCGCCTGCTGAGCGGAGCGGAGGCCAAACGGTGCCAAACTGATGCATTCTGAGCGGATCCGCATCCACTCAGAATGCATTGGGGCAGTACGGATCCGTTCGGGGCCGCTTGTAAGAGCCTTCAAACGGAACTCACAAGTGGAGCCCCGAACGCTAGTGTGAAAGTAGCCTTAAATTGTAAGTCTTGTTAACTTGCTGCAAACATTCTCTGGCAAGTTGTACACTTGCAGAGAACTTAAAGCACAAGTTGTAGTCGACACTTTTTAAACTTGAAGCAAATTTGCTTGGAAAGTCTCTAGCAAGAGCAAAGTTGCAGTAGCGAGTCTACAGCAAGAGCTCTGCAAGTCTCAGTGAGTTTTGCAAGTCTACGGCAAGAGCCCTGCAATTATACGGCAAGAGCCCTGCAATTCTACGGCAAGAGCCCTGCAATTCTACGGCAAGAGTTTTGTAACTCTCAGTTTTTATAGGGCCTATTCACTAAAAAGTAAAGAGGTGAATGTCAGGTGAACTGCAAAATCCAGCCCAAAGTGACTAAAGTAGAAGAAATAATCTTCTATTCAAATATTCAACCTACTTTGGCCCATATTTTTCCATTTCCCTGACAATTCACCTGGATTCACTGAGTGCCTTGAGATAGAACTGATCTAAATAAAAATTAATCATTAAAACATAATAAAATCAATACATAACACTGCATTATATCTTACAAACGTGTTTTATTATGTTGAACAGTTAACAAAACATGAAAAATAATTTTTACAAAACCAATACTAACATGGTACAAATAGGTACAATAAAATGGTAAAAATAGATAATTTTTTTCTGTCCTATGGGCTTGAATTTGGAACTGGCCTGTTAAAATAAAAACAAAAACAATTACATATCACCAAAATTCATTTCTACAGCTAAACAGCACTATCTAACAGTAGCTCAATTTTAGTTTTACATAAGTATTTCAATCAATAGACACATTAACTCTTAGATGCAACTAGTAAATGATTAGAAAATTGGCAGTCCTAAAGGAGAACTATGGGATTAGGGCTTTTCCACATAGTTCTCCTTAGGGTAACGGGAGGACACAAACTAGCGTCCTCCTGTCACCCTAAGCTCAGTATACAGCAAGCTACAGCTCTCGGTATACTGAGATGCCACATTATACCACAGAGACGCTACAGCTAAAGCGGATCCTGACAATTATGTCTGGATCCGCCCATCTGCGTGAGTGACAACTGGTTCTGCCTATCGAGAGGCAGAGTTAGCTATACACGCCCCCTCCCCCGTCCTTTCCGCCAGTCAGTGAAGGATCGGAGCAGGGAGGGGGGAACCCAGTCCCTCCCCTGTCACAGCAGAGAGCCCATTTCCTGATCTACTGAGCCGACCTGAGACAGTCTCATTGTCATAGGTCGGCTAAAACTATAAGGAGGGTGAAAATTAGTCACCTCATAGTTCTTCTTTAAATTAGCTAAGAGGGGCTGGGATCCAAATAATATCCACTTTGGCCTCAAAACTCATCTTGGTTCATGCTCTACTCTTCACTTAGAGCAGTGGTTCTCAACCCAATAGTAGGTCGCAACCCACAGTTGAGGGCAGGGCTGCCTGAGACAAAAATAGGTTTGGATATTTTGAAGTAAGCAGGCCAATCACATGGCCCCCAACAGTCCCCACCTGGTCACAATCTGAGGGCAGGGCCAAACAGCACAATCAAGGAGCAGGGCCATTCGCCTAAAGCGGCCGACTAATTACAGGGGACTCTATATATACACTGTGTAATACACTAGAATCTATAAGATATGAAGAGATTAGCCCTACCCCCGAATAATAATACAACTAGGGGGCATTTATTATACAGAAATACATCTATGTTAGGCGTATTTCTTAAACAAATTGTGGAGCAAAGGTCCTTAGCACCGCAATTTGCAGATTTTCCCTGTTCATGCCAGGTCTAATAGAGGTGTTGTGGGCAGGGAAAGGGATGCAGTTATGGCCATCCAGTTATTGGATACCACCGCCATACAGTGATAACACCGCCATAGGGGCACTGTACAGGGTGTGTTAAGAGGGCACAATGCAGGGTATAAATGGACACAGTACAAGGTAAGGGGTACAGTACAGGGTGGGGGGCACAGTCACATGACCCTGTGACATTAGAAGGTTGAGATGCCCCCATAATAACAGGCATAGTAGTGAGACAGGGGCCCGGGGCCCTGGATGTACAGGAAGGGTGGACACAGCAAGTAGGTGGAAGGGGCTCTGAGGGGGATTCATATAAGAAGCAGGGGCAGGAGGTCTGTGCAGGGCAGCAATAGGAGACAGGAAGGTGCAAGCTGCAGTCTCTCTCCTCAGACAGCACGCTGCAGTCTCTCTCCTCAGACAGCACGCTGCAGTCTCTCTCCTCAGACAGCACGCTGCAGTCTCTCTCCTCAAACAGCACGCTGCAGTCTCTCTCCTCAGACAGCACGCTGCAGTCTCTCTCCTCAGACAGCACGCTGCAGTCTCTCTCCTCAGACAGCACGCTGCAGTCTCTCTCCTCAGACAGCACGCTGCAGTCTCTCTCCTCAGACAGCACGCTGCAGTCTCTCTCCTCAGACAGCACGCTGCAGTCTCTCTCCTCAAACAGCACGCTGCAGTCTCTCTCCTCAGACAGCATGCTGCAGTCTCTCTCCTCAGACAGCACGCTGCAGTCTCTCTCCTCAGACAGCAGTTCTGTGTAGAGGGGGTGTGTCTGAGTCTATCATATCATGCTTAGTAAATCCATGATTTCTACCTCACTGAACTTTATATCAGACCTCAGTTTCCACTCATCTTACCTCACACCACTGCCAAAGTTAATGTAAAATGGCTGCCAAGGCCAATGAAAGAAAAATCTTACAGCAGGGAGCATGGAAAGAATATTCAGCCACAGTGACCCCTAGTGGTGGGATGACTATTGCACACATAACTTAACGAGAACTTGCAGCAAGTTTGCAAAAGCAAGTTAATCTGGAGACTTGCAAAGCAGACTTGTGTTTTTCAACCTGCCAGATGATCAAGCGGCCGACTACCCGACCATAAAGCCTGAGATTCTGGCAAGACTGGGGGTGAATGTATTGGGGGTGAGGGGGTGAACCCAGCAGGTGCATCAGTGGGAATTTAATCTGGCTGAACCCGCCAGACCGCAGTATTATTGTCACACTCTGCCCTGTGAGTGATCTGAGAAGATCTGTCAGACTTTCTGCACGTTAATCTATCTGACAGATTGCTTTATTGTGGCTTTGGGAAGGATCCCACCCCCTCAAAGGCTCTGCTCATTAGTTAGTTAGTGATGCTATTTATACCTGCCTTTCACTATAGCCCTTGCTGTTTATAGTTTCTCCTGGAGTTCTCTGCTGGTGTTTGGTGGATCTCCAGCTCCCAGTTCGTCTTCAGTTAAGTCCTCCTTCCTTCCCTTCTGTTCTTTGTACTGGCTAGGCTTTAGGTAGACGCTGGTTCCTACATCTTGTGCAAGGAACTGGTTGTCTTTTCACCTGCTCCCTAGCTAAGGGTTTGTGTCAGTTGCAGCAGGGCTTAGGTTCGAGTGCATGAACACTTCTACCATTGAGATTTGTTCATGTTAGTAGCAGTCAGGGAAAGGCTCAGGTATTATCAGGAGGTGACATTTCCCTGTTCCCTAGCTGTAGGGCGTAGCAAGCTGTTTAGTGACAATTATGATCTGCTACACCGGTTACAAAAATGGCTGCAGCCTAACGTACTGACTCCCATTTCTATGCTGGACCGTCTGTTGGCTGATGTGTTCTAGAGGGCTTTGCCGTACCCTCTGCAGCACTGGATCAGCCAGGTGTCCCCTGGTAATGCCCTAGAGATGGTCAAGCTGGTAGAGCACTATGAGGCCACCATAAATCTATAGGGGGTTCATTTGGGAAGGGGACAGTTGAACCCCAGAAATCTCCACCCTCGAGCAGATGGCCAGTGCCAGCAAAACCCGCTCGGGATATACTCCCTACACACCAAGCTCCAATGGTCTGTAGGCGGTGTCGAGAGCCTGGTCACATAAGTGCCGACTGTCCCCATCGGGGAGAACCCATGGACACTAACTATGACTACCGCCCCTCAATGTATGCCAGGAGGCTGTGTGCAACCGGTACCCTGAGACAATAGACAATAGTCACCTGGTTACAGTGCATTTTTCTCTGAAATTCTGAGGAAAATGGGTTGTTACAGACATTGTTTAGAAAAACGGCGTACCTTGATTGAAAAGTTGATTGGAGAAGGGAAAGCATATAAAGAAATGCAGAAAATGATAGGCTGCTCAGCTAAAATGATTGCAAATGCTTTAACCACCTCAGCTCCCCTAGCTTAAACCCCCTTAATGACCAGACAACTTTTTACAATTCTGCACTACACTAATTTCACGGTTTATTGCTCGGTCATACAACTTCCCACCCAAATGAATTTTACCTTCTTTTCTTCTCACTAATAGAGCTTTCATTTGGTGGTATTTCATTGCTGCTGACATTTTTACTTTTTTTGATATTAACCACCTGCTGCCAAGCTAACGCCGAAAGGCGTCATTGCTGCGGCGCTCCCAGGTCACACTAACGCCAATAGGCGTCATCTCGCGTGAGCCGAGATTTCCTGTGAACGCGCGCATACAGGCGCGCGCGTTCACAGGATCGGAAGGTAAGCGAGTGGATCTCCAGCCTGCCAGCGGCGATCGTTCGTTGGCAGGCTGGAGATGCGATTTTTTTAACCCCTAACAGGTATATTAGACGCTGTTTTGATAACAGCGTCTAATATACCTGCTACCTGGTCCTCTGGTGGTCCCTTTTGCTTGGATCGACCACCAGAGGACACAGGCAGCTCAGTAATAAGTAGCACCAAACACCACTACACTACACCCCCCCTGTTACTTATTAACCCCTGATCACCCCTGATGCCCCTGATCACCCCATATAGACTCCCTGATCACCCCCCTGTCATTGATCACACCCCTGTCATTGATCAACCCCTTGTAAGGATCTATTCAGACGTCCTTACATGGATACATGGATCGGATCCGCAAAACACATACGGACGTCTGAATGGAGACTTACAGGGGGGTGATCAATGACGGGGTGATCACCCCATATAGACTCCCTCATCACCCCCCTGTCATTGATCACCCCCCCTGTCATTGATCACCCCCCTGTCATTGATCACCCCCCTGTAAGGCTCCATTCAGATGTCCGTATGTGTTTTGCGGATCCGATCCATGTATCAGTGGATCCGCAAAACACATACGGACGTCTGAATGGAGACTTACAGGGGGGTGATCAATGACGGGGTGATCACCCCATATAGACTCCCTCATCACCCCCCTGTCATTGATCACCCCCCCTGTCATTGATCACCCCCCTGTCATTGATCACCCCCCTGTAAGGCTCCATTCAGATGTCCGTATGTGTTTTGCGGATCCGATCCATGTATCAGTGGATCCGCAAAACACATACGGACGTCTGAATGGAGCCTTACAGGGGGGTGATCAATGACGGGGGTGATCACCCCATATAGACTCCCTGATCACCCCCCTGTCATTGATCACCCCCCTCTAAGGCTCCATTCAGACGTCCGTATGATTTTTACGGATTCACTGATACATGGATCGGATCCGCAAAACACATACGGACATCTGAATGGAGCCTTACAGGGGGGTGATCAATGACAGGGGGGTGATCACCCCATATAGACTCCCTGATCACCCCCCTGTCATTGATCACCCCCCTGTCATTGATCACCCCCCCTCTAAGGCTCCATTCAGATGTCCGTATGTGTTTTGCGGATCCGATCCATGTATCAGTGGATCCGTAAAAAACATACGGACGTCTGAATGGAGCCTTACAGGGGGGTGATCAATGACAGGGGGGTGATCACCCCATATAGACTCCCTGATCACCCCCCTGTCATTGATCACCCCCCTGTAAGGCTCCATTCAGACATTTTTTTGGCCCAAGTTAGCGGAAATTTTTTATTTTATTTTTTACTTACAAAGTCTCATATTCCACTAACTTGTGTCAAGAAATAAAATATCACATGAACTCACCATACCCCTCACGGAATCCAAATGCGTAAAAAGTTTTAGACATTTATATTCCAGACTTCTTCTCACGCTTTAGGGCCCCTAAAATGCCAGGGCAGTATAAATACCCCACATGTGACCCCATTTCGGAAAGTAGACACCCCAAGGTATTCGCTGAGGGGCATATTGAGTCCATGAAAGATTGAAATTTTTGTCCCAAGTTAGCGGAAAGGGAGACTTTGTGAGAAAAAAAATTAAAAATCAATTTCCGCTAACTTGTGGCTAAAAAAAAAAATTTCTATGAACTCGCCATGCCCCTCATTGAATACCTTGGGGTGTCTTCTTTCCAAAATGGGGTCACATGTGGGGTATTTATACTGCCCTGGCATTTTAGGGGCCCTAAAGCGTGAGAAGAAGTCTGGGATCCAAATGTCTAAAAATGCCCTCCTAAAAGGAATGTGGGCCCCTTTGCGCATCTAGGCTGCAAAAAAGTGTCACACATCTGGTATCGCCGTACTCAGGAGAAGTTGGGGAATGTGTTTTGGGGTGTCATTTTACATATACCCATGCTGGGTGAGAGAAATATCTCGGTCAAATGCCAACTTTGTATAAAAAAATGGGAAAAGTTGTCTTTTGCTGAGATATTTCTCTCACCCAGCATGGGTATATGTAAAATGACACCCCAAAACACATTGCCCAACTTCTCCTGAGTACGGAGATACCACATGTGTGACACTTTTTTGCAGCCTAGGTGGGCAAAGGAGCCCACATTCCAAAGAGCACCTTTTGGATTTCACCGGCAATTTTTTACAGATTTTGATTTTAAACTACTTCTCACGCATTCGGGCCCCTAAAATGCCAGGGCAGTATAACTACCCCACAAGTGACCCCATTTTGGAAAGAAGACACCCCCAGGTATTTCGTGATGGGCATAGTGAGTTCATGGAAGTTTTTATTTTTTGTCACAAGTTAGTGGAATATGAGACTTTGTAAGAAAAAAATAATAATAATAAATCATCATTTTCCGCTAACTTGTGACAAAATATTTAAAATTCTAGGAACTCGCCATGCCCCTCACGGAATACCTTGGGGTGTCTTCTTTCCAAAATGGGGTCACTTGTGGGGTAGTTATACAGCCCTGGTATTCTAGGGGCCCTAATGTGTGGTAAGTAGTTTGAAATCAAAATGTGTAAAAAATGACCTGTGAAATCCTAAAGGTGCTCTTTGGAATGTGGGCCCCTTTGCCCACCTAGGCTGCAAAAAAGTGTCACACATGTGGTATTGCCGTACTCAGGATAAGTTGGGCAATGTGTTTTGGGGTGTCATTTTACATATACCCATGCTGGGTGAGATAAATATCTTGGTCAAATGCCAACTTTGTATTAAAAAAAGGGAAAAGTTGTCTTTTGCCAAGATATTTCTCTCACCCAGCATGGGTATATGTAAAATGACACCCCCAAAAACATTGCCCAACTTCTCCTGAGTACGGCAGTACCACATGTGTGACACTTTTTTGCAGCCTAGGTGTGCAAAGGGGCACACATTCCAAAGAGCACCTTTCGGATTTCACCGGCCATTTTTTACAGATTTTGATTTCAAACTACTTTGCACACATTTGGGCCCCTAAAATGCCAGGGCAGTATAACTATCCCACAAGTGACCCCATTTTGGAAAGAAGACACCCCAAGGTATTTCGTGATGGGCATAGTGAGTTCATGGAAGTTTTTATTTTTTGTCACAAGTTAGTGGAATATGAGACTTTGTAAGAAAAAAAAATCATCATTTTCTGCTAACTTGTGACAAAAAATAAAAAGTTCTATGAACTCACTATGCCCATCAGCGAATACCTTAGGGTGTCTACTTTCCGAAATGGGGTCATTTGTGGGGCGTTTGTACTGTCTGGGCATTGTAGAACCTCAGGAAACATGACAGGTGCTCAGAAAGTCAGAGCTGCTTCAAAAAGCGGAAATTCACATTTTTGTACCAAAGTTTGTAAACGCTATAACTTTTACCCAAACCATTTTTTTTTACCCAAACATTTTTTTTTATCAAAGACATGTAGAACAATAAATTTAGAGAAAAATTTATATATGGATGTCGTTTTTTTTGCAAAATTCAACAACTGAAAGTGAAAAATGTCATTTTTTTGCCAAAAAAAATCGGTAAATTTCGATTAATAACAAAAAAAGTTAAAATGTCAGCAGCAATGAAATACCACCAAATGAAAGCTCTATTAGTGAGAAGAAAAGGAGGTAAAATTCATTTGGGTGGTAAGTTGCATGACCGAGCAATAAACCGCTAAAGTTGTGGAGTGACGATTTGTAAAAAAGAGCCTGGTCACTAAGGGGGTATAAACCTGTGGTCCTTAAGTGGTTAATCAAAATTGATCGAAATTTTTGCAAAAAAAATGACATTTTTCACTTTCTGTTGTAAAATTTTTCAAATAAAACTACATTTCTATATAAATTTTTCTCTAAATTTATTGTTCTACGTGTCTTTTATAAAAAAAAAAGAATGCAATAAGTGTATATTTATTGGTTTGGATAAAAGTTATAGCGTTTATAAACTATGGTGCAAAAAAATTAATTTACGCACTTTGACTTTCTGAGCACCTGTCATGTTTCCTGAGGTTCTACAATGCCCAGACAGTAGAAGCACCACACAAATGACCCCATTTCGGAAAGTAGACACCCTAAGGTATTCGCTGATGGGCATAGTGAGTTCATGGAAGTTTTTATTTTTTTCTCACAAGGTAGCGGAAAATTATTTATTTAAAAAAAAAAAATAATTCTTACAAAGTCTCATATTCCACTAACTTGTAACAAAAAATAAAATTGTACATGAACTCGCCATGCCCCTCACGAAATACCTTGGGGTGTCTTCTTTTCAAAATGTGGTCACTTGTGGGGTATTTATACTGCCCTGGCATTTTGGGGGCTCTAAAGCGTGAGAAGTAGTTTGGAATCCAAATGCGTAAAAAATGCCCTGTGAAATCCTAAAAGTACTCATTGGAATTTGGGCCCCTTTGCGCACCTAGGCTGCAAAAAAGTGTCACACATGTGGTATCGCCGTACTCAGGAGAAGTAGGGCAATATGTTTTGGGGTGTATTTTTACATATACCCATGCTGAGTGAGGGGAATATCTCTGTAAAAGACAACTTTTCCCATTTGTTTTATACAAAGTTGTCAATTTACAGTTGCCATTTTGGAAAGAGAACACCCCAAGGTATTCCGTGAGGGGCATGGCGAGTTCCTAAAATATATATTTTTTTGGCACAAGTTAGCGGAAAATAATATATTTTTTTATTTATTTTTTACAAAGTCTTATATTCCACTAACTTGTGACAAAAAATAAATTTTACATGAACTCGCCATGCCCCTTACAAAATACCTTGGGGTGTCTTCTTTCCAAAATGGGGTAATTTGTACTGCCCTGGCATTTGAGGGTCTCCACAATCATTACATGTATGGCCAGCATTAAGAGTTTCTGCTATTCTCCTTAGGCCTCATGCACATGACCGTTGTTTGGGTCCGCATCCGAGCCGCCGTTTCTTTTTTGTTTGAAGAGAAGGCAGCTCTCAAATGAGTACTGCCTTCTCTGCTCTGTTTATATGCACATCACAGCAATTGCAGTGGTGAGCAGTGTGATTACAAGTATGGAGTCCCCATTCACTTCTATGGGACAGATCTGTCTAAGTGAATACTACAGATCTGTCCCATAGAAGTTAATGGGGACACCATACTTGTAATCACACTGCTCACCACTGCAACTGCTGCAACGAGCAGGCAAACAGAGCAGAGAAGCAGTGCTACTAAGAGGGTTACCTTCTTTTCTAACAGCTGATCAGTGGGGGTGCCAGGAGTCGATAGGTCATCAATAGTAACAAGTGGACAACAACTTTAACTGAGAGGCTCAAACCTTTCTTATGGACCTCACCCAGGTGCTCCTAATGAGCCAGCCCGAAATGATGAGTGCAGTTAGTGGAGTGGGACCTTGCCTTTCTTTTACCCCAACTCCAACAATCCAAACTCTACTTCCAGGTTGTCTTACATAGATGAGGTTAAAAATCTAGGCGAAATGTAGACATAGACTCCATCCACAACCTTTACACTTTTTTTGTAACACACACAACTAACTAACTCTATTCTGTCTTTGCTAAAGTCTGTTTTTCTATGAAGTAATTGAATCTACCTAACTAACTATATCTTCCCAATCCCTAACACTTTCCCAGTCTAATTGCTATGTCTGTGACACATTACATCAGTGGCCGAGCTCAGAATGGCATTTCGGCTTGAGACCTTACACAGTAAGTAAATGACTGGCTTCTGACTTCTGACTGGCTGTGAGGCAGAGTGCAAGGCATTATGGGCAACCTTCACCTACCCTGCCCTGTTTCCTTCAATAGTGTACTGAATTTGATATATACAGTGGCACATGCCATTTTGGTCGATGGTGGTTTGTTGTTTTCTGGCCTCATCATTATTTTTTAAATAGTAGTGTTTTAAGACAATTTCCTGGTGATTTTATTAGTCCATTGACAATTTTGGTTAAATGGGGCATTTTCTTCAAATGTTTTTCCATAGACTTAAAGGGAACCTGTCACCAGTTTTATGGTGTCCTAACTAAGGGCAACATAAATAAGTGACTGATTCTCTTAGCAAAATGCTGGTTCACTTTCTTTAATTGACCCAGTCAATTTGCCAACATCTTGTATTGAAAAGCTCCAGCTGATAATGATGGGTCCTGAATATTCATGAGCTCCTGACTCTCCCCGCCCACCTGCTGCTGATTGACAGTTATTTTCCATATGAATCAGCAGCAGGTGGGCAGGGGAGTGGCTATAGCTCTGAATTAAATATACGCTGGACTCAATGACATCACGCCGGACTCCAATCAGCTTATTAGCATGTGGCATGTGGCATCTTTGTGTGTATATTATGAGATAACCATCTGTCACACCAGTAAGTGAATACATCTAAGGTATTTTTGTATATAATTAGTTAGATTATAATCAAATATCCACATGACAGGTTCCCTTTAAAGTTAAATATCGTGACACTAAAAAAAGGCAACCTAAAAAAATTATTGCAAAAATGCATGAATTAGGCTACATGCACACGACCATATGTGTTTTGTGGTCCACAAATTGCGGATCCGCAAAAAAACGGATGACGTCCGTATGGCATCTGTTTTTTTTGCCGATCCATTGTAACAATGCCTGTCCTTGTCCGCAAACCGGACAAGAATAGGACATGTTATATTTTTTTGCGGGTCTACGGAACGGGCATACAGATGCGGATAGCACACGGTGTGCTGTCCGCATTTTCTGTGGACCCATTGCAATGCATGGGTCCGCATCCTATCCGGAAAAAAAACTAAACAGACACGGAAACAAAATACGTTCGTGTGCATGAGGCCTTAAGAGCATTTTTTACCAACCAAAAACACCCAAAACATATATAATGTGACAGCACCCTAAAACAAGCTGTTTCCTGCACCTTATACACACTTTTCCACATACCTGTTTACATTTTTGTAAATATTGTTCTTATTTCATTTACACATACGTATTTAAACTAATATAAGACAACCATACAGTAAAATTCAGGATGATGTGTCTCCTCCTAGTGGTGGGGTTGGGCTGAAAAGTAATAGGTCTAATCTGCTTTTATTCATGCTGCTAGAAATGATTATGAAAAGTAGATACACGTTACTATTTGAAATTTCAGGTCATGTATGGGTACTGACATAAGTAATTTTCGGAATTTTGAAAGTTCATCCATTCATTGCTTTAAAATTTTTAATCCTTCGTAAGTTGATGGAAATCAGAGAAAAAAGATGTTGTAGAAATTGAAATTTCCAGGAACCAGTTGGCCTCAGAAAACCATATTAATTGACATATTGCCTATGGAAGAAAATATGTAATATACTTATCTTCTGAAAGTTGAGTGGATCAACTGATTGGAAACCCTGTCATGTGACAATCCTCTTCTGGAAATTCTTCTTCTGCTTATGTCATGTCCTTTACCAAATTTTCAGTGTGGTCAATGGACAAGGATGTCCCTTTCACAGCCCAGAATGGTGAAGGTGCTGGACATGGTGCCAGAAGTATTCATCTCCCTGCCGCGTAAGCAAACTCCTGAACCCACCTTATCTGTACATGAGCCAAGGAGAGGAATGGTTTTGGCCCCGTCCGCAGCACCTCCACTATCCAGGGCTGGAATGGTGGTCCCTATCCACTGACTACAACGGTAAGCTAGTAGGTCCTACTGTCATTGGAATCAAGATTTTCAGAAGAGGAGTGTCACATAACCAGGTTCCTGGGAGGTTTTTCCTTTTAGAATATTTCTTTCTTAGGCAAGATATGAGTAAGTAAAGTAAGTTTACAGGGCCTGCTGGGTCCCATAAGACTTTTTAACTATGCATATGTAATTTACTATTTACAGTACATACTGTACTAACGGTTATTTATTTATCGTATGGCATAGACACTAAAAATAGCAACACATAAAAATGCATAAGTGGATCCATAGGCATATACAGTCGTGGCCAAAGGTTTTGAGAATGACATAAATATTGGAAATTGGAAAAGTTGCTGCTTAAGTTTTTATAATAGCTATTTGCTTATACTCCAGAATGTTATGAAGAGTGATCCGATGAATTGCATAGTCCTTCTTTGCCATGAAAATTAACTTAATCCCAAAAAGAAAACTTTCCACTGCATTTCATTGCTGTCATTAAAGGACCTGATGAGATCATTTCAGTAATCGTCTTGTTAACTCAGGTGAGAATGTTGACGAGCACAAGGCTGGAGATCATTATGTCAGGCTGATTGGGTTAAAATGGCAGACTTGACATGTTAAAAGGAGGGTGATGCTTGAAATCATTGTTCTTTCATTGTTAACCATGGTGACCTGCAAAGAAACGCGCGCAGCCATCATTGCGTTGCATAAAAATGGCTTCATAGGCAAGGATATTGTGGCTACTAAGATTGCACCTCAATCAACAATTTATAGGATCATCAAGAACTTCAAGGAAAGAGGTTCAATTCTTGTTAAGAAGGCTTCAGGGCGTCCAAGAAAGTCCAGCAAGCGCCAGGATCGTCTCCTAAATAGGATTCAGCTGCGGGATCGGAGTGCCACCAGTGCAGAGCTTGCTCAGGAATGGCAGCAGGCAGGTGTGAGTGCATCTGCATGCACAGTGAGGCGAAGACTTTTGGAAGATGGCCTGGTGTCAAGAAGGGCAGCAAAGAAGCCACTTCTCTCCAAAAAAACATCAGGGACAGATTGATCTTCTGCAGACAGTATGGTGAATGGACTGCTGAGGACTGGGGCAAAGTCATATTCTCCGATGAAGCCTCTTTCCGATTGTTTGGGGCATCTTGAAAAAGGCTTGTCCGGAGAAGAAAAGGTGAGCGCTACCATCAGTCCTGTGTCATGCCAACAGTAAAGCATCCTGAGACCATTCATGTGTGGGGTTGCTTCTCATCCAAGGGAGTGGGCTCACTCACAATTTTGCCCAAAAACACAGCCATGAATAAAGAATGGTACCAAAACACCCTCCAACAGCAACTTCTTCCAACAATCCAACAACAGTTTGGTGAAGAGCAATGCATTTTCCAGCACGATTGAGCACCGTGCCATAAGGCAAAATTGATAGCTAAGTGGCTCGGGGACCAAAACGATGACATTTTGGGTCCTTGGCCTGGAAACTCCCCAGATCTTAATCCCATTGAGAACTTGTGGTCAATCCTCAAGAGGCGGGTGGACAAACAAAAACCCACTAATTCTGACAAACTCCAAGAAGTGATTATGAAAGAATAGGTTGCTATCAGTCAGGAATTGGCCCAGAAGTTGATTGAGAGCATGCCCAGTCGAATTGCAGAGATCCTGAAAAAGAAGGGCCAACACTGCAAATACTGACTCTTTGCATAAATGTCATGTAATTGTCGATAAAAGCCTTTGAAACGTATGAAGTGCGTGTAATTATATTTCACTACATCACAGAAACAACTGAAACAAAGATCTAAAAGCAGTTTAGCAGCAAACTTTGTGAAAACTAATATTTGTGTCATTCTCAAAACTTTTGGCCACGACTGTACATTGAGGCTTTCTTTTTTGGTTCTATATCCTGTAAATGGCTGTAGTACAATGTAACTTCACCGCAGAACGGCAATTATGACATATATTCTTTCCTTTTTTCCCCCTATTATTACACTCCAAAAAAAGAAATATAACAATCACAATTCACCTCAGAATGGCTAATGGGACCTAGGTATATTTCCTATTAATACAGCACGTAAATGGCTGTATTACAATTTAACTTCTCAGGTGAACGGCAATTAAGACATAATTTTTTCTGATTAATAACCCCCCCCCCCCCCCACACCCAAGAAAATAACAATCACAATTCACTGCGGAATGGCAATTAAGATGTATTCTTTTTACTATTAACACACCCCAAAAAAAGAAATATAATAATCACAGTTCACAGCAGAATGGCTAATGGGACGTACATATATTTCCTTTCAAAACAACACGTAACACCTATCCTTTCCCTACACCTTATATTCTTTCCCTGAACTTGTAAATAGTTTTTTTCAGCACAATGAAGTATTTTCTACCACTGTCCCTAGCGCCTGCTAACGTCTCTCCCTGCACTAAGCACACTGGAAAATGGCAGAATTCAAGATGGCTGAGGCTATTTATAGGGCTGTGACATTACAGGGGCTGGCTGCTGATTGGCTGCATGTGTGGCATTGTGGGTGATCCCTCGTTCCCAAAGTTCTTTGCTCCATGTCCTAACATGTGCAGCAGCCATTTTAGGAAAAAATGCGATTCGTTACCACAAAGCATAAAAAAATTTGGTGCAAATAGAATTTTTCCTGAAATTCGGATCGAATTCCACTTTGTTAATTTCGATTCGCTCATCTCTAGTCATCAATATGAGTCAGCTGTGGTCTTACTCCCAGCCCATCTTCCAATCAGCTGTTTGAGAAGGCAGCAGTGCTCACAGTTGCGCCACAGCCATCTCACTGTTTCCCGCAGGTTCATTGACATCACGACTAATATCACTGGCCTGGGCGCTGCTCAGCTCCATTCACTTTAATTTGCCCGTGCCCAGGCCAGTGTTAGGCCTCTTGCACATGAACGTGTGCGCCCCGTGGCCGTGCTGCGGTCCGCAATTTGCACGGACACTAACCGTGGGGCAGCCGCAGCGGATCGCGGACCCATTCACTTTAATGGGTCCGCAATCCGCCCGTTCCGCAAAAAGATAGGACATGTTTTTTCTTTTTGCGGAACAAAAGTACGGGACGAAACCCCACGGAAGCACTCCGTAGTGCTTCCGTAGGGTTCCGTTCCGTGCTTCCGTTCTGCACCATTCCGCATTTGCAATTTGCGGACCCATTGAAGCAAATGCGGTCCGCAATACGGCCACGGAGCGCACACGTTCGTGTGAAAGAGGCCTTAATTATCGTGACGTCACTGAGCCTGCACGAAACGGCAAGAAGGCTGCAGTGCTGCTGCGAGCGCCACTGCTATCTCAAACAGCTAATAAGTGAGTGTAGTCAGGGGCGTAGTTATAGGGGGTGCAGAAGTAGCAGTCGCTACCAGGCCCAGAAGTCTGAGGGGCCCAAAGACCCTTGTGCATCATAAAAAGACACCAGTTTTATATCAATAATTTGGCATGGAGGGGGGTGCCGTTTCAATTTTTGCCTCAGGCAGTACGAAGGCTACGTGCTTCCCTGCTCCGGGCCACAAAGCACTGAGGGAAGGGGGGCCCAAGCTACACTCTTAAACCAGGGCCCATAACCCTTTAGCTACGCCCCTGAGTGTAGTGTACATAACCCTCTTATTTTGATGCTCTAATTCAGTGCTCCTCAATACGAGTCCTCACAATCTCCCAGCACATCATGTTTTTTGAATTTCCTTTGTATTGAGCAGGTGATATAATTAGTGTCAGTGCAGCAGGCCTTACCACAGGTATTCATTCTGTGGGATATTCTCAAACTATAACCTGCAGGTTGAGAACAACTGCTCTAATTTATATGCTTGAAATGCTTTTAAGAATCAATTAAAGGGAGTTGGTCGCCTCCAAAATTTGTTTCATAGTAAGCATATTGCCATGTAAGGTAAATGCCCTGAAACATAACCATACCTTTGTTGTGGTCCTCTATTTTTGGGGAAAAAAACATTTAATTTTATTTTTATGCGAATAGTGGTTTCAGTGCTCTGTGGGCGGAACCACTGCATTTAGTGCTTCATTGTTCCACCATACCACCGCCCAGCATCTCTGCCTCATGCTGACAGTCCCTGAGATTTCAGAGCCATTAGTGATGACACAAGGGAAACCAAGAAAACATTATCAGGATTAAAAGCCCAGAATTTCAGAAGAAAAGTATGATTATGTTTCAGAGCACCTATCTACATGGCAGTATGCTTACTTTGAAAGTGATTTTGGAGGCGACAGACTCTATTTAATTTAAATATTTTTTAAAAAAATATGTCCTTTTTTTGTCTAATGACTCAAGAAGACCATCTGATTTTATTTTTGTGAACTGAAAATCAACTTTTAAGAACTCAGAAATGCCCACTTGCCCATACCCATAATAATTAAAGCAAGACACTAATGTTATGGTCTTAACAATATGAAGTGAGCCACTCCTTTAGTTTGCCTTAAGAAGACATATGCTGTGGATCATATAGTAAATGGTATACAATTGCCGTCGTTAGAAGCAGGTCCTTTCATTTGAAACCAGCATTAAAAAAGGGATGGATAAAAGTGAATATTTTGCTTTCAAGGGTTCTCACGGTCCTTCAGCCATCTTCAGTTTCTTAAGAAACTGCTGAAGAATACTGCAACATAAGTACGTGCTCTTTCCTATTTCTATTTTATAAGTCCGGGCTATTGAAAGAAAGAGAAGAGTATCCTGTCCAGGTGTCCCTGCACGGTAAGATAATGGATGCAGATTGATATGATCTGAAGCTAGAGAGCATTAACATCTTTACACATCACTTAGGCACACTAGACAAGAGCTCTTAGTAGCCCAATGGATGACTAAGCAGGTGTTCTTATACAGAACAACAAAAATACAAAAAACAAATAAGAACCAAAATGGGTTTTCAAGCGATACTGCATTGATTTAGAGGGTCCATTTGACAATGCCAGAAACACTTGTATTTATTTTCTCAAGGTACATCTTTTTCCAAACTGAATGCTTTTTGATTTTAAAAACAAGCTTTTCCATGGAGCTCAATGCTATCTGAGCACAGCTGCTAAGCTAACTGGACTCAGCTACCCACTGAGAGCTTTTGTGCTACCGAATGAAGACAAGTGCTCCAGCATAAGCATTATTTCGATCACCCCTAACTATGCCACATGCCAATCATAGAAATGCAAAAAGGTCCATAATTATAATCTATACTTGCCAACAAATCTACAACAGGTTTTCCACACCAGGATCTCCATTGTCAGGTAAGATAAATGCCTTTCAAAATGTATAAGAACTATATGGCATGATCATTCACAGCTTTTTAAAGTAAATCTAATAGACAAAAGTTAATGGGGTGCATAAAGTGAAGATTCAGAAATCTGGGTATTACTTTAGTAGCTATTTCCCAAATATCGTGCTATTCGGGAAATGTCTATGAAGCTGAGCAATTTAAATTTTTACTCCACTTCCAAGAGAAACTGTCATCAAACCGAAGACCACATTGAACAGCATTCTATACTTTATAAATAGATTCCAAACTACCGACTATGGGGAAGATTTATCAAAACTAATGTGAAAGAAAACTAGATTAGTTGTCTCGAGCAACCAATCAGATTCCACCTTTCATTTTTAAGAGCTGCTTTGGAAAATGAGAGTTGGAATCTGATTGGCTGCTATAGGCAACTGATCTAGTTTTCCTTCACATCAGTTTTGATAAATCTTCCCCATAGTCGGTAGTTTGGAATCTATTTATGAAGTGTAGAATGATGTACAATGTGGTCATGGGATTCATGACAGTTTCTCTTGGAAGATGAGGGAAAATTAAAATTGCTCAGCTCAGTTCATAGACATTTCCGAAATAGCATGATATTTGGGAAATAGTCTAATCCTTCCAACAAAATTACCCTTTACCAATGTAACAAAACAATTAGCTCTCTGCATATTGCCACCGCTTATCTACATTCGTTCCCTAGAGAAAACTTCCATCTTCTTAATTTAGGCCAGGATTTGGAATCCTCTTCCATAACTGCGCCTTGCTTCCTTGGTAGATCAACTCCTCCATGTTGTCTCCCAGGGTCCTCTATACTTCAATGTCAGTGACCACAACATTTAAGTCTGTTAGGAGCCTAAACTCTGTGGTCACTAAAACAGGAAGTGATGTCATTTGAGCACCAGATGCAGGCAGGCAGTTGGATCTGTTACATAAATCAAGTGTAATTTTTGTGAAAGAAGTATGTTATATTAACTCCTTAAGGACACAGCTTTATTTCACCTTAAGGACCAGGCCATTTTTTGCAAATCTGACCAGTGTCACTTTAAGTGGTGATAACTTTAAAATTCTTTGACTTATCCAGGCCATTCTGAGATAGTTTTTTCGTCACATATTGTACTTCATGACACTGGTAAAATGAAGTAAAAAAAAAATCATTTTTATTTATTAAAAAAATACCAAATTTACCAAAAATTTGTAAAAAATTGCTAATTTCCAAGTTTCAATTTCTCTACTTCTATAATACATAGTAATACCTACAAAAATAGTTATTACTTTACCTTCCCCATATGTCTACTTCATGTTTGGATTATTTTGGGAATGATATTTTATAGTTTGGGGATGTTACAAGGCTTAGAAGTTTGGAAGCAAATCTTGAAATTTTTCAGAAATTTTCAAAAACCCAATTTTTAGGGACCAGTTCAGGTCTGAAGTCACTTTGTGAGGCTTAGGCCTAGTTCACACGAACATGTGTGATCCGTGGCCGTATTGCGGGCCGCAATACACGGCTACAGTTCCGTGTGCATTCCGCATCATGGATGCGGACCCATTCACTTCAATGGGTCCGCAAATCTGGAATTGCGGAACGGCCGCATGGAACGGGACCCCTCGGAAGCACTACAGAGTGCTTCCGTGGGGTTGCGTCCCGTACTTCCGTTACGCAAAAAGATAGAACATGTCCTATCTTTTTGCGGAACGGGCGGATCGCGGACCCATTAAAGTGAATGGGTCCGTGATCCGATGCGGCTGACCTATGGCCGGCGATCGTGCATTGCGGACCGCAGTTTGCGGGCCTCTGCACGGGCACGGGTCACACACGTTCATGTGAACTCGGCCTTATATAATAGAAACCACCCAAAAATGACCCCATTCTAGAAACTACACCCCTCAAGGTATTCAAAACTGATTTTTCAAACTTTGTTAACCCTTTAGGTGTTGCACAAGAGTTATTGGCAAATTGGGATGAAATTTGAAAATTTCATTTTTTTGCCACAATTTCCATTTTAACCCATTTTTTCCACTAACAAAGCAAGGGTTAACAGCCAAACAAGACTGTATCTTTATTGCCCTGACTCTGCCGTTTACAGAAACACGCCATATGTGGCCGTAAACTACTGTTCGGGCACACAGTAGGGCGTAGAATGAAAGGTGCGCCATATAGTTTTTGGAAGGCAGATTTTGCTGGACTGGTTTATTTACACCATGTCCCATTTGAAGCCCCCCTGATGCACCCCTAGAGTAGAAACTCCATAAAAGTGACCCCCATCTAACCCCCATGTATGTGGGCCGTACACTACTGTACGGCCACACGGCGGGGCGTAAAGGGAAAGGAGCGCTGTTTGGTTTTTGGAAGGCTGATTTTTATGGACCGGTTTATTTACACCGTGTCCTGTTTCAACCCCCCTGATGCACCCCTAGAGTAGAAACTCCCTAAAAGTGACCCCATTTTGGAAACTAGGGGATAAGGTGGCGGTTTTGTTAGGACTATTTTTAGGGTACATATGATTTTTGGTTGCTCTATATTACATTTTTGTGAGGTAAGGTTACCAAAAATTGAAATTCTGAAATTTCATCTCCATTTGTGTCACGGATGGTGTACAGGAAACAAGATAATACAATACAAACAATGACTCACTGGACCCACAACTAAGGAACAAAAGGGAGACCCCTGCAATCGACCTGCCGCTCTCCCTTATTGCTCAGCCTATGCGACCACCCCAAAGGTGGATGGGCGCATATCCACATACCTCGGCTATCTTAGACCTGAAGGCCCTACAATAGTGAGGGGACACGACCACCGGCTCCCTACACAGACACGGAGGGAGTCAGGGTCACCTGGATCCAGAAAACAGAAAATCATAAATACATAAACAGAACTTATCTTGCAGACGACTGTGGACAGGGAACTGGGAGCTGGGAGCTGGGAGCTGGGAGCTGGGAACTGGGAACTGGGAACTGGGACAGCATGCACACACACTCCAGGAAGTTGTATCAGCCGCACACTACTGCCTTATGGGTAGGAATCTAAAGGGAAGTAATCAGTCCGACTGCATGACAGCTGAGATAGACTAACGAGGTGAGGAACAGAAACCAAAACAAAGAAACTCAAGGAGGAGGATCTGGATGGCTCCTGTCAGAGCTTCTCAGCTGTCTGGTTGTGACAATTTGCCATTAACTGTTGAGGAACACCTAAAGGGTTAATAAAGTTTGTAAAATCAGTTTTGAATACCTTGAGGGGTGTAGTTTCTTAGATGGGGTCACTGTTAGGCAGTTTCTACTCTAGGTTTGCATCAGGGGGGCTTCAAAAGGCACATGGTGTCAATAAAAAAGGCCATCAAAATAGGCCATCCAGAAATAGACATGTCTCGAACTATTCGCCGGCGAACATCGCTTGTTCGTGTTCGCCACGGAGGGCGAACATATGCGATGTTCAGTCCGCCCCCTATACGTCATCATTGAGCAAACGTTGACCCTGTACCTCACAGTCAGCAGACACATTCCAGCCAATCAGCAGCATACCCTCCCTCCCAGACCCTCCCACCTCCTGGACAGCATCCATTTTAGATTTATTCAGAAGCTGCAGTCTTAGTGAGAGGAGGGACAGTGCAGCTGCTGCTGATTTAATAGGGAAATCGATAGTTAGGCCAGTGTATTCAGTGTCCACTACAGTCCTGAAAGACTCATCTGATCTGCTGTAAGGACAGCGTCCTGACAGCACCGAAAAAAGCCCTTTTTAGGGCTAGTACATCAGTCTGCTTTTTTTTTTTTTTCCTCTGTAATCTAACTGCAGTTGCCTGCCAGCGTGTGTGTCAGGCACACAGCGTATACTGTGCCCACTTGCCCAGTGCCACCACTCATATCTGGTGTCACAGTAGCTTACATTTAAAGAAAAAAAAACTTTTTGGACTGTAATATAATTGCAGTTACTTGCCTGCAAGCGTGTGTGTTAGGCCTACAGTGTGTACTGTGCCAACTACTGCCAGTGCACAGTGCCACTCATATCTGGTGTCACAGTAGATTACATTTAAATAAACAACACTTTTTTGACTGTAATATAATTGCAGTTACTTGCCTGCAAGCATGTGTGTTAGGCCTACAGTGTGTACTGTGCCAACTACTGCCGCTGCACAGTGCCACTCATATCTGGTGTCACAGTAGCTTGCACGCATAGTACAACTAATCTAAAAAAAATGACAAGCAGAGGCAGGCCACCCCGCAGGGGCCGTCGTGATCGTGGTGCTGTGATTCCCTTTGGCCCTAGAATAATGCCCAGTGTTCAGAGGCCACGTACTCTGAACTTGAAAAGTTCTGAGGACATAGTTGACTGGCTAACAAAGGACACCCAATCTTCTACAGCTTCCGCTCGGAACCTTGACGCACCATCCTCCTCCAGCTCAGCTTCGGGCATCTCTCAAGTTACCACTCGCCTGCCTGCCGCCACCACCAACACTAGCACCACAGCTGCTTCACTTGATCTGTCAGAGGAGTTATTTACACATCAGTTGGAAGAAATGAGTGATGCGCAACCATTATTGCCAGAGGATGTAGATAACAGGGATATCTCTCAGTCAGGCAGCATTACACACATGGACGTACGGTGTGATGATGATGATGTTGTACCCGCTGCTGCTTCCTTTGCTGAGTTGTCAGATAGAAGTGAAGCGGTTGATGATGAAGATGTGTCCGTGGATGTCACGTGGGTGTCCGCTCGACGAGAAAAAGAACAGGGGGATAGTTCAGATGGGAAGACAGAGAGGAGGAGGAGACGAGTTGGAAGCAGGGGGAGGTCGTCGCAAGGAGCTAGTGGCACAGTCAGACAGCATGCATCGGCACTTGGGGTCAGCCAGACAGCACGCCAATCAACGCATGCTGTTGCCACCATCAGAATGCCGTCATTGCAAAGCTCAGCAGTGTGGCATTTTTTTTGTGTGTCTACCTCTGACAACAGCGATGCCATTTGCAACCTGTGCCAAAAGAAACTGAGTCGTGGGAAGTCCAACACCCACCTAGGTACAACTGTTTTGCGAAGGCACATGATCTCAAATCACAAACGCCTATGGAATCAACACATGAGTACAAGCAGCACACAATCTCAATGCCGCCATCCTCCTCCTGGTCCAGCATCTTCAGCCACGTCAACCACTGCTGTCCTCCTTGCCCCCTCTCAACCATCCGCCACTCCGCCTCTCACCTTCAGCAGTTCCTGCTCATCTGCCCACAGTCAGGTGTCTGTCAAGGAAATGTTTGAGCGTAAGAAGCCAATGTCACAGAGTCACCCCCTTGCCCGGCGTCTGACAACTGGCTTGTCGGAACTCTTAGCCCGCCAGCTTTTACCATACAAGCTGGTGGAGTCTGAGGCCTTCAATTTTTTTTTAGCTATTTGGACACCGCAGTGGAAGGTACCCGGCCAAAATTTCTTTTCACAAAAGGCAATCCCCAACATGTATTCTATTGTGCAAAAGGAAGTCATGGCATGTCTGGCACACAGTGTTGGGCAAGGGTCCATCTGACCACTGATACCTGGTCTGCAAAGCACGATCAGGGCAGGTATATCACCTACACTGCGCATTGGGTAAACCTGCTGACGGCTGCCAAGCATGGAATACGTGGCTCTGCAGAGGAGTTGGTGACACCGCCACGACTTGCAGGCGGGCCTGCTGCCTCCTCCTCTACTCCTCCTACTCCATCCTCTTCGATAACCTCCTCGGCTGAGTCCTCTTCTGCTGCTGCGTCTTGCTCCACATCAACTGCACCCCCCCCCAGCTCCCCAGGGGCTATTCCACATCCCGGATATGACAGTGTCACGCTGTCTTGGGGTTGACTTGCCTGAAAGCAGAGAGTCACACCGGACCAGCACTCCTGTCCGCCCTGAACACACAGGTGGATCAGTGGCTGACTCCGCACCAACTGGAGATCGGCAAAGTGGTGTGCGACAACGGAAGCAATGTGTTGGGGGCATTTAATTTGGGCAAGTTGACAAATGTGCCATGCATGGCACATGTGTTGAATCTGTGTGTACAACGCTTTGTGCAAAAGTACCCAGGCTTACAGGACGTCCTCAAGCAGGCCAGGAAGGTGTGTGGCCATTTCAGGTGTTCCTACACGGCCATGGCGCACTTTTCAGATATTCAGCGGCGAAACAACATGCCAGTGAGGCGCTTGATTTGCGACAGCCCGACACGTTGGAATTCAACACTCCTAATGTTCGACCGCCTGTTCCAACAAGAAAAAGCCGTCAACGAGTATTTGTATGACCGGGGTGCTAGGACAGCCTCTGCGGAGCTGGGAATTTTTTTGCCACGTTAATGGACGCTCATGCGCAATGCCTGTAGACTCTTGCGTCCTTTTGAGGAGGTGACAAACCTAGTCAGTCGCACCGAAGGCACCATCAGCGACATCATCCCATTTGTTTTCTTCCTGGAGCGTGCCCTGCGAAGAGTGCTAGATAAGGCCGTAGATGAGCGTGAAGAGGAAGAGGAAGAGTTGTGGTCACCATCACCACCTGAAACAGCCTTATCAGCATCACTTGCTGGACCTGCGGCAACGCTGGAAGAGGAGTCTGAGGAAGAGGAGTCAAAGGAGGAATGTGGCTTTGAGGAGGAGGAAGAACAACCACAGCAGGCATCCCAGGGTGCTTGTTGTCACCTATCTGGTACCCGTGGTGTTGTACGTGGCTGGGGGGGAAGAACAGACCTTCAGTGAGATCAGTGAGGACGAGGAACGGGACATGAGTAGCTCGGCATCCAACCTTGTGCAAATGGGGTCTTTTATGCTGTCGTGCCTGTTGAGGGACCCTCGTATAAAAAGGCTGAAGGAGAACGACCTGTACTGGGTGGCCACGCTACTAGACCCCCGGTATAAGCAGAAAGTGCCTGAAATGTTACCGAATTACCGCAAGTCGGAAAGGATGCAGCAGTTCCAAAATAAATTAAAAAGTATGCTTTACACAGCGTATAAGGGTGATGTCACAGCACAACGGGAATCTAACAGGGGAAGAGGTGAAAGTAATCCTCCTCCTACCACGACCACGCCGGCAAGGACAGGATGCTTTACAGACGTGTTGTTGATGGAGGACATGCGGAGCTTTTTAAGTCCTACGCATCGCTACAGCCCTTCGGGGTCCACCCTCAGAGAACGACTCGACCGACAGGTAGCAGACTACCTCTTTTTAACTGCAGATATCGACACTCTGAGGAGCGATGAACCCATTGACTACTGGGTCTGCAGGCTTGACCTGTGGCCTGAGCTATCCCAATTTGCGATAGAACTTCTGGCCTGCCCCGCTTCAAGTGTCCTGTCAGAAAGGACCTTCAGTGCAGCAGGAGGTACTGTCACTGAGAAGAGAAGTCGCCTAGGTCAAAAAAGTCTAGATTACCTCACCTTTATTAAGATGAATGAGGGATGGATCCCGAAGGGACTGACAGTGGGCGATACATTTGACTAAAAAAGGCCTGATGAGATGAGCTGCCTTGGGCTAAAAATGGTCCACACGCTCCTGTATTTTATCTCTGCATGCCGGATGACTTGCGTGACTTATCCGCCACCAACTAGGGTTCAAGCCGCAATGTTTTAGTGCACCTTCTGCCTGGGAAACATCAATTTTTCTGGCCGCTGCTGCAGCAGCGGCTGCAACAATACCGAATTTTTCAGGCTTGTGTACATACCTAATTTTTCTGGCCTCTGGTGCTGCACTGTGGCTGCAAAAACAAAACAAAAAAAAGGCACATACATGTGTCAATTCCCCTTCGTGATCGTTACCTTGTTGTGGTGAAGGGGCTTGCATATCACAATGAAACGACCACCTCTATGAGTGTGTTGGCAATGACAATGTTGGCACACCCCAGATGATAAGGTCGTTGCTTCATTGTAAACAGAATAAAAGCGATCGGCTGGATAATTTTGCATAGAAAAAACATAAATTTTCTTTGTGATCATCTAAGGTGATCATTAAGGCCTACTAGGCCAACAATGGGCCCACACTGCAGAATCATTGTGTCACCGCCACGTCTGTGAGAAGGTCTGACAGACGTCCTTTTCTACCTCTTGCATGATGTTCTTTGTTTCGGTTTCACTTTGTCATCTCATTTCCTTCTCCCAGGTGTCACCTATTTAGACTAATCCTCTTTCCTTTATATTCCCTCCCATACTGCCTCACTTTGTGGTTTATACTACTTCCTGGATTGAAGTGTTCACTGCTGGAGACTTCTGTTCCTGCTTGTTCAGATAAGTCCTTTCATGTATTGTGTTTCTTTGCTGGCTTGAATCTAGGTGAACCTGACTCCCTCCATATTAAGTGCAGGGAGCCGGTGGTCGTGTCCCCTCACTATTATAGGGTTTTCAGGTGTCACACAGTCTAGGTATGAGGGCATGCAATCGTCTACCTCTGAGACCCTTGTATGTGCTTAGCAGTCAGGGTGAGCTCTTAGGGTTTTATAGGGGTCACCTTTATGCTCCTTAGTTTGGGATCAAGCCAGTCTGATGTTTATCCATAACTTCCAGCTATTTGCAACATCATCCGTGACACATTGTTTTCTGGGTCACTTAACTGTCACTAAACTACCTCAGCACGACCATAGGCTTTGAAAAACACCCATCGCCTGCAATCTCTCAAACGTGCGCATGAGCACAGTCATCACTACACCAAGATTGACGCATAGAGGAATAAAATGTATGTCATGAGTGTGTCAACTATTGACAACTCTTTGCGGTTGTCTAAAATCTATTCCATACACGTCCCCTGATAGGGGACGTAACAGGGATTAAACTGATAGGAATAGTACTACTTAACACTGCACTCATATCTGGTGGTACAGTAGATTGCACGGCGCACGGCGCACGCGCAGTGCCCCAAATTGAAAGTAGGAGGACCAACCAAGCATCTTTTTCCATCTCCCGGTTCCTAAAATCTATTACATAGACCGACCCAACTATTGACAACTCTTTGCGGTTGTCTAAAATCTATTCCATACACGTCCCCTGATAGGGGACGTAACAGGGATTAAACTGATAGGAATAGTACTACTTAACACACCACTCATATCTGGTGGCACAGTACATTGCAAGGCATACGCGCAGTGCCCCAAATTGGAAGTAAGAGGACCGACCAAGCATCTTTTTCCATCTCCCAGTTCCTAAAATCTATTCGATACACCGGCCCCTGATAGGGGACAAAACAGAGATTAAACTGTTAAGAACAGATTTTTTTTAATTTAAAAAAAAGAGGACAGCCTCTGAGGAGCTGGGTATTTTTTGGCCGCGTTACTGAACGCTCATGCACAATGGCTGTAGGCTCATGCGTCCTTTTGCGGAGGTGACAAACCTGGTCAGTCAAACCCAAGGCAACATCATCGACCTCATCCCATATGCGTTTTTTTCTGGAGCGTGCCATGCGAAGAGTGCTGGATCAGGCCGTAGATGAGCATGAAGAGGAAGAGTTGTGGTCCCCATCACCACCAGAAGCAGCCTTGTCGTCGTCGATTGCTGGACCTGCGGCAACGCAGAGAGAGGAGTCTGAAGAAGAGAAGTCAGAGGAGGAAGGTGGCTTTGAGGAGGTGGAAGACCAACCACAGCAGGCGTCCCAGGGGGCTTGTTGTCACCTTTCAGGGACCCTTGGTGTTGTACGTGGCTGGGTGGAGGAAGAGACATTCAATGACGTCAGTGAGGACAAGGAATGGGACATGGCTAGCTTGGTATCCAACATTGTGCAAATGGGGAGTTTGCAGTTGTGCAAATGGACTGTTTGCGTTTTTTTGCGGTGCGTTAAACGGGGAGTTTGGTCCGTCAGAGTTTGGTCTGTCACTGTGAAGCGGGCGTAACCCTTGCACTACCTGATCGATACAACATCATACCTGATCGTATATACACACACTGGATGTTTTAAAGCACGTTATTCCAAATAATTTAGGAATGTTAGGTGATTTATGCCCTTTATGGATTAAAACCCGACTCTGCGTCAACTACGTAATTGTTCATGGGAGTTTTGCCATGGATCCCCCTCCGGCATGCCACAGTCCAGGTGTTAGTTCCCTTGAAACAACTTTTCCATCACTATTGTGGCCAGAAAGAGTACCTGTGGGTTTTAAAATTCGCCTGCCTATTGAAGTCTATGGCGGTTCGCCCGGTTCGCCCGTTCGCAAACATTAGCGAAAATTTGCGTTCGCCGTTCGCGAACGGAAAATTTTATGTTCGCGACATCTCTATCCATGAAACCATGTCGGTCCTTTCCTTTTGCGCCCTGCCATTTAGTGATACAGCAGTTTGCGACCACAAATGTGGTGTTTCTGTAAACTGCAGTATCAGGCTAATAAATATTAAATTTTGTTTGGTTGTTAACCCTTGCTTTGTTACTGGAAAAAACGGATTGAAATGGAAAAGTGCCAAAAATAGCTGTTTTGGCACCTTTTTTTTTTTTTTTCTGACCGTGTTAATCTGGGGGGTTAGGTGATGGGGCATTTTTATAGAGGAGATTCTTACGGACGCAAATTATTTAGGTTTTAGACTATATTATCCTTTTTGATACCCAAAAATTTTTTTTTGTATCTATAAAGTCTAATAGTCATTTTTTATTTATTTTACTAGCCGATTATCTTATGTAAGGGCTCATTTTTTGCAGGATGAGAGGACGGTTTTATTGCCACTATTTTGGGGGCTATATGACTTTTTGATCGCTTGCTATTAAAAATTTTGTTATGTAAGATGACAAAAAAAGTTTTTTTTGGCCATGTTAATCTGGGGGGTTAGGTCATGGGGAATTTTTATAGAGGAGATTATTACCGACGCAGCGATACCTAATTTGCATACTTTTTTTTAAATTATTTTAGTTTTTACAATTTTTTTTGGTGTCTCAAGTCTGAGAACCAGTTTTTTTATCCGATAGTCAGTGGCTAAATTGGGATATAAATTTAGTACTCCATGGAAGTGTGGTACTCCGTGAAGCAACCGTCAATACAGAGGCCCGGATGATCGGGCACGTGTCGCACTGAGTAGTGGTGTCCTTCCGTATCCCCCTCCTGCAACACACTGCACTTTTTTTGGGGTTCGTCCTTTCTTTCCAGTATGGGGGACCACACCTCGAAAGTGTTGGCCAGGGATGATCCGGGCGCCTCCAGTTCCCAAGGTACTCCGGCATGTTGTTTTCCAGTCCGAAAAGATCAGGGCCTTTTGAGGACTGCCTCATAGAACTGAAGGAATGTCCCTGTGTTGCCAGCGCTCCGGGACAGCACAAAAGAGTTGTACATGGCAACCTGCACAAAGTAGACCGCAACTTTTTTGTACCATGCCCGGGTTTTGCGCATGGCGTTATATGGCTTGAGGACTTGATCAGAGAGATCAACTCCTCCCATATACCGATTGTAGTCGACGATACAATCGGGCTTCAGGACCGTTGACGCGGTACCTCGCACAGGGACAGGGGTGATGCCGTTACCATGAATTGTGGACAGTACAAGGACATCCCTCTTGTCCTTATATCTGACCAGCAACAGGTTTTCACTGGTAAGGGCACGGGTCTCACACCTGGGGATAGGTACCTGGAGGGGGTGGGCAGGAAGGCCGCGTTGAACGCAATGAGAGACTCATCAACCGCGACCTCCCTTCCAGGTACATAGGCCTGTACAAATTTGGCCCCAAAGTGATCGATGACCGGCCGTATCTTATACAGATGGTCATAGGCAGGATCACCTTGGGGGGGACATGCTGCATTATCTGAATAATGCAGACATTCCCGGATGGCCTCAAACCGGGAGCGTGTCATGGCCGTACTGTAAAGTGGGGCCTGGTAGAGGACGTCCCCACTCCAGTAATGCCTGACACTAGGTTTCTTGACTAGGCCCATATGCAGCACGAGGCCCCAAAATGTCCTCATCTCGGCTGCACTGACCGGGGTCCAGCCACTGGGCATAGCCAAAATGGAGCCCGGGTGTTGAGAAACGAATTGTTGGGCGTACAGGTTCGTCTACTCCACCATTAGGTTTACCAGTTGGTCACTGAAAAAATGACAAAAAAAGTCATATTCAGTGAAGCCCACTGTGGAAATCTGGATTCCTGATTGGCCTACAAACTCAGGAATCACGGGCTCAAATCGCTCTGGGGTACACCAGACAAGTTCACCGGCAGGGGGCTCCGGTGGATTTAAATGGTGGGCCGGAAAACTAGTACGAGCCCCAGAGCAGCTCGTACTAGGGTGGTCCACAGGGTCGCTAGCATGGCGGTCCCTTTGATCCGCCTGGCGGCGTCTCCGCTGCCTTGGGGGCTCATCATCATCGCTAGATGATGAGTAGGACGCGGATGACAACAGGAAAGTGGGGTCATCCTCGTCCTCACTGGAACTCTCGGAGTCGGAGGCAAACTGGGCGTATGCCTCCTCGGCCGAGAACGTCCGGCGGGCCATAGGGGAGTGTGTGTCTGCGTGTGCGTGTGTCTGCGTGTGTATGTGTGTAAATCTTTATTTGGTGTGAGTGTGTGTGGGGGCACGGGTGTTCGCATACTTATCCCTAAAACTAACAGAAAAAAAAAGTTGATCAGCGGTGGGGTGTGTGATGCGCTAACAGTGGCCGGACGCTAAGAGTGCCGGCCACAGTCAGCGTACGCACAAATAAATTTAAAAAAATTAAGAAATGCCTGCGCCCCAAAAAAGTTGTGTGGGGGTTGCAGGGAGGCAAGCGGCAGCACCCCTGGGGGGTCTAGGTTCACACAGCTGTGCTGTGGACCCCAGAAACCCTACTTAGGGTGATGCAAGAAAACTTTATTTTACCACTAACTTTCCCTTTATTTTCCCTGCCTAGCCCAACCTTTCTCTAGTCTTTCCCTAATTACCTGCAGATAAGATGGGGGGTGCTGGGGCACAGATCGGGTCCTGGGGCAAGGATGGGTGCTGGGGCACAGTTGGGGTGATGCTGGCTCAGATCCGACACGTGCAGGCAGCGCTCCTCTCTCCTCGGGCTCTGGACACAAAAGGAGGAGGAGAGGAGTGCTGCTATCATTTGAATCTCCCGCTGGCCGGCCCTCATACCAATCAGAGGCGATCCTGAGAGGTGATGTTACCATCAGCACTCAGGATCGCAGGATGGTGATTGGTGGGGTAAAATCACACCACCGATCACCATCCTGTTCCGGGTTATCGGGTCCTCAGAGACCCGAATAATCTGGAAACGCAGCAAACCGCACGTCTGAATTGACCTGCGGTTTTGCTGCGATCGCCTACATGGGGGGGTCACAGAACCCCCCCAGCGCATTTGCCCCAGGTGCCTGCTCAGTGAAATTTCCTCTTTAATATTCATCTCAGATGTCATGATCAGCGATGACCACAGCAGATGAGAGGTTCAATAATGGGGGTGGCCAATCGCAATTCCCTGTCATTGCACTCACTGTTTACAACGAAATGTGCTTTTTGACAAAGTAATTTGTCACAAAGCAAATTTTTCTGTAAAATTCGGAGAAGCTGCCTAATTTAATTTTTGAGAACTTCAGTAAAGTAGCTCCCAAAAGGGCAGCAGTTCTATCTACATAGAAAAAGCTAGTTCCACAGTGCAGATTGTTGATGTATTTAATTCCATTTTCGTAGCCAAGCCATTTGTGGAGGAATACTATGAAAGTCTTATGCAACTATAATGTTCCTGACCTCATTATATTAGCCATTTTCATACTGTAGCACTAGCACTAAAATAAATAAAAATGTATGTAATTTTTTCATTTTTAGCTTACAACTTACAAGTTCTTTTTCAATTGGGATAGCCTAACAATAAAACAGATGTAATCATAAATGGAGTGTCTGGAGTTAATCTTTAACAAGACTTAACAAATATCATTATAATTAGTGTTGAGCGAATCCAAGTGAAACAAATTGCATTTACTCCGAGTTTCAGTAAAACGTCGATTTGCCATAAAACTGAATTTCCTCACGCTTTGTGGTAACAAATTATTTTTTCCCTAAAATGGCGGCTACATGTGTTACAAAGTGAAAGGAACAAGTGAAAGGATTATGTGACCCATAATGCTGTGCAGCCAGCCAATCAGGAGATCAGCCATCTCTTATGATCTTAAAACCCTATAAAAATTTTAATCCCGCCAGGTCTCTGCCATTTTACTGAGAGAGTTTTCAGACACTGTAGGGAGAGCATAGGGAGACTGAAGGGATAGTGCAGGGACAGTGCGGGCTCTGTGTAATCGCCCTGTGCATCTTGTTCCACTGCTGTGCCATTTATTCTTAATTTGTTCTGTTATACATAGACTGACTGTGCATCAAACCTAGTTTCAACAGACGGTCTAATATATTGACACTTGTACCTAGTTCAACTGCTGCACCATTGATAATTTACCTGTTCAGTTATACATAGATGTACTGTGCATCTGACTCATTGTCAACAGGCGGTGTAATGTATAGGCACGTTTATATACTTCATCTGTTGTGCTATTTATACTTAATCTGTTCTGTTATACATAGACTGACTACATCAGACTTAAAGAGGACCTTTCACCTGAAAATGAAAGTTAAACTAAAGATATAGCCTTACTTACATGCCACCGGTATTGCTTATTCAGTCATTCATTTTTCAATCAGTGCCCCCGTTTGCACTGCGGAACGCACATTGCCGGTTTCCGTGTTTTGCGGATGTGTAAATGGGCCCTTAGTCTCAACAGCCGGTCTAATATATAATTAATAATTTATTTGTTTAGTAATATAGAGACATATGCTGCATCAGACTCAGGTGGTGTAATAAATAGGCACTTTTATATTGTTCATCTGCTGGGCCATTTATACTTAATCTGTTCTGTTATACATAGACTGACTGTGCATCAGACTTAGGCCACATTCACACGGGCGAGTTTTCCACGCGGGTGCAATGCGTGAGGTGAACGCATTGCACTCGTACTGAATCTGGACCCATTAATTTCTATGGGGCTGTGCACATGAGCGGTGATTTTCACGCATCACTTGTGCGTTGCGTGAAAATCGCAGCATGCTCTATATTGTGCTTTTTTCACGCAATGCGGCCCCATAGAAGTGAATGGGGCTGCGTGAAAATTGCAAGCATCCGCAAGCAAGTGCGGATGCGGTGCGATTTTCAAGCGTGGTTTCTAGGTGACGATCGGGATGGGGAACCGATCATTATTATTTTCCCTTATAACATGGTTATAAGGGAAAATAATAGCATTCCTAATACAGAATGCTAAGTAAATTAGGGATGGAGGGGTTAAAAAACAAATAAAAATAATTAAACTCACCTCATCCACTTGTTCGCGCTGCCCGGCTCGTCTTCTTTCTTCTTCTTTAACGACCTGGGAGGAAAAGAACCTTTGGTGACATCACTGCGCTCATCACATGGTCCATATAGAGCAGTGGATAAGGTGAGTTTAATTATTTTCCCGCGACACACACGCATCCTATCCGGCACTCACACGCGACTTTCACACTAGAGTTTTGTTTTCCTGTATTGAGTTCCGTCCTAGGGGCTCAATACCGGGAAAAAACTGATCAGTTTTATCCTAATGCATTCTGAATGGAGAGCATTCCGTTCAGTATGCATCAGGATTAGAGTTGAGCGGACACCTGGATGTTCGGGTTCGACGAGTTCGGCCGAACTTGAAAAAAAATTAAAAATAACAATCTGGATCTAGGAGTAGGAGGTTGAGGAGGCGGTGGATGGGTGGATGTGGCGGTGTAGGTTGACGTGGCGGTGTAGGTGGAAGCGGCGGTGAAAGAGGAATAGGTAGCCAACACTGATTTGTGTTATTTTTTGTTTTTAAATTGTGGTATCCCCCAAAATATTGGGACACAAAAAAAAACAAAGAATAAGTGCACTTGAGTACAAGAATGGATGGTTGAGGCTGGTATAAATGTCTATTCTGCACAAGGTACGTCCAAGTCCTGTGGGATCCATGCCTGGTTCATTTTAATAAACGTAAGCTTGTCCACATTGGCTGTGGCCTGTGCTAATGCTCTCTGCCGTGCTAAACACACGTTCACACTATACACTGGCTGCAGGGCAGGTCAGCACCTCCAAGGCTGTCAAAGCTTTTCCACATTTGGGCCATGCTAACCCTGCCTTCTCAGGTGCTGATGGTGCCCCAGCTGCGTTGGCGACCTCTTCCTCCTTCTCTGCCTTCGCCTTGTGCTTCCACTGTGCCCCCGCTGTCAGGTGGGAATGCTATCATCAGTGTGCGCTTGTAGTCGCACATCTTCCAATCAGTAACAGATGTTTTCACTAAATTTAGTTCCCTGTCAGCAATGCAGAGCAGGGGTTCATTCACGGCAAAAGGGGGTTCATGTCACCCAGCAATAGAACAGAGGATTTTGAGAGATTTAGGCCCCTGTCACCAGGCACAGCAGGGGTTCATTCACGGCAAAAGGGGGTTCATGTCACCCAGCAATAGAACAGACGATTTTGAGAGATTTAGGCCCCTGTCACCCAGGCACAGCAGGGGTTCATTCACGGCAAAAGGGGGATCATGTCACCCAGCAATACAACAGAGGATTTTGAGAGATTTAGTCCCCTGTCAGCAATGCAGACTAGGGGTTCATTCACGGCAAAAGGGGGTTCTTGTCACCCAGCAATACAACAGACGATTTTGAGAGATTTCGGCCCCTGTCACCCAGGCACAGCAGGGGTTCATTCACGACAAAAGGGGGTTCATGTCACCCAGCAATAGAACAGAGGATTTTGAGAGATTTAGGCCCCTGTCACCCAGGCACAGCAGGAGTTCATTCACGGCAAAAGGGGTTTCTTGTCATCCAGCAAAAGAACTGAGGATTTTGAGAGATTTAGGCCATGTCACCTAGGCACAGCAGGGGTTTATTCACGGCAAAAGGGGGTTCATTTCACCCAGCAATAGAACAGACGATTTTGAGAGATTTAGGCCCCTATCACCCAGGCACAGCAGGGGTTCATTCACGGCAAAAGGGGCATCTTGTCACCCAGCAATAGAACAGAGGATTTTGAGAGATTTAGGCCCCTGTCACCCAGGCACAGCAGGGGTTCGTATACGCCAAAAATGGTAAAATGTCACCCGACAATTGAAAATAAGAATTTTTTCAATTTAGTGCACTAAAATTGGCACTTTTTTGCATTAAAATGGCTATAAAATAGTCCTTGAAAAGGCTATAGGGATGTAAAAGGCAGTAAAATGTGCTTAAGAGCATGGCAACTACTCTGCAAACAAATGGATAGGGAAATAACTTAAAATAAAATAAATGAAAAGTTCTTTGTGTTTTTCTTTTATTTTGTCTCAAAATTGAAGCATAGTAACATACGGCAATACGTGTAAACGTTTTCGGCTATGCAAAGCCTTCCTCAGACACTAAGAGATTACAAAAAAATGACAATCAAGCCCTATGTAGATACTATATTTGATTAACAGCATATACAGTACAGACCAAAAGTTTGGACACACCTTCTCATTCAAAGAGTTTTCTTTATTTTCATGACTATGAAAATTGTAGATTCACACTGAAGGCATCAAAACTATGAATTAACACATGTGGAATTATATACATAACAAACAAGTGTGAAACAACTGAAAATATGTCATATTCTAGGTTCTTCAAAGTAGCCACCTTTTGCTTTGATTACTGCTTTGCACACTCTTGGCATTCTCTTGATGAGCTTCAAGAGGTAGTCCCCTGAAATGGTTTTCACTTCATAGGTGTGCCCTGTCAGGTTTAATAAGTGGGATTTCTTGCCTTATAAATGGGGTTGGGACCATCAGTTGCGTTGAGGAGAAGTAAGGTGGATACACTGGTGATAGTCCTACTGAATAGTCCTTACTTTAAGAAATGAAGGTCAGTCAGTCAGCCGAAAAATTGGGAAAACTTTGAAAGTAAGGGCTATTTGACCATGAAGGAGAGTGATGGGGTGCTGCTCCAGATGACCTGGCCTCCACAGTCACCGGACCTGAACCCAATCGAGATGGTTTGGGGTGAGCTGGACCGCAGAGTGAAGGCAAAAGGGCCAAAAAGTGCTAAGCATCTCTGGGAACTCCTTCAAGACTGTTGGAAGACCATTTCAGGGGACTACCTCTTGAAGCTCATCAAGAGAATGCCAAGAGTGTGCAAAGCAGTAATCAAAGCAAAAGGTGGCTACTTTGAAGAACCTAGAATATGACATATTTTCAGTTGTTTCACACTTGTTTGTTATGTATATAATTCCACATGTGTAAATTCATAGTTTTGATGCCTTCATAGTCATGAAAATAAAGAAAACTCTTTGAATGAGAAGGGGTGTCCAAACTTTTGGTCTGTACTGTATATATATATATACACTCACCTAAAGAATTATTAGGAACACCTGTTCTATTTCTCATTAATGCAATTATCTAGTCAACCAATCACATGGCAGTTGCTTCAATGCATTTAGGGGTGTGGTCCTGGTCAAGACAAACTCCTGAACTCCAAACTGAATGTCAGAATGGGAAAGAAAAGTGATTTAAGCAATTTTGAGCGTGACATGGTTGTTGGTGCCAGACGGGCCGGTCTGAGTATTTCACAATCTGCTCAGTTACTGGGATTTTCACGCACAACCATTTCTAGGGTTTACAAAAAATGGTGTGAAAAGGGAAAAACATCCAGTATGCGGCAGTCCTGTGGGCAAAAATGCCTTGTGGATGCTAGAGGTCAGAGGAGAATGGGCCGACTGATTCAAGCTGATAGAAGAGCAACGTTGACTGAAATAACCACTCGTTACAACCGAGGTATGCAGCAAAGCATTTGTGAAGCCACAACACGCACAACCTTGGGGCGGATGGGCTACAACAGCAGAAGACCCCACCGGGTACCACTCATCTCCACTACAAATAGGAAAAAGAGGCTACAATTTGCACGAGCTAACCAAAATTGGACTGTTGAAGACTGGAAAAATGTTGCCTGGTCTGATGAGTCTCGATTTCTGTTGAGACATTCAAATGGTAGAGTCCGAATTTGGCGTAAACAGAATGAGAACATGTATCCATCATGCCTTGTTACCACTGTGCAGGCTGGTGGTGGTGGTGTAATGGTGTGGGGGATGTTTTCTGGGCACACTTTAGGTCCCTTAGTGCCAATTGGGCATCGTTAAAATGCCACGGGCTACCTGAGCATTGTTTCTGACCATGTCCATCCCTTCATGACCACCATGTACCCATCCTCTGATGGCTACTTCCAACAGGATAATGCACCATGTCACAAAGCTCGAATCATTTCAAATTGGTTTCTTGAACATGACAATGAGTTCACTGGACTAAAATGGCCCCCACAGTCACCAGATCTCAACCCAATAGAGCATCTTTGGGATGTGGTGGAACGGGAGCTTCGTGCCCTGGATGTGCATGCCTCAAATCTCCATCAACTGCAAGATGCTATCTTATCAATATGGGCCAACATTTCTAAAGAATGCTATCAGCACCTTGTTGAATCAATGCCACGTAGAATTAAGGCAGTTTTAAAGGCAAAAGGGGGTCCAACACCATATTAGTATGGTGTTCCTAATAATTCTTTAGGTGAGTGTATATATATATATATATACACTCACCTAAAGAATTATTAGGAACACCATACTAATACGGTGTTGGACCCCCTTTTGCCTTCAGAACTGCCTTAATTCTACGTGGCATTGATTCAACAAGGTGCTGATAGCATTCTTTAGAAATGTTGGCCCATATTGATAGGATAGCATCTTGCAGTTGATGGAGATTTGAGGAATGCACATCCAGGGCACGAAGCTCCTGTTCTACCACATCCCAAAGATGCTCTATTGGGTTGAGATCTGGTGACTGTGGGGGCCATTTTAGCACAGTGAACTCATTGTCATGTTCAAGAAACCAATTTGAAATGATTCGAGCTTTGTGACATGGTGTATTATCCTGCTAGAAGTATCCATCAGAGGATGGATACATGTTCTCATTCTGTTTACGCCAAATTCGGACTCTACCATTTGAATGTCTCAACAGAAATCGAGACTCATCAGACCAGGTCGTGGCTCTGGGCGCAATGAAACTGTGCCTGCTGCCAGTACTCCAGAAAAAAAAACATCCACCGTACCAAGCTTCATGTCCAACTTAGCTGTGTGGCTTAGGACAACACTGTCTAAGTCGGACGAGTGCGAACAGTTGGTCGGTTGGATTGCTGAAGATAATGCTTCCAGTTGGTTAAGCACCACCCTCTCTTCCACCAAGTCCAGTCTCTGTAGCCAAGAGTCTGGTCAACCGAATCCTCTCTCTGATCATCCTTCCTTCGACCATGGAGAGGCTTGGCAAACTAGTGATCCCACACTCGGATTTTCCGAGGAGCTCTTTCCAGTGCCACACTTGAAGAGGGACCTGAGATATTGTGCCCTTATTCCCAACCTCTTGAGCCTTCACAGTCTCAAGAAGATGACGGTGGTAAGCTGCAATCATTCGTAAGATGATGATGAGACACAGTTGTCAATCACTGAGGTTGTGGTTATGTCAAGTCAGGAGGATGAGCAGAGTGAGGAAGTGGAAGAGGAGGTGGTTGACGATGGTGTCACTGACCCAACATAGGAAGGTGAAAAGCCGAGCGAGGACAGCAGTACAGAAGGGGAGGGATCCGCAGCACCGCAACAGGCTGGAAGAGGCAGTGGGGTTGCAAAAGGGAGAAGTCGGCTCAAACCTAACAGGCCCACAACCGTTACACCGAGCACCCCTATGCGTAAATCTACCTTGCCAAGAGGTAGGTGTTTTGAAGTATGGCGCTTTTTTGAGGAAAGTGCAGACGACAAAAAAATGGTAGTTTGCAACCTGTGCCGTACCAAAATGAGCCGGGGAAAGAACACTAGCCACCTCAACACCACCAGCAAGATCCGCCACATGGCACCCAAGCACCCTAATAAGTGGGCCGAATTCCTGGGTCCACAATCTGGGTCTGTGGGTCACACCACTGCCTCCTCTTCCCCTGTGTTACGTACTGCTGGCCAATCCCCTGATGAAGGTGCAGGCCTGGATGCCCCTCGCCCTGCACCTGGACCTTCGCATGTACCATCAGCAACAACATCCACTTCCCTGTCCCAGCGCAGCATCCAAATGTCCATGACACAGTCATTTAAACGCAAGCGCAAATACCCAACCACCCACCCACCCATAGGCCATAGCACTAAAATGCGCAACTTTCAAGATTACTGGCCCTTGAAATGTTGCCATTTAGGCTTGTGGACACTGAGGCCTTCCGCAGCCTGATGTCGGCAGCCGTCCCTCAGTACGCAGTCCCCAGCACCACTATTTTTCATGGTGTGCTGTGCCCGCCTTACAACAGCATGTGTCCCAGAACATCACCCGTGCCCTGACCAATGCAGTTACTGGGAAGGTCCACTTAACTACGGACACATGGACAAGTGCTGGTGGCCAGGGACGCTACATTTCCCTGACGGCACACTGGGTGAATGTTGTGGAGGCCAGGAGTGAGTTGTACCCTGGGATGGCACAGGTGCTACTCACGCTCAGGCCTCTGTGAGGTTTTAAAAAACTTTGATGAATCCACACAGATGTTTAGTGGCGATAACTATATTATCAGCGTAACCATCCCACTGCTGTGTCTACTCAAACGATCGCTGCTCACAATTAAGGATGACTCTCTGAATGTGGCAGATGAGGAAATGGGGGGGACATTACACAGGGTGATAGCCAGCCCACCCTCAGTTCATCTTCTCAGCACAAATTGGACCATGAAGAGGAGGAGGAGGAGGAGCTTGAGACAGTTGCCTCTCTGCTACAGAGGGTAGTACCCATGTAGCTTTAATTCCATCTGCTCAGTGTGGATCGGCAGAAGAGGAGGAGGATGAGGAGATGGAGAGTCCTCCTGATGTCGACATCGACGTCTTGCCTGTTGGTACTCTGGGACACATGGCTGATTTCATGTTCATGTTAGGCTGCCTTTCCCACAACCCGCGCGTTATACGCATTTTAGACAACACGGATTACTGGTTGTTCACCCTTCTCGACCCCCGCTAAAAAGATAACTTCTCATGTCTCATTCCTCTGGTGAAGAGGACAAGCAAAACGATGCTATACCAAAAGGTCCTTGTTGACAAATGTATCCAAAGTTGAAAGGGCAGACATCTAAATGGATAGTCGCCATCATTGGGACGTGTGATCGCCTAGAAGTCCAGTCTCAGTAGCCAAGAGTCTGTTCAACACAATCCTCACCATGATGGCACACTGGGTGACGTTGTGGAGGCCGGGAGCAAGTTGGCTGCTGGTACCAGACTTGCCCTCCAATAGATTCTCGTTAACGGAAAGTGTACTCATTCCAATAATAGGGCTACTTAGGAGTACTGTACTGTTATTTATTGTCACTACCTCCCCGAGTCAGGAGTGGGTAACTGCCTGCTGCCTTCCTTGGATTCTTCTGTTTTAATAACTTGACCCACCCTCTCTGTGTGGTTCACAATTAGGGAAAAAAAGGGGCAAGGCAACAACAGCCAATCAGATTTCAGCCATTGACCTCCCTTGGATGTGGTATCCTTTTCTCAAGCTCCCTCTCTGCCATCGAATCCTGATTTCCCGTTACCTGTGATCACCATGGTAGGCGCAGAAAAGAACATCAAAAGTTGATAGGGCATACATCCAAATGGATCGTCGCCGTCACGGGGATGTGCAATCGACCAGAGGTTATCTAGAGTCACCAATGCAGCAGCAGGCCCTCTCCCCTAATGTTTTAGATGGTCAGTTCAGCAGGCCCTTTCTCCAAATGTTTTTGAAGGTCCAAAGCAGGCCATCAATCATAATTTTTCAAGGGTGTGTATGATGCCCTCCTTTATAGGTAACAAAGGGTGTTTTGGAGTGTCGGTTCCTTGTCATTTTTGGCAGCCCTTTCACTTAGTGCATAGGCTTTATGAGTGTAGGCGTCCCACTACATGAACAATTGTACCACAATGTGAATGAGGCCCTCCTTTATGTGGTATACAAGCTATTTCGGAGTGCCTCTTGCTTGCACTTTATATACAATGGAATATACAGGAAAGAATGTTACTAGCAATTTTTCCTATAAAGAAAATTTGGGGGGTTTTGTGCGTATTTTTGTCAGTCTGTAAAAGTGGCGTACTACTCGGACAACATGGTTCCCAGCAGGAAACTGGGAGTCAAAGATGCATCCAGACATTTTCCCCATGCTGTTTCCGATCCAATTCGGTGGCGTTTCTGTCACTTTCTGATGTTTTCCATTGGACCAGGCACCCTCCCCTCTTCAGAGCAGGGGGTGCCTGGTTGTCTCCCATTGACTTCCATTATACTCGGGTGCTTGGCCGAGCACACGAATATAGCAATGTGTTCGGGCCGAACACCCGAATACTTTGGTGCTCGATCATCACTAGTTTTTAGCCATAATATATTTACACATATTATTATATATTTAGAATATATAATATGTTATAATATATGTAAATATATTATGGCTAAAACATCAGTAGTAGTTTCCCACATATTATGCAGTCATATATATCAGAAGTATGATTATATACAGTACATACCAAAGGTTTGGACACACCTTCTCATTCAAAGAGTTTTCTTTATTTTCATGACTATGAAGGCATCAAAACTATAAATTAACACATGTGGAATTGTATACATAACAAACAAGTGTGAAACAACTGAAAATATGTCATATTCTAGGTTCTTCAAAGTAGCCACCTTTTGCTTTGATTACTGCTTTGCACACTCTTGGCATTCTCTTGATGAGCTTCTTACAAAGAAAAACATCCAAGCCAGGCTACATTTTGCAAAAACACATCTGAAGTCTCCCAAAAGCATGTGGAAAAAGGTGTTATGGTCTGATGAAACCAAGGTTGAACTTTTTGGCCATAATTCCAAAAGATATGTTTGGCGCAAAAACAATACTGAACATCACCAAAAGAACACCATCATGCTTTGGGGCTGTTTTTCTTCAGCTGGAACTGGGGCCTTAGTTAAGCTGGAGGGAATTATGATCAGTTCCAAATACCAGTCAATATTGGCACAAAACCTTCTGCTAGAAAGCTGAACATGAAGAGGAACTTCATCTTTCAGCATGACAATGACCCAAAGCATACATCCAATTTAACAAAGGAATGGCTCACCAGAATAAGATTAAAGTTTAGGAATGGCCCAGTCAGAGCCCAGACCTGAATCTGATTGAAAATCTGTGGGGTGATCTGAAGAGGGCTGTGCACAGGAGATGCCCTCTCAATCTGACAGATTTGGAGTGTTTTTGCAAAGAACAGTGGGCAAATCATGCCAAGTCAAAACGTGCCATGCTGATGAAAAGTACTAGTTTAAGGATGTGCACACTTATGCAACCATATTATTTTATTTTTATATTTTTTCTTCCCTCTACCTTAAAGATTTCAGTTTGTTTTTCAATTAAGTTGTACAGTTTATAGGTCACATTAAAGGTGGAAAAAGTTCTGAAATGATTTATCTTTGTCTAATTTTTTTTACATCACACAAACCTGACATTTTAACATGAGTGTGTAGACTTTTTATATCCACTGTATGTATATATATATATATATATATATATATATAGCCATAAAAAGTCAGGCAGCACTCCCTTGGAAGATGAGAAGAAGGGTGCCGGCGGTAATCCCTCGATTAAGGATGATGAATAAGGGCTCTTTCACACTTGCGTTGTTCTGTTCCGGCATAGAATTCCGTCGTCGGGGCTCTATGCCGGAAGAATCCTGATCAGGATTATCCTAATGCATTCTGAATGGAGAGAAATCCGTTCTGGATGCATCAGGATGCCTTCAGTTCCGGAACGGAACGTTTTTTGGCTGGAGAAAATACCGCAGCATGCTGCGCTTTTTGCTCCGGCCAAAAATCCTGAACACTTGCCGCAAGGCCGGATCCGGAATTAATGCCCATTGAAAGGCATTAATCCGGATCCGGCCTTAAGCTAAACGTCGTTTCGGCGCATTACTGGATCCGACGTTTAGCTTTTTCTGAATGGTTACCATGGCTTCCGGGATGCTAAAGTCCTGTTTGCCATGGTAAAGCATAGTGGGGAGCGGGGGAGCAGTATACTTACCGTCCGTGCGGCTCCCGGGGCGCTTCAGAGTGACGTCAGGGCGCCCCACGCGCATGGATGACGTGATCGCATGGATCACGTCATCCATGCGCATAGGGCGCTCTGACGTCATTCTGGAGCGCCCCGGGAGCCGCACTGACTGTAAGCATACTGCTCCCCCACTCCCCACTACTACTATGGCAGCCAGGACTTTAATAGCGTCCTGGGTGCCATAGTAACACTGAACGCATTTTGAAGACGGATCCTCCGGCAAATGGAGTACACAACGGATCCGGACAATGCAAGTGTGAAAGAGGCCTTAACAATAAAAGTCTGCAGCACTTCTTGAAAGATGAAAAAAATTTTCTATTTATTCACACATGTCATGTAACAACGTTTCGGTTCTCTCTCAGAACCTTTTTCAAGTCAAGTCAAGTTTCAAGTTTCAAGTTTGACTTGAAAGAGGTTCTGAGAGAGAACCGAAACGTTGTTACATGACATGTGTGAATACATTTTTTTGAATTTTTTTTCATCTTTCAAGGAGTGCTGCGGACTTATTGTTTATATATATATATATATATATATATACAGTCAGGTCCTTAAATATTGGGACATCGACACAATTCTAACATTTTTGGCTCTATACATCACCACAATGGATTTGAAATGAAACAAACAAGATGTGCTTTAACTGCAGACAGGTGAACGATGTAGGAATTACAAAAAATTTTCATATATGCCTCCCACTTGTTAAAGGACCAAAAGTAATGGGGCAGAATAATAATCATAAATCAAACTTTCACTTTTTAATACTTGGATGCAAATCCTTTGCAGTCAATTTGCCGTCAATTACAGCCTGAAGTCTAGAAGCATAGACATCACCAGACGCTGGGTTTCATCCCCGGTGATGCTCTGCCAGGCCTCTACTGCAACTGTCTTCAGTTCCTGTTTGTTCTTGGGGCATTTTCCCTTCAGTTTTGTCTTCAGCAAGTGAAATGCATGCTCAATCGGATTCAGGTCAGGTGATTGACTTGGCCATTGCATAACATTCCACTTCTTTCCCTTAAAAAACTCTTTGGTTGCTTTTGTAGTATGCTTTGGGTCATTGTCCATCTGCACTGTGAAGCGCCGTCCAATGAGTTCTGAAGCATTTGGCTGAATATGAGTAGATAATATTGCCCGAAACACTTCAGAATTCATCCTGCTGCTTTTGTCAGCAGTCACATCATCAATAAATACAAGAGAACCAGTTCCATTGGCAGCCATACATGCCCACGTCATGACACTACCACCACCATGCTTCACTGATGAGGTGGTATGCTTAGGATCATGAGCAGTTCCTTTCCTTCTCCATACTCTTTTCTTCCCATCACTCTGGTACAAGTTGATCTTGGTCTCATCTGTCCATAGGATGTTGTTCCAGAACTGTGAAGGCTTTTTAGACGTCGTTTGGAAAACTCTAATCTGGCCTTCCTGTTTTTGAGAGTCACCAATGGTTTACATCTTGTGGTGAACCCTCTGTATTCTCTCTGGTGAAGTCATCTCTTGATTGTTGACATACATACACCTGGAGAGTGTTCTTGATCTGGCCAATTGTTGTGAAGGGATTTTTCTTCACCAGGGAAAGAATTCTTCGGTCATCCACCACAGTTGTTTTCCGTGGTCTTCCGGGGTCTTTTGGTGTTGCTGAGCTCACCGGTGCGTTCCTTCTTTTTAAGAATGTTCCAAACAGTTCTTTTGGCCACGCCTAATGTTTTTGCTATCTTTGTTTTGTTTTTTCAGCCTAATAATGGCTTGCTTCACTGCTAGTGACAGCTCTTTGGATCTCATCTTATGAGTTGACAGCAACAGATTCCAAATGCAAATAGCACACTTGAAATGAACTCTGGACCTTTTATTTGCTCATTGTAATTGGGATAATGAGGGAATAACACACACCTGGCCATGGAACAGCCGAGAAGCAAATTTTCTTATTACTTTTGGTCCCTTAACAAGTGGGAGATACATAGGAAATCTGTTGTAATTACTACATCGTTCACCTGATTTGGATGTAAATACCCTCAAATTAAAGCTGGACCTGACTGTATATTTTAGTAATTACCCGTATATTTTGTGCCATGCATTTTTTACAATTACAAAAAAAAAATATTAAATATATAAATCTAATTTAATCTCTATTTCTAAAAAAGTTTGTGACAGGATTTGAACTCACAGCTTATGCATCATAGCCCAGAACTTTAACCACTACACTATGTAACTGCATAGCCAGTCAGTTTAAAAAAAAAAAATGAGAGACTTCTACTGTATAGGTCTCAGAAGTACAGAAGAAATCTCATATATATATATATTTTTTTTAGTAACTTGCTACGCAGCTATTATAGCTGAGTGTTTAATGGAGTGCTGTAATTTTTTAAAACTGATGATCGGTGGGGGTCTGACCCAGGACACCTGCCGATCAGCTGTTTGAGAAGTCAGCGGCACTTGCAGTAGTGTCGCAGTAGTGTCGCAGCCTTCTTGCTGTTTTCCCGCAGGCCCAGTGACATCACGACCAGTATCAATGGCCTGGGCAGGGTTAAGCTCTGTTCACTTGAATGGAGCTTAGCCGTACCCAGGCCAGTCATACTAGTCGTGACGTCACTGGGCCTGCGGTAAACAGCGAGAAGGCCGTGGCACTACTGACAGCGCTGCTGCCTTCTCAAACAGCTGAACAACAGGGGTCCCAGGTGTCGGACCCCCGCCGATCAGATGCTGATGATCTAAAAAAAATTAAGTGCCTTGCTTCTAATACAGAAGGTCGTGAGTTCGAATCCCAGAAGAAACTTTTCTGATGCTCGCTCAACACTACTGTGCGTCATTTTACACCATCTGCTGCTACCACATAGATTGATAGATAACCTATTTTGTTAGCCACTGATACAAGTAGTGGCCCAGTCACAGAGTGGGGAGGATGACAGCAGTAGTTTGTGTTGACATTACTGTTTATTTTTCCCTTCTTTTGATCCATCAGATGAACAACCCCCCAAAAAACAGATGCTGTCTTTTGAGCATCCACCTTCACACGGTCAGTATTTGGTCAGTATTTGATCAGTATTTGTAAGTCAAAAACAGGAGTGGGTCCAAAATAAAGATGACATGTGAAGGAAATATTTGAATGTCTTCTGTATTTTCAACACACTCCTGCTTTGGGCTTCCGAATCATGATGAAATCCTGATGCAAAATACTGACCGTGTGATGGAGGCCTTATGGATGCTCCAAAGACAGTATTTATTGTGTTTTTTTTTTGTCATTCTGAGGGATCAGAAGAATGGTAAAATAAACAGTGATGTCAAGAAGTCCAAACAGTGGCTCTAAAGCAAATTGGCGAGGGTGGCAACAGCATGAGAAGTCAACATAGTGGCCCCATAACAGAATGGGGAGAGTGGAAACAGCATGAGTAGTCAACATAGTGGCCCAGTCACAGAGTGGGGAGGGTGGTAACAGCATGAGGAGTCAACATAGTGGCCCAGTCACAAAGGGGGGAGGAGGGGCAACAGCAGTGGAAGTAACAAGATGATGACAGTAGGAGAAGATGGCTGCAGAGGCAGCAGGTGTGTAACATCAGGCGGGTAGCAGCATCAGAATAGTGGCTAAAGCATGTGGCTTGTACGTAACGGGTCAAATTTTACAATGTTCTGGTGTGGCAGCACACTGCAGTCAGTACATTACTTCCAGAATGATCTACTCTGTTGTGTGAGGCACCAGTGTTTGAAAATCCTGGATGATCCACACTAGAGATGAGCGAATTATTGAAAAGTTCGATTTGGCTGATTCTCCGAATTTTACAAAATATGTGGAAGGTGGAATTCCAAAGAGGAGATGTTGGGTTACACCATTCTGCCTTTGCAGCCCAAGTAGGGTGTGTTGTGCACAGTAAGGGTGGTTGAAGTGCATGAACAGTTTCCCAGTACATTTTGATGATGTCTTGCAGTTGGGTGGAAGACTTCAGAAACCGGGTTACAACCAGATGAAAGACGTGTGCCGTGCAGAGCGCATGGTACAGCCCTCTTTGACACAGCACAAGCAAAATGTTCTTCCCGTTATCAGTGACCATATGTCACGGCCTCTGTTGTGTGCGCAGTGACACGGTTGCCGTGAATGCTATTGCCTGAGGCAACATGTAGTTTTTGCAGCATGTAGGCGGCTCCTCCTTTCCCCTGGGTCCTTCCCTGTCTGGTGCCGGAGTGTTTAATTATCTGGCTGGTGTGGATTTAGGCGTGTCTTGGGTGTGGCCTCTTGGCTCTTTATATGTTGTGTTGTGAGCGTGAGGTCAGTGGCTCTTCAGCCTTTGTGTGAGCTGGAGTGCTGCTCCTATGCTGGATATGCCATCTGTCCAGCTAGACATCAATGTCACCTTGATGTCTCCCCTATGTTCCCTAGGTGATGGCAATGCCGCCTCCACATTCTCATGCTGTGATGTCCTCCACTGCCTTCTCATCCTCCGCCTTGTCCTGAACCTGCACTGTGGGCACAGTTCTCAGTGGTCCTCCTGCATACCACCTATTCAAAGGATGCTGGTGTCACACTATTCTAGACCTGGTCAGCCTGGGCAAACACCGGCGAGGAACTGCTTCTCATCATCGAACAAGAAATAAAATCCTGGCTGTCTCCTCACCAACTGAAGATCGTAATCATGGTGTCACAGTGGGGAGTGTGCCAGAATCACATTTACCCTGTGGGCCGAAAACGACATATATTGTCCTTGACCATAGTTACGCTGCCATGAATTGTACCAGACAGGCTCAAGAACTGGTCAATCTTCTATTGTATGTACGTATGCAGGGTTGGAACAGGTTTTTTAGAAAAGTAGTATGGCTTGGGACTCTCCACCTTGGCTTGGAATAAGCTATCAGTTCTCTGAAATGGGCAGAGTCAATCACATGGAAAGGGAGGGACTGTAGTACAGGTAACTTGGCCAAAAGCACCCTAAGCTTCTGAGCTGTTGGAAGAGTGCACGCATATTGTTGTTTCTTTGAAATCACCTTGGTGATTGATTGCTGGTGAAACACGTGATGAAGAGGAGCATCAGGCCCAGTAGATAATGAGAAGAAAACACAGCTCCCATTTGCTGAGGTAGTGGAGCCTTGACTGCTGGAGAAAGAGGTGTGGGCAACTAGGCTGTACTACATTAGCGTCACGGTTTTCCCAGGCCACTTTATGGTGATGCTCCATGTGTTCATGCAGGGTTGTGGTGCCAACATTGGCACCCTGGCTATGCTTCACCTTCTGCCCACAGATCCTAAATATGACCACGCTGACATTTTCAAGTGACTTGATGAAAAATTCCCACACCGGCGAGTATGGTATTTTACTCCAACCACTCTGTGCTGACTGCTGCCACTGCCTCTATGAAGCCATGCACTGCTAGTTGTTTTCAGACAGATAGGCTCCTGAGTAACAGACGATCTACCCCAGGCACGTTTTGCTCCAGAACTCACCCTGCTGGCTCATGGCCACGCTTGCACCATGCTGGCTCAGATGCATGCTTCCAACAATCCCCCTGTCTCATGAGCAAGCTGCACCCCCCCACACCCTTGAGGATGATGGTGATGAAGCCCCCAGTCCACCTGGCTCCCACGTGCGATCAGCTACATCATCATCCATTACTGTCTGGTCGTCAATTATGTCATCCTCACCAGTCTCATGGCCATGTCCCTGACCACTGGCAAAACCTGCCCCATGCCAGTAGCTGCTGACTGTCTTCAAAAATATCTTCCTTGCTGAAAAGCGGAGCAGAGCCGTTGGCATACATAGATAAGCAACTTAATAGATATAGATAACCAATTTGAGAATCAAGGCCTAATACAATTGCTAATCTATTAAACAAGATGGACACCCCAATAACAGTGTAACTAGACAGCTTATCCACCCTAATTTGAGAATTAAGGCATAATAAAATTGCTTATCTAGTAAACAAGGTGGACACCTCAATAACTGTAGAACTAGACAGCTTATTCTCCCCAATTTAATAAAGAAGATGTAATAGAATTGTTTACCTAAGCTATCTAATTGTACTGGTATTGAGGTGTCCACCTTGTTTAATAGATAATCAACTGAATAGATATGGATAACTAATTTGAGAATCTAGGTCTAATTGAAGTATCTATTAACCACCTCAGCCCCCAGTGCTTAAACACCCTGAAAGACCAGGCCACTTTTTACACTTCTGACCTACACTACTTTCACCGTTTATTGCTCGGTCATGCAACTTACCACCCAAATGAATTTTACCTCCTTTTCTTCTCACTAATAGAGCTTTCATTTGGTGGTATTTCATTGCTGCTGACATTTTTACTTTTTTTGTTATTAATCGAAATTTAACGATTTTTTTGCAAAAAAATGACATTTTTCACTTTCAGTTGTAAAATTTTGCAAAAAAAACGACATCCATATAGAAATTTTGCTCTAAATTTATAGTTCTACATGTCTTTGATAAAAAAAAAATGTTTGGGTAAAAAAAAAATGGTTTGGGTAAAAGTTATAGCGTTTACAAACTATGGTACAAAAATGTGAATTTCCGCTTTTTGAAGCAGCTCTGACTTTCTGAGCACCTGTCATGTTTCCTGAGGTTCTACAATGCCCAGACAGTACAAACACCCCACAAATGACCCCATTTCTGAAAGTACACACCCTAAGGTATTCGGCATAGTAAGTTCATAGAACTTTTTATTTTTTGTCACAAGTTAGCGGAAAATGATGATTTTTTTTTTTTTTCTTACAAAGTCTCATATTCCACTAACTTGTGACAAAAAATAAAAAGTTCTATGAACTCACTATGCCCATCAGCGAATACCTTGGGGTCTCTTCTTTCCAAAATGGGGTCACTTGTGGGGTAGTTATACTGCCCTGGCATTCTAGGGGCCCAAATGTGTGGTAAGGAGTTTGAAATCAAATTCTGTAAAAAATGACCTGTGAAATCCGAAAGGTGCTCTTTGGAATATGGGCCCCTTTGCCCACCTAGGCTGCAAAAAAGTGTCACACATCTGGTATCTCCGTACTCAGGAGAAGGTGGGGAATGTGTTTTGGGGTGTCATTTTATATATACCCATGCTGGGTGAGAGAAATATCTTGGCAAAAGACAACTTTTCCCATTTTTTTATACAAAGTTGTCATTTGACCAAGATATTTATCTCACCCAGCATGGGTATATGTAAAAAGACACCCGAAAACACATTCCTCAACCTCTCCTGAGTACGGGGATACCAGATGTGTGACACTTTTTTGCAGCCTAGGTGGGCAAAGGGGCCCATATTCCAAAGAGCACCTTTCGGATTTCACTCCTCATTTTTTCCTGAATTTGATTTCAAACTCCTTACCACACATTTGGGCCCCTAGAATACCAGGGCAGTATAACTACCCAACAAGTGACCCCATTTTGGAAAGAAGACACCCCAAGGTATTCCGTGAGGGGCATGGTGAGTTCCTAGAATTTTTTATTTTTTGTCACAAGTTAGTGGAAAATGATGATTTTTTTTTTTTTTTTTTTTTCATACAAAGTCTCATATTCCAAAAACTTGTGACAAAAAATAAAAACTTCCATGAACTCACTATGCCCATCAGCGAATACCTTGGGGTCTCTTCTTTCCAAAATGGGGTCACTTGTAGGGTAGTTATACTGCCCTGGCATTCTAGGGGCCCAAATGTGTGGTAAGTAGGTAAATGACCTGTGAAATCCGAAAGGTGCTCTTTGGAATGTGGGCCCCTTTGCCCACCTAGGCTGCAAAAAAGTGTCACACATCTGGTATCTCTGTATTCAGGAGAAGTTGAGGAATGTGTTTTGGGGTGTCTTTTTACATATACCCATGCTGGGTGAGATAAATATCTTGGTCAAATGCCAACTTTGTATAAAAAAATGGGAAAAGTTGTCTTTTGCCAAGATATTTCTCTCACCCAGCATGGGTATATGTAAAATGACACCCCAAAACACATTCCCCAACTTCTCCCGATTACGGAGATACCAGATGTGTGACACTTTTTTGCAGCCGAGGTGGGCAAAGGGGCCCATATTCAAAAGAGCACCTTTCGGATTTCACAGGTCATTTTTTACAGAATTTGATTTCAAACTCCTTACCACACATTTGGGCCCCTAGAATGCCAGGGCAGTATAACTACCCCACAAGTGACCCCATTTTGGAAAGAAGAGACCCCAAGGTATTCGCTGATGGGCATAGTGAGTTCATGGAAGTTTTTATTTTTTGTCACAAGTTAGTGGAATATGAGACTTTGTATGAAAAAAAAAAAAATAAAAAAAATAAGCATTTTCCACTAACTTGTGACAAAAAATAAAAAATTCTAGGAACTCGCCATGCCCCTCACGGAATACCTTGGGGTGTCTTCTTTCCAAAATGGGGTCACTTGTGGGGTAGTTATACTACCCTGGCATTTTCCAGGGGCCCTAATGTGTGGTAAGTAGGTAAATGACCTGTGAAATCCTAAAGGTGCTCTTTGGAATATGGGCCCCTTTGCCCACCTAGGCTGCAAAAAAGTGTCACACATGTGGTATCGCCGTATTCAGGAGAAGTTGGGGAATGTGTTTTGGGGTGTCATTTTACATATACCCATGCTGGGTGAGAGAAATATCTTGGCAAAAGACAACTTTTCCCATTTTTTTATACAAAGTTGGCATTTGACCAAGATATTTCTCTCACCCAGCATGGGTATATGTAAAATGACACCCCAAAACACATTCCCCAACTTCTCCTGAGTACGGCGATACCAGATGTGTGACACTTTTTTGCAGCCTAGATGCGCAAAGGTGCCCAAATTCCTTTTAGGAGGGCATTTTTAGACATTTGGATACCAGACTTCTTCTCACGCTTTGGGGCCCCTAGAATGCCAGGGCAGTATAAATACCCCACATGTGACCCCATTTTGGAAAGAAGACACCCCAAGGTATTCAATGAGGGGCATGGCGAGTTCATAGAAATTTTTTTTTTTTGGCACAAGTTAGCGGAAATTGATATTTTTAATTTTTTTCTCACAAAGTCTCCCGTTCCGCTAACTTGGGACAAAAATTTCAATCTTTCATGGACTCAATATGCCCCTCACGGAATACCTGGGGGTGTCTTCTTTCCGAAATGGGGTCACATGTGGGGTATTTATACTGCCCTGGCATTCTAGGGGCCCTAAAGCGTGAGAAGAAGTCTGGAATATAAATGTCTAAAAAATTTTACGCATTTGGATTCCGTGAGGGGTATGGTGAGTTCATGTGAGATTTTATTTTTTGACACAAGTTAGTGGAATATGAGACTTTGTAAGAAAAAAAAAAAAAATTCCGCTAACTTGGGCCAAAAAAATATCTGAATGGAGCCTTACAGAGGGGTGATCAATGACAGGGGGGTGATCAATGACAGGGGGGGTGATCAATGACAGGGGGGTGATCAATGACAGGGGGGTGATCAATGACAGGGGGGTGATCAGGGAGTCTATATGGGGTGATAACCACAGTCATTGATCACGCCCGTGTAAGGCTTCATTCAGACGTCCGGATGCGTTTTGCGGATCCGATCCATCTATCAGTGCATCCGTAAAAATCATGCGGACATCTGAATGGAGCTTTACAGGGGGGTAATCAATGACAGGGGGGTAATCAGGGAGTCTATATGGGGTGATCACCACAGTCATTGATCATGCCCCTGTAAGGCTTCATTCAGACGTCCGGATGCGTTTTGCGGATCCGATCCATCTATCAGTGCATCCGTAAAAATCATGCGGACATCTGAATGGAGCTTTACAGGGGGGTAATCAATGACAGGGGGGTAATCAATGACAGGGGGGTGATCAGGGAGTCTATATGGGGTGATCACCACAGTCATTGATCATGCCCCTGTAAGGCTTCATTCAGACGTCCGGATGCGTTTTGCGGATCCGATCCATCTATCAGTGCATCCGTAAAAATCATGCGGACATCTGAATGGAGCTTTACAGGGGGGTAATCAATGACAGGGGGGTGATCACCACAGTCATTGATCATGCCCCTGTAAGGCTTCATTCAGACGACCGGATGCGTTTTGCGGATCCGATCCATGTATCAGTGCATCCGTAAAAATCATGCGGACATCTGAATGGAGCTTTACAGGGGGGTGATCAGGGAGTCTATATGGGGGATGATCACCACAGTCATTGATCATGCCCCTGTAAGGCTTCATTCAGACGTCCGGATGCGTTTTGCGGATCCGATCCATCTATCAGTGCATCCGTAAAAATCATGCGGACATCTGAATGGAGCTTTACAGGGGGGTAATCAATGACAGGGGGGTAATCAATGACAGGGGGGTGATCAGGGAGTCTATATGGGGTGATCACCACAGTCATTGATCATGCCCCTGTAAGGCTTCATTCAGACGTCCGGATGCGTTTTGCGGATCCGATCCATCTATCAGTGCATCCGTAAAAATCATGCGGACATCTGAATGGAGCTTTACAGGGGGGTAATCAATGACAGGGGGGTGATCACCACAGTCATTGATCATGCCCCTGTAAGGCTTCATTCAGACGACCGGATGCGTTTTGCGGATCCGATCCATGTATCAGTGCATCCGTAAAAATCATGCGGACATCTGAATGGAGCTTTACAGGGGGGTAATCAATGACAGGGGGGTAATCAATGACAGGGGGGTGATCAGGGAGTCTATATGGGGTGATCACCACAGTCATTGATCACGCCCCTGTAAGGCTTCATTCAGACGTCCGGATGCGTTTTGCGGATCCGATCCATCTATCAGTGGATCCGTAAAAATCATGCGGACGTCTGAATGGAGCTTTACAGGGGGTTGATCAATGACAGGGGGTAATCAATGACAGGGGGGTGATCAGGGAGTCTATATGGGGTGATCAGGGGTGATCAGGGGCTAATAAGGGGTTAATAAGTGACGGGGGGGGTGTAGTGTAGTGTAGTGGTGCTTGGTGCTACTTTACTGAGCTACCTGTGTCCTCTGGTGGTCGATCCAAACAAAGGGGACCACCAGAGGACCAGGTAGCAGGTATATTAGACGCTGTTATCAAAACAGCGTCTAATATACCTGTTAGGGGTTAAAAAAAACACATCTCCAGCCTGCCAGCGAACGATCGCCGCTGGCAGGCTGGAGATCAACTCTCTTACCTTCCGTTCCTGTGAGCGCGCGCGCCTGTGTGCGCGCGTTCACAGGAAGTCTCGCGTCTCGCGAGATGACGCGTATATGCGTGACTGTGCGCAGCGCTGCCACCTCCGGAACGCGATCCTGCGTTAGGCGGTCCGGAGGTGGTTAAACAAGGTGGGAACCCCAATAACAGTTATATTACATAGCTTTTTCGCCACAATTTGAGAATGAAAGCCAAATAGAATTGCTTATCTATTAAACAAAGTGGACACCCCAATAACAGTAGAACTAGTTTGTTCTCTAATATACACCTATCAAAGATTTGGAGAAGCTTTAACAGTGTAATCTTTCAACACAGGAAATATAAAAGATTCCATCTTACATAACATTACACCGATTTGCTATTATGGAGTAACTATACAAGCATCCATTTGCAGTTAATCTCCATATGTGTGGGATGCCTGGGTAATAGTATTATTAGACAAGACCTTAGAGAGTGAGCATTATTACGGAAGTAATTAAATAGCATATAATAAAGATTAAATGACAATTAATTGTAAATGGTAATAAGGTTTCATTAATTAAAAATGTACTTATGCTGATTCTACAGCATTTTAAGAAATGAATACTTTGGTATATATGCAAAACTGTATGGAAAAAAAGAATACAGCTTGTTTTCTTTCCTATTCCATATAATATGGTAGTAGAATAAGTGTATTCTAATTTTAATATAACTAAATGATTTTGGTAATATACATGGACATATTTAACCCCTACTGTATATTTTGAGCTTTAAGGTTTTTAATTTGTGCACCACTGCTTTACAAAAGCCATAACTTTTTAATTACATAGCCATATGAGGCTTGTTTTTTTGTTTTTTTTGCAGGGCGAGTTATACACTGAACAAAAATATATATGAAACACTTTCGGTTTTGCTCCCATTTTGCATGAGCTGAACTCAAGGATCTGAAACATTTTCAACATACACAAAAGACCCATAACTCTCAAATATTGTTCACAAATCTGTCTAAATCTGTGTTAGTGAGCACTTCTCCTTTGAACTCTCTCTAGAGTATCTATATCCTTCTGGAGATATGGCCTCCAGTACTGCGCACAATACTCCAAGTGAGGTCTCACCAGTGTTCTGTACAGCGGCATAAGCACTTCACTCTTTCTACTGCTTATACCTCTCCCTATACATCCAAGCATTCTGCTGGCATTTCGTGCTGCTCTATTACATTGTCTTCCCACCTTTAAGTCTTCTGAAATAATTACTCCTAAATCCCTTTCCTCAGATACTGAGGTCAGGACTGTGTCAAATATTCTATATTCTGCCCTTGGGTTTTTACGCCCCAGGTGCATTATCTTGCACTTATCCACATTAAATTTCAGTTGCCAGAGTTCTGACCATTCTTCTAGTTTTCCTAAATCCTTTTCCATTTGGCGTTTCCCTCCAGGAACATCAACCCTGTTACATATCTTTGTGTCATCAGCAAAAAGACAAACCTTACCATCGAGGCCTTTTGCAATATCACTTATGAAGATATTAAACAAAATTGGTCCCAGTACAGATCCCTGTGGAACCCACTGGGAACATGACCTTGTTTTGAATGTTCTCCATTGACTACAGATTTACTGCACAGAGTTTAGGAGGTGGGCTACTGAGTCGGGGTGGAACGACCCCGCATTACGTAGCTAGTTTTGTCAGGGGTTATCTGAAAAGTTGAAGGATGCTCTGGCTTTTCATGAATACCCTGATACTTTGGAAAATGCAATGTCTTTGGCGATACGTTTGGATAGACGTATCAGAGAGAGGGGTAAGGGTCCCTCTGTGCAGGGGATTCCTCCCGCGTGTAGTTTTGTTCCACCAGCTGCCCAGGGAGATATTGCTTGTTATTCTGGCCTAGGAGAGGAACTCATGCAGTTAGGTCAGATATCTTTCCATTCGGATAGTAGAGACTTTCGTAAAGTGCATAATTTACGTTTCTTTTGTGGAAAGAGGGGTCATTTTGTTTTTTCTTGTCCGTATGTTGAACCACAGGGGAGAGTGATAAAGAAAAAAGAAAAAGAAAAAAAAACCTCCCTCACACTTGGTAGTATGGATGGTGTGGTAGAGCAGACTGGTATGCAAGTTCCCTGCAGTTCCCGTTTTCTCCTTTCAGCTATGGTGGCGCTAGAGTCTCGAAATGTGTTTGTTGATGTTTTTCTTGATTGTGGTGCTGGGGTAAATTTAATTGACTTTCTGTTTCTTGAGGGTTTGGGACTAAGTATTTGCACGTTAGAGAACGAGATTCGTGTTTTTGCCATTGATTCTTCCCCTCTTTCTCAAGGGAGCCTTACTCACGTTGTTCATGATATTCATTTAAGGGTGGGTGATTCACATGCTGAGATTATTTCCTGTTTCGTCATGAAGGATTTGCCAGCTCCAATAGTTTTGGGGTTGCCATGGTTGTCTAAACATAACCCAATTATAGACTGGCAGGCGAGACAAATCATTGGTTGGAGCAAGTTTTGTTCGGATAATTGTCTTGTCACATCTATTTCTGAAGTGTCCGTTACGGCCTTGCCTCAGTATCTCTCAGATTTTTCGGACGTGTTTGCGGAGGGTGGGGCTCAGGAATTGCCCCCTCATCGTGACTATGATTGTCCTGTGAATCTCATTCCGGGGGCTAAGTTGCCTAAGTCTCGGCTCTACAACCTCTCTCAACCCGAGAGGTCATGCGAAAGTATGTCGCCGAGAGTTTGGCAAAGGGTCATATTAGACCATCTAAGTCTCCAGTGGCTGTAGGTTTGTTCTTCGTGAAGAAGAAAGATGGATCACTGAGACCGTGTTTGGATTTCCGGGAGCTGAATCATATTACAGTCCGGGATCCTTATCCCCTGCCTTTGATCTCTGATCTTTTTGATCAGATTGTTGGAGCCAAGGTGTTCTCCAAGTTGGATTTGAGAGGAGCATACAATCTGATCAGGATCAAGGAGGGGGATGAGTGGAAAACGGCCTTCAATACGCACGAGGGTCGTTTTGAGAACCTTTTGGGTTGACGAATGCGCCAGCGGTATTTCAGCGATTCGTCAATGATATTTTTCATCATTTGGTGGGGAGGTTCGTAGTAGTCTACCTTGATGACATTTTAATTTATTCTCCTGATCAGAAGACCCATCAGGATCATGTGAGACAGGTTTTGACGATCCTGCGGGAGAATAAGTTATACGCCAAATTGGAAAAATGTTTGTTTGCGGTGCAAGAGCTTCCATTTTTGGGATACATGCTTTCTGATTCTGGTTTTCGTATGGACCCCGAAAAGGTCCGGGCGGTTCTGGAGTGGGACCGACCGGAGAGTCAGAAAGCTTTGATGCGATTTTTGGGGTTTACGAATTATTATAGAAAATGTATTTTGAATTATTCCACGCTAGTCAAACCTCTTACTGATATGACCAAGAAGGGCGCTGATGTCTCTGTCTGGTCGGATGAGGCATTGCAGGCCTTTTCGGCTATTAAGGAGCGTTTTGCGTCTGCTCCCATTCTGGTGCAGCCGGATGTATCTCGGTCATTCGTGGTCGAGGTTGATGCATCAGAGGTGGGGGTTGGGGCGGTGCTTTCGCAGGGTCCTTCTCCTGGCAAGTGGGTCCCGTGTGCCTTCTTCTCCAGGAAGCTCTCGTCGTTGAGAGGAATTATGATGTTGGAGATAGGGAGTTGTTGGCGATCAAGTTGGCCTTTGAAGAATGGCGTCACTGGTTAGAGGGGGCTTCTCACCCCGTTACTGTGTATACAGACCATAAGAATTTGGCTTACCTGCAATCTGCCAAGCGTCTGAACCCAAGACAGGCCAGATGGTCATTGTTTTTTACCAGGTTCAATTTCGTGGTTACCTTTCGCCCAGGGGTCAAGAATGTCAAGGCAGATGCCTTGTCTCGCAGCTTCCCTGGGGGAGGTGATTCAGAAGATCCAGCGCTGATTTTGGAGGATGGAGTGGTGGTCTCCGCTCTGTACCCTGAATTGGAGATGGAGGTGTTGGGAGCTCAGGAGGGGGCTCCTGGTTCGTGTCCCCCAGGGAGGTTGTTTGTTCCTGAGGGCCTACGATACAAGGTGTTCAAGGAACATCACGATACTGTTCTCGCTGGACATCCTGGTGGTAAGTCCACCTGTGATCTGGTGTCCCGGAGGTTCTGGTGGCCAGGTTTGCGTAAGAGTATTGAGAATTACGTGGCAGTTTGTGAAACCTGCGCTCGGTCTAAGGTTGCTCATACTCGACCGCCTGGTTCACTTCTTCCATTGTCTATTCCATCTCGTCCTTGGACACATTTGTGCATGGACTTTATTACGGACCTACCGAGTTCCTCCGGGAGAACAGTGATTTTGGTGGTAGTCGATCGTTTCAGTAAAATGGCTCACTTTATACCACTAACAAGTCTGCCTAACGCTAAGACTCTTGCGCAGATTTTTGTGGATAATATTGTTAAATTGCACGGTGTCTCTGATAAGGGCACGCAGTTTGTCTCCAGGTTTTGGAGGGCGTTCTGCTCTCGACTTGGCATTCAACTTTCTTTCTCTTCGGCTTTTCATCCACAGTCGAATGGTCAGACAGAGCGTACCAATCAAAACCTGGAGACCTACTTGAGGTGCTTTGTGGCTGAGAATCAGGAGGACTGGTCCTCATTCTTGCCCTTAGCAGAATTTGAATTGAATAACCGTAGGCAGGAGTCCACGGGTAAGTCGCCATTTTTTGGCGCATACGGTTTCCATCCTCAGTTTGGTACCTTTTCTGGGTCTGGTTCCTCCGGGATGCCAGAGGAGGAGAGATTCTCTTCTGCCTTATCCTCTATCTGGTGGGGGATTCAAGGGAATTTGGAGAGGATGGGTGAGAGGTATAGACGAATGGCTGACAGGAGACGTGTGACTGGTCCGGACCTGTGTGTGGGTGATTTGGTGTGGTTGTCCACTAGGAATATCAAGTTGAGAATGCCATCTTGGAAACTGGGTCCAAGATTTGTTGGTCCATATAAGATTTCTGCTGTGATCAATCCTCTGGCATTTCGACCTGATCTGCCGCAGACTTGGAGGATCCACGATGTCTTCCACAAGTCTTTACTAAAAAAATATGTTAAACCGGTGGTACCATCGCCATTGCCTCCTCCTCCTGTTCTGGTCGAGGGAAACTTGGAGTTCGAGATCTCCAGGATTCTCGACTCGAGAGTTCTGCGGGGTTCCCTCCAGTACCTGGTTCACTGGAGGGGATACGGTCCTGAGGAGAGGATGTGGGTTCCGGCGTCAGATGTCAACGCCAGCCGTCTGGTGAGGGCCTTTCATAGGTCCCATCTGGATAAGGTTGGTCCAGGGTGTCCGGAGGTCACCCGTAGAAGGGGGGTACTGTCATGCCCCACTCTGACGATGTGCGGAGGTCAGCCAGGATTGCAGCACGAGTCTAGTATTGTTTTGATGCTGTGCTGGATCCGCCTCGCATCAGGTGCACTGGGTGGAGTCATTAGTTTAAATAGTCTCCAGCTAAAGTGCTCTGAGCGGATTATACTCATCATTGTGGTCTTGGAAGCTAGGAAGGAAGGTTGGCTGTTTGTTCCTGCTCTCAGCAGATAAGTGTTTTTTCTTGTTTGGTTGTTTATGTCATCTTACCCATCCAGGTTCTGTGCGAGCTGGCAGCTCCTTTCTCCCCACTTCACCATCTCAGGGAGTTCAGGGTTCTGTTAGTATAGGCTGGTGGACACAGCAAATCTACCATCAAGATTTGTCTGTGGGCTGAGCATTGCAGGGAAAGAGGTCAGGGATAAATTAGGAGGTGACCCTTCTCCTGTCTCTCATCCAGAGCCTGGTTGGTGTGTTGTCTGTTTAACTGTGCACGTCCGCCGTGACACAGAGATACCGTGACGAGATCCTGAGGCCCATTGTTGTGCCATTCATTCACGACCATCACCTCATGTTGCAGCATGATAATGCACCACCCCATATTGCAAGGATCTATACACAATTCCTTGAAGCTGAAAACATCCCAGTTCTTGCATGGCCAGCATACTCTCCGGACATGTCACCCATTGAGCATGTTTGGTATGCTCTGGATTGGCGTATATGACAACGTGTTTCAGTTCCTGCCAATATTCTGCAACTTCGCACAGCTATTGAAGAGGAGTGGACCAACATTCCACAGGCCCCAATCAACAACCTGATCAACTCTATGCGACGGAGATGTGTTGCACTGCGTGAGTCAAATGGTGGCCACACCAGATATTGACTGGTTTTCTGTCCCCCCCCCAGTAAGGCAAAACTGTACATTTTATTGTGGGCAGTCTAAGGCACACCTGTGCAATATTCATGCTGTCTAATCAGTAGTGATGAGCGGCAGGGGCAATATTCGCCATATATTCGAGAATTCGCAAATTCATGATCTCCAGGCATTATTTTCTTGATTGCGAAAATTCACATAAAATTCGCATAAAATATACACATAAAAATTCGCATGAACTGGTATTTAAAAAAAAAATCTAATATTCGAGATTCCGAATATTTTTAGCTATAATCTAAATATTCGCGAATTCTCGAAATGCCGATATTCGCGATTAAAATTCGCAATTCGAATATTCGTGATCAACACTACTAATCAGCACCTTGATATGCCACACCTGTGAGGTGGGATGGATTATCTCGGCAAAGGAGAAGTTCTCACCAACACAGATTTAGACAGATTTGTGAACAATATTTGAGAGTAATGGGTCTTTTGTGTATGTAGAAAATGTTTATGATCTTTGAGTTCAGCTCATGCAAAATGGGAGCAAAACCAAAAGTGTTGCGTTTATATTTTTGTTAATTTTTTAATGGCACCATTTTTGGGGTATATAATGAATTGTATATATTTTTAAGGGATTGTTTTTATAGCATGTGTAAAGGTCACTGCACAAGGTTTTTGCACACCACACTACAGTCTCACTTGGAGGACAAGTGATTTATATAAAATAAATTCTTTATAACTTCTAATTTAATATGTGTAAGAACACTGTCAAAAAACTATGCACCCAACATTTTCAGTCCATTATGAGAAATAAGAATGAAACATTTTCCTCTAATAAGCAATGCATGTTAAAGAGAATTTAAAGAATTAGCTGTACGGTCTAATATTTTCAGAGCAGATTCATTTGTCATGGACTTACAAAGAGAATAGATGATTACCTTTGAGAGAGACAGCATACAACTTTGATAATGCTTTGTCTAATAGTTACATTTTGAATTCACAATGTTACATATAAATGGTATACATTATAAAAGATTCAACTGACTGTGTAATAAAATGGTTCCACTTTCTACTGTATCTATATCATATTTATGTAATCCTGTCATAATGTAGAGTTATGCTTTAGAAAGTCTCTTGAAAAGAATGTCTTGATCCACAGAAAAGTTATTTCAACAAGTGTCTCTACACCATTGTTTTGCACTTGTAGTTATAGATATAAGCAAAGGCATGACTGTAATGAGGCACTGTGTATAGAAGAACAGAGACATTTAAAAATACAACACTATGGAGTAAAATTCATTTACTGTGGATTAGATGTACAAAGCATTGTAATATAAAAAATATATATAAAATGAAAATTTCTTTGCTGATTTGTATTTAGGTAAAATATATTGAGGGACGATGAATGCCGCTCTTATGAAAAACAAAAGAAAGTAGCTTACTATGCTACCTAAGATATCATTATTACAATAGTGAAGAAGTAAAGAAGAGAGTCTAATATGCTGCCCTGGGTTTCTGGGCAATATACACTGATAAGCAAAAGGGTAACAATTAGTGTTGGGCGAGCAAGCTCGGCCAAACACCAGTTCGGCTCAAGCATCGCGATGCTCGGCACATTGCTGTGTTTGGCCGAATACCGCATGTGCTCGAGCGCAATGCTCTAGTCTCCTTCCTGCACGTTTGTTGACTGCTACGCAGCCAATAAACGTGCCATGTTGGGGGCTGGCATTACAGTAATTGGCTGGCCGGAACGCGTCGTCGGCGATGAAACGTGTTCGGCTCAGTATTAGTCAGGGAGAGATGGAGAGCAGAAGGGAGAGATAATGTAGGGATTGAAATAGCAATATTTTTGTATTTATACTTGTTATAGACCCAAAAGTCCTTTTAAGGACTATTGTGTGTGGCAGCAATATATATTTTTAGTGCAACCTGCACTAAATTGCTGAAACTTGTTAGAGACCCTAAAGTCCTTTTAAGGACTATAGTTGTATCTGGCAGCAATATACATTTTTGGCGCAACCTGCGCTAAATAGCTTGCAATTGTTTTGCCGCTGCAGACAGCGACATTATCTGCGCTACATCTCATGTGTAACGTGTGAGCAGCCTAAAAATATCTGACATCCAGTGTACTTTTTCTGTAGCTGATGTCCGCTGCGGACAGTTACATTACCTGCTCTACATCTTCTGTATAATGTTTGCGTATCCGAAATATCAGTGACATTCAGTCAATTTTTTTTGCTGCTGGTGGCAGCGACATTACCTGTGCTATATCTCCAGTATAACGTTAGCGCATCCTAAATATCAGTGACATTAATTTAGTGTAATTTTTTATTAGCCGCTTGTGACGGCGAAATTACTTGCGCTATACCTCCTGTATAACGTTTGTGCATCCTAAATATCGGTGACATTCATTCATTGTCATTCTTTATTAGCCGCTGGTGACAGCGACATTACTTGCGCTATACCTCCTGTTTAACGTGTGCGTATCCTAAATATCAGTGACATTCATTCAGTGTAATTTTTTATTAGGTGGTGGTGACAGATAGTGTTGGGTGCAAATATTCGAATAGCGAATATCAGCACTTCGGGAATTCGTAAATATTTAGAATATAGTGATATATATTCATAATTTCGAATATTCTAGATTTTTTCCATCAGTAACCTCCCTTCTTGCTTGTGGGCCAATGAGAAGGCTGCAATGTCTTTGTCTGAGCTTAGCAACATCCCTAGCAACCAATAGGCAAGTTGCCTACCCCTTACTATATAAGAACCATCTTAGCAGCCCTTGTATGCCGTATTTTGCAGATCTGAGAGAGACAGCAGTGTTATTGCTGTGCTCTCTGCTTTCCTGTGTCATTACATTATATACAGTCAGGTCCATAAATATTGGGACATGGACACAATTCTAACATTTTTGGCGCTATACACCACCACAATGGATTTGAAATGAAAGGAACAAGATGTGCTTTAACTGCAGACTGTCAGCTTTAATTTGAGGGTATTTACTTCCAAATCAGGTAAACGGTGTAGGAATTACAACAGTTTGCATATGTGACTCCCACTTGTTAAAGGGTTTCTACCACTTCGTTTGGACATATTTAGCTGTCAGACACTAGCGATCCGCTAGTGTCTGCTCTACCAAACAATCCTAATATAATAGCTTTTGGTGCAGCCGTTTCGCTAAAAAAAGAACTTATATTGATATGCTAATGAGCCTCTAGGTGCTATGGGTGCGTCATTAGCACCTAGAGGCTTGGTCTACCTTCACAAAATGCCGCCGCCCAGCGCGTCCCTCCAGCCCGCCCATCTCCTCCGGAATGCGATCCTCCCTGTGAGCCAGCGGACGAATTCTCGCGCTTGCGCCGTGCGCGGCTGTATTCGGCGCATGCGCAGTGAATGTCTGACCGCTTGATGCACAGACATGTCCACTGCGCCTGTTCCTCGGAGCACTATGACGTCATCGGCGCAGGCGCAGTGGAGATGTCTGAGCAGGGAAGCGGTCAGACATTCACTGCGCATGCGCCGAATACAGACGCGCACGGCGCATGCGTGAGAATTCATCCGCTGGCTCACAGGGAGGATCGCATTCCGGAGGAGATGGGCGGGCTGGAGGGACGCGCTGGGCGGCGGCATTTTGTGAAGGTAGACCGAGCCTCTAGGTGCTAATGACGCCCCCATAGCACCTAGAGGCTCATAAGCATATCAATATAATTTTTTTTTTAGCGAAACGGCTGCCCCAAAAGCTATTATATTAGGATTGTTTGGTAGAGCAGACACTAGCGGATCGCTAGTGTCTGAAAGCTAATTATGTGAAAACGAAGTGGTAGAAACCCTTTAAGGAACCAAAAGTAATGGCACAATTGGCTTCTCAGCTGTTCCATTGCCAGGTGTGTGTTACTCCCTGATTATCCCAATTACAATGAGCAGATAAAAGGTCCAGAGTTCATTTCCAGTGTGCTATTTGCATTTGGAATCTGTTGCTGTTAACTCTCAAGATGAGATCTAAAGAGCTGTCACTATCAGTGAAGCAAGCCATCATTAGGCTGAAAAAACACAACAAACCCATCAGAGAGATAGCAAAAACATTAGGCGTGGCCAAAACAACTGTTTGGAACATTCTTAAAAAGAAGGAACGCATCGGTGAGCTCATCAACACCAAAAGACCTGGAAGACCTCAGTAAACAACTATGGTGGATGACCGAAGAATTCTTTCGATGGTGAAAAAAACACCTTTCACAACAGTTGGCCAGATCAAGAACACTCTCCAGGAGGTAGGTGTATGTGTGTCAAAGTCAACAATCAAGAGAAGACTTCGTGAAATATCGCGAATTCGAATATTGCCCCTGCCGCTCAACACTGGTGACAGCGACATTACTTGCACTATACTTCCTGTATATCGTTTGTGCAACCCAAATATCAGTGACATTAACTCAGTGCAATTTTTTATTTGCCGCTGGTGACAGCAAAATTACTTGCGCTTTACCTCCTGTTTAACGTGTGCGCATCCTAAATATCAGTGACATTCATTCCATGTAATTTTTTTATCAGGCGGTGGTGACACTGACATTTACATACACTTACAAAACCTGTGCTGCTGTGCGTGTGACATACTTGCAAGCATATATACCATTTAATATGCACAAGGGGAGCAGTAAGGGACGGGGAAGTGGCCGTGCTGCCGATGGTGCACGCAGATGCTGTGGCCCAGGGCGCGGTGAAACAGTGCCAGAGCACAAGAAACACACTCATCCACGATACCTAGCTTCATGTCCCAGTTTGCAGGGCAGTGCAGGACACCCCATTCGAAGTCAGACCAGTGCGACCAGGTGGTCGGTTGGATTGCAGCAGATAATGCTTCCAGTCGGTTAAGCACCACCCTGTCTTCCACAAAGTCCAGTCTCAGTAGCCAAGAGTCTGGTCAACAGAATCTTCACCCTGATACTCCTTCCACCCACCATGGAGAGTCTTGGCAAACAAGTGATCCCACACTCGGATATTCCAAAGACCTGTTTTAAGCGCTATTCCTTAATTTGGGCCTCCCGCCAAGCCCACTTGAAGAGGGACATGAGATCTTGTGCCCTGATTCCCAAACTCTGAAGCATCCACAGTCAGAAGAAAATGATGGTGGGGAACGGCAATTAGTGTTTAACGAGGTGGATGATGATGATGAGACACAGTTGCCAATAAGTCAACCTCAATTAGTGTCTCAAGAGGTTCATGATGAGGATGAGACACAGTTGTTAATAACTGAGGTTGTTGTTAGGTAAACAAGTCAGGAGGATGACCAAAATGAGTTAGTGGAAGAGGAGGAGCTGAACAATGAAGTCACTGACCCAATCTGTGAAGGTGGTAAGCCGAGCGAGGACAGCAGAACAAAGGGGGAGGGAACCGCAGCACTGCAACAGACTGGAAGAGGCAGTGGGGTGGCAAAAAAGAGAAGGCGGGCCACACCAAACAAGCCTGCAACTGTTCCCAGGAGCACCCCTTGCGACAATCTCCCTTGCCAAGGGTAGGTGTTCCGCAGTCTGGCGCTTTTTTGAGGAAAGTGCGGACGATAATAGAATTGTGATTTGCAACCTCTGCCGTACCAAAATGAGCAGGGGTGTGAGCACTAGCAACCTCACCACCACCAGCATGATCCGCCACATGGCATCAAAGCACCCTATAAGGTGGGCTGAATGCCTGGGTCCACAACCAGTGTCTGCGGGTCACACCACTGCCTCCTCTTCCACTGTGTTATGTGCTGGCCAATCCCCTGTCCAAGACGCAGGCCCGGATGCCTCCCACCATGCACCTCCTGGACCTTCACAAGCACCATCAGCTAGCACATCCACTTCTGTGTCCCAGCGCAGCGTACAGATGTCTATATCCCAGGCCTTTGAACGAAAGCGCAAATACCCACCCGCAGGCCATAGCACTAAATGCACACCTTTCTAATTTGCTGGCTCTGGAAATGTTGCCATTTAGGCTTGTGGAAACTGAGGCTTTCCGCAGCCTGATGGCAGCAGCTGTCCCACGGTACTTTGTCCCCATCTGCCAATATTTTTCACGGTGGGCAGTACCAGCCTTACACCAGCATGTGTCCCGTAACATCACCCGTGTACTGACCAACACAGTTATTGGGAAGGTCAACTTAACAACTGACACATGGACAAGTGCTTTTGGCCAGGGATGCTACATTTCCCTGACGGCACACTGGGTGAACATAGTGGAGGTCGGGAGTCGTACCCTGGGATGGCACAGATGCCACCAACGCCAAGGATTGCAGGCCCTACTTCCATCAGGGTTTCCGCCTCCACCTACATTAGTGGCTGCAACCCTCCCTTCTCCTCCCACGCCTTATCCTCCACTTCCACCTCAGAATTATCATTTTGCAGCACCAGTCAGATATCATTCAGTAGCTGGAACCAGTGTAGCACTGCAGTGGGGAAGCGGCAACAGGTCGTGCTTAAACTGAGCTGCTTAGGTGACAAACAGCACACCGCCGCAGAGCTGTGGCAAGGGATAAGAGACCAGACTGAGCTGTGGCTCTCGCCACTCAACCTAGAACAAGGCATGGTTGTGTCTGATAATGGCCGTAACTTGGTGGCGGCTTGGAGCTCGGCAAGCTCACACACATACCATGCCTAGCCAACGTGTTCAACCTAGTGGTTCAGTGGTTTCTCAAAACCTACCCCAATTTGCCAGATCTACTGGTGAAGGTGCCCATTTCCACAAGTCATCAACAGCTTCTTCCAGTCTGGCAACGTTCCAGCAGCGCTTGCAATTGCCAGTTCACCGACTATTGTGCGACTTGAGCATGCGCTGGAACTCCACATTCCACAAGTTGGCCAGGCTTTGTGAGCAGCAGAGGGCAGTAGCGGAATACCAGCTGCAACATGGTCGTTGCCTTTCCAGTCATCTTCCGCTCTTCACAAGCGACGAGTGGGCATTGATGTCTGACCACTGTGAGGTTTTACGCAATTTTGAGGCATCAGCACAGATGGTGAGCGGCTATAACGCTATTACCAGCATAACCATCCCACTTCTGTGTCTTCTCAAACGCTCGCTGCCCCCACAATTAAGGTGGACACCTTTGCATGTGGAAGAGGTGGAAATGGGGTGATAGCAAGATAGCAGTTCTTCTCAGCACAAATTGAGTGATGAGGAGGAGGAGCAGGAGACGGTTGCCTATGCTACAGAGGGTAGTACCCATGGAAGTTTTATTCCATCTGTTTAGCATGGATAGGTAGAAGAGGAGGAAGAGGATGAGGAGATTCAGAGTCATCCTCCTGATGAGGACAGCGAAGTCTTGTATGTTGGAAATCTGGCACACATGGCTGACTTTATTTTCGGCTGCCTTTCCCGCGACCCTCGTTTCGTACGCATTTTGGCCAACACTGATTACTGTTTGTTCACCCTTCTCGACCCCCGCTACAAAGAGAACTTCTCATCTCTCATTCCTGTAGTGGAGAGGACGAGCAAAATGGTGCAATACCAGAAGGTCCTTGAAGAAAAATTGCTCAAAAACTTTCCAGCTGACAATGCTGGCTGCAGAGTACGTAGTTCCTTGGCCAATCGAGTAGGGGAGACGAGGGAACACACAGCAGTTCCAACAGAGGCAGGGCAACACTATTCAAGCCCTACAGGGAGTGCAGAATTATTAGGCAAGTTGTATTTTTGAGGATTAATTTTATTATTGAACAACAACCATGTTCTCAATGAACCCAAAAAACTCATTAATATCAAAGCTGAATATTTTTGGAAGTAGTTTTTAGTTTGTTTTTAGTTTTAGCTATTTTAGGGGGATATCTGTGTGTGCAGGTGACTATTACTGTGCATAATTATTAGGCAACTTAACAAAAAACAAATATATACCCATTTCAATTATTTATTTTTACCAGTAAAACCAATATAACATCTCAACATTCACAAATATACATTTCTGACATTCAAAAACAAAACAAAAACAAATCAGTGACCAATATAGCCACCTTTCTTTGCAAGGACACTCAAAAGCCTGCCATCCATGGATTCTGTCAGTGTTTTGATCTGGTCACCATCAACATTGCGTGCAGCAGCAACCACAGCCTCCCAGACACTGTTCAGAGAGGTGTACTGTTTTCCCTCATTGTAAATCTCACATTTGATGATGGACCACAGGTTCTCAATGGGGTTCAGATCAGGTGAACAAGGAGGCCATGTCATTTGATTTTCTTCTTTTATACCCTTTCTTGCCAGCCACGCTGTGAAGTACTTGGACGCGTGTGATGGAGCATTGTCCTGCATGAAAATCATGTTTTTCTTGAAGGATGCAGACTTCTTCCTGTACCACTGCTTGAAGAAGGTGTCTTCCAGAAACTGGCAGTAGGACTGGGAGTTGAGCTTGACTCCATCCTCAACCCGAAAAGGCCCCACAAGCTCATCTTTGATGACCCAACCCCTTATTTTTTTCTTTGTAGTATATATTGGAGGTGTGGCGATCTCCTTGGAGTCATTGCACACCTGACCAGTTAATCTGTCCTTGAGGCTGGTTTTAAAGTCAGTATAAAACTGAGTCTGCTTGTATAGAACCTACCATTAGCCATCTGGCTCCAGGAGAAGTATATGGTGGGTTCAGCATGCATGTTGGTACTTGCATCCCTGGATCCGATGAAAGCTGTAATGGCACCGGACGGGGTTACAAGCAAAGTGTACTTGGCTTGCATGCTGACCTGCATTCCCTGGATTTTATGTGGCTGTCATGGCCCATGATCAGGTAGGAACAAGAGTTAGGGACCACTCATGAGACAACCTTGACGCGGTGAGTGGCTTACTATGCTTTGGCCAAAATATAAACCAATGTCTCATCCAGCATGGAGGGCAGAGTGCTGGATGTAGTGTGCGATCACATTTGCATTTTCCGTTTGTATATGTATTTCGCCATAGTGATGTGCACCTGCAGGCAGGTTGTGCTGACCCAACCCCTTATTTTTTTCTTTGTAGTATATATTGGAGGCGTGGCGATCTCCTTGGAGTCATTGCACACCTGACCAGTTAATCTGTCCTTGAGGCTGGTTTTAAAGTCAGTATAAAACTGAGTCTGCTTGTATAGAACCTACCATTAGCCATCTGGCTCCAGGAGAAGTATATGGTGGGTTCAGCATGCATGTTGGTACTTGCATCCCTGGATCCGATGAAAGCTGTAATGGCACCGGACGGGGTTACAAGCAAAGTGTACTTGGCTTGCATGCTGACCTGCATTCCCTGGATTTTATGTGGCTGTCATGGCCCATGAACAGGTAGGAACAAGAGTTAGGGACCACTCATGAGACAACCTTGACGCGGTGAGTGGCTTACTATGCTTTGGCCAAAATATAAACCAATGTCTCATCCAGCATGGAGGGCAGAGTGCTGGATGTAGTGTGCGATCACATTTGCATTTTCCGTTTGTATATGTATTTCGCCATAGTGATGTGCACCTGCAGGCAGGTTGTGCTGACCCAACCCCTTATTTTTTTCTTTGTAGTATATATTGGAGGCGTGGCGATCTCCTTGGAGTCATTGCACACCTGACCAGTTAATCTGTCCTTGAGGCTGGTTTTAAAGTCAGTATAAAACTGAGTCTGCTTGTATAGAACCTACCATTAGCCATCTGGCTCCAGGAGAAGTATATGGTGGGTTCAGCATGCATGTTGGTACTTGCATCCCTGGATCCGATGAAAGCTGTAATGGCACCGGACGGGGTTACAAGCAAAGTGTACTTGGCTTGCATGCTGACCTGCATTCCCTGGATTTTATGTGGCTGTCATGGCCCATGAACAGGTAGGAACAAGAGTTAGGGACCACTCATGAGACAACCTTGACGAGGTGAGTGGCTTACTATGCTTTGGCCAAAATATAAACCAATGTCTCTTCCAGCATGGAGGGCAGAGTGCTGGATGTAGTGTGCGATCACATTTGCATTTTCCGTTTGTATATGTATTTCGCCATAGTGATGTGCACCTGCAGGCAGGTTGTGCTGACCCAACCCCTTATTATTTTCATCTTTGATGATACCAGCCCAAACCAGTACTCCACCTCCACCTTGCTGGCGTCTGAGTCGGACTGGAGCTCTCTGCCCTTTACCAATCCAGCCACGGGCCCATCCATCTGGCCCATCAAGACTCACTCTCATTTCATCAGTCCATAAAACCTTAGAAAAATCAGTCTTGAGATATTTCTTGGCCCAGTCTTGACGTTTCAGTTTGTGTGTCTTGTTCAGTGGTGGTCGTCTTTCAGCCTTTCTTACCTTGGCCATGTCTCTGAGTATTGCACACCTTGTGCTTTTGGGCACTCCAGTGATGTTGCAGCTCTGAAATATGGCCAAACTGGTGGCAAGTGGCATCTTGGCAGCTGCACGCTTGACTTTTCTCAGTTCATGGGCAGTTATTTTGCGCCTTGGTTTTTCCACACGCTTCTTGCGACCCTGTTGACTATTTTGAATGAAACGCTTGATTGTTCGATGATCACGCTTCAGAAGCTTTGCAATTTTAAGAGTGCTGCATCCCTCTGCAAGATATCTCACTATTTTTGACTTTTCTGAGCCTGTCAAGTCCTTCTTTTGACCCATTTTGCCAAAGGAAAGGAAGTTGCCTAATAATTATGCACACCTAATATAGGGTGTTGATGTCATTAGACCACACCCCTTCTCATTACAGAGATGCACATCACCTAATATGCTTAATTGGTAGTAGGCTTTCGAGCCTATACAGCTTGGAGTAAGACAACATGCATAAAGAGGATGATGTGGTCAAAATACTCATTTGCCTAATAATTCTGCACGCAGTGTATTGTACTATGCATTCTGTATTAAGAATGCTATTATTTTCCCTTATAAGCATGTCATAAGGGAAAATAATAAAATCTACACAACACCTAAACCAAACCCAAACTTCTGTGAAGAAGTCCGGGTTCGGGTCTGGGTACCAAACATGCCGATTTTTCTCACATGTGTGCAAAACGCATTACAATGTTTTGTACTCGCGCGGAAAAATCGCATTTTTTCCCGCAACGCACCCGCATCTTATCCGGGCCAAAAACATGACGCCCGTGTGAAAGAGGCCTTATAAAAATGAACAAGGCCTGGATTGCCCCTGACTTCTCTACTCCACCAGAGGAAAGCGGCTGAACATAAAGGCACTCTAAATGTGGCTTTTATGGTGTATTGAATTCACTGTGTTCCCATGCACCCCTTCTACCACTAAAAAGGGTATATGGTTCAATCTCACTTTTCTCGTCCTCGTCCTCCTCCATCATATCAACATGCTTATTAGGCTGCCCTCGCTCCTAATGTTTTAGAGGGTCAGCTGAGCAGCGGGCCGTCACCCATAATGTATTAGAGGGCCACCAGCAGGCCCTCAACCATAATCTTTTAGATTGTCAGCTCAGCAGCAGACCCTCACTCCTAAATTTTTACATGGTAAGCTAGGCAGCAGGCCCTCGCCCACAAAATTTAAAAGATGTTTAGCTCGGCAGCGGGCCCTCGGCCACATAATTTTAAAGATGGTTAGCTCGGCAGCAGGCTCTCGCCCATAAAATGTTTTAGATGGTCAGCTCGACAGCAGGCCCTTGCCCACAAAATTTTTTAGATGGTCAGCTCGGCTGCAGGCCCTCGCCCACAAATTTTTTTAGATGGTCAGCTTGGCAGCAGGCCCTCGTCCATAATGTTTTAGATGGTCAGCTCAGCAGCAGGCCTTCGCCCACAAAACATTTTAGATGGTCAGCTCGGCAGCAGGACCTCAACCACAAAATATTTTAGATGGTCAGCTCGGCAGCAGCCCCTCGCCCACAAATTTTTTTAGATGGTTAGCTCAGGAGCAGACCCTCACCCCTAATGTTTTATATGGTCAGATCAGCAGCAGGCCCTCGACCCTAATGTTTTAGAGGGTCACCAGCAGGCCCTTGCTCCTAATGTTTTTGAGGGTCACCAGCAGGCCATTAATCATAATTTTTCAAGGGTGTGTAGGATGCCCTCCTTTATGTGTAATAAAGAGTGTATTGGAGTGCCAGTTCCTTGTAATTTTTGGCAGCCCTTTCCCTTAGTGCATAGGCTTTATGAGTGTAGGAGTCCCACTACCTGAACAATTGTACCACAATGTGAATGAGGCCCTCCTTTATGGGATATACAGGTTGTATCGGAGTGCCTCTTCCTTATTCTTTGGCAGCACTTGCACTTTATATACAAGTAAATATACAGGAAAGAATGCTTCCTAACAATTTTTCCTCTAAAATCGATTTTATCTTCGGTTTGGTGCGTATTATTGTCAGTCTGTAAAAGTGGCGTACTACTCATTGTTCCCAGCAACGACCTGGGAGTCCAAGATGCATCCAGACATCCTCCCCATGCTGTTACCGAACCATTTCAGTGGTGTTTCCATCAATTTCTAACCTTTTACTATGAACAGACACCCTTCCCTCTTCAGAGCAGGGGGTGCCTGGTTTAATTCTTGGGTTCTCCCATTGACTTCCATTGTGCTGGTGCACCCGATAACTTTGGTGCTCAACCAACACTAGTAACAATGTTTTGAACTTTTGACTTTTAGGCTTTATATCTCACCATCCACTACAGCTTCGAACATGATACTACCATAATTTTATAGACAATCATCTTGGCTATTTCATATATAAGTTAGACTTGCAACTAGTTAACATATGATTAGTTATGCAGACTCTTGTCATGTAACTGTATTGTTATTGTTTTGATTGCTTATAGCACAGACCTGTCACTTACCAGTAGGAGGAGAGCCCGGCCGGCCACAGACAGCGCAGGTAAATATAATGCTTCTAAAATTGCTTAGTAACCATGGCAGCCAGGACTGCAGTAGTGTCCTGGCTGCCATGGTAACCGATCGGAGCCCCAGCGATTAAACTGGGACTCCGATCGGAAACTCTCCGCTGCCACCAATGATTGGGGGGTGATTTTAATTAGGGGGGGGAGAAAGGAGGCTGCACTGGCCACCAATGAATTTAATATTGGGGAGGGAGGGAGGGGGGCCGCACTGGCCACCAATGAATTTAATACTGGGGAGGGAGGGGGGGCCGCACTGCCAGGCGGACACCAAAACGCTGCAAGCAGGGTTTTGGTGTTCGCCTCCAGAGCGGAATGGAGGCGGAACGGAGCCAAACTGATGCATTCTGAACGGATCCTTATCCATTCAGAATGCATTGGGGATGAACGGATCTGTTCGGGGCCGCCTATGAGAGCCCTCAAACGGATCTCACAAGCGGAACCCCAAATGCAAGTGTGAAAGTAGCCTTTAGCTCTATATCAGATAACTAGCAAAAGGACCCAGCTTCACACGGGTACATTTCATCTATTTCATTTTATGTTTCCGTGTGTTGTAAAAAGACATCGACAGTTACCCCATAACAGTGACCTCTACAGTACCTGCCCCTTTAACAATGACCTCCACAGTGCCCGCCCCTTTAACATTGACCTCCACAGTGCCCGCCTCTTTAACAATGACCTTCACAGTACCCACCCCTTTAACAGTTACCTCCACAGTGCCCGCCCATTTAACAGTGACCGCCCCTTTAGCATTGACCACCCCTTTAACAGTGACCTTCATAGTGGCCGTCCCCTTTAACAGTGACCTTCACAGTGCCCGCCCCTTTAACAATGACTTCCACAGTGCCTGCCCCTTTAACAGAGACCTTCACAGTGCCTGCCCCTTTAAAAGTGACTTTCACAGTGACCGCCCCTTTAACAGTGACTTTTACAGCGACCGCCCCTTTAACAGTGACATAGAAACATAGAAACATAGAATGTGTCAGTCTAAAACCTTCCCGGACACCTGATGTACCTGTGTGCCAAATTTGGTAAAGATCGGTCCAGTTGTTTGGTCGGGCATAAAGAACAGACAGACGGACAGACAGAAACTCATTTTTATATATATATAAGAGATGTATTTATTCATCTTCTTTTAGGTATTATATTCATGAAGTGAACTTCTATATATAAAATAAACTGAAACACAAAGACTTTTTAGTAATAAAGAGAGGACAAAAAAAAAAACTAACGCCGACAGGATTATGTGAAATAATAAATATGCACTTAGGGGGTCATTTATTATCCATAAATTAGCCTATATTTCGCGTATTTCTTGCGCAGATTGCAACACAAAAGTTATTTGCGCCGCAATCTGTGACTTTTCCCTGCTTACACCAGGTCAAAAAAAGTGGGTGTGGCATGGGCGAGGAAGGGGATGGATCAGCAGGCTGATCTTTCATCATTTTCTATGCCTGTTTTAGGTGTAGAAAATCGTCTAAATGTAAGCCAGCAAGGAAGCAGGCTAACATTTAAACTGGCACTAGATGTGCTGAAGATATGTAGAGACCTGCGCCTCTTCATAATTTGGGAGGATCCACCGGCAGATGTAGGGGTTATTAAGGCCCGCGTCTAAATTGCTGGTCTTAATAAATTACCCCCTTACTATCTGTCCAGAGGTCCATTAATGTGTGTCCTGGTTTCCTTGATATTGATAAGTACAATAGCATTTTACTTCTGCAAAATATGCATTGTTTTGTGAAACCCTATCTAAACTGTAGAGTAAGAAGATTGGGCCAAATGCTAACAATAAGCACAAGGTTTACAATGAGTTGGAAGAGGGACATCATAACATTCACATGTTTAGAAAGCTTCAAAGGCATCACAAAATGATGCTTTTTTCTAAATAAGTGTTTCTGTTAAATTGATGGCACAGGGCATAGTTCTATGGTGTGACTGTTTTGAGAGTGTTCTCTGATAGGTGGTTCCTAGTTAGACAAGAACAATACACATGAAAAGAAAATGCAAACAAGAGATGGTCTTTACTCGAAGTTGTAGATATTCAAGCTGCTTACCTTACAAAAGAAACTTCAATTTTCTTGTTTTCTCTTCTTACAGTATATAAGTGACTGAAGCAACAAGAAAATTAGTGTGATCTACAAAGATTATAATAGAGCAGGTGTTTAGCCAATTTCAGGCTCTTCTTTAGTACTGGTTTAAATTGCTTCCTATTTCACTCATAGTGTGGCTTTTTCAATTGATGCTGTTCTTCTTTAAACCATGTTTTTATTAAAACTATCTACTAATGAGATAGTGGTGTATGTTACACCATCATCTCATTACTAGATAGTTTTAATAAAAACAGGACAGTGGAATATGTACAGTAGAATAAAAGCAAGCATCTGTAGACCTACAGGGAGTGCAGAATTATTAGGCAAGTTGTATTTTTGAGGATTAATTTTATTATTGAACAACAACCATGTTCTCAATGAACCCAAAAAACTCATTAATATCAAAGCTGAATATTTTTGGAAGTAGTTTTTAGTTTGTTTTTAGTTTTAGCTATTTTAGGGGGATATCTGTGTGTGCAGGTGACTATTACTGTGCATAATTATTAGGCAACTTAACAAAAAACAAATATATACCCATTTCAATTATTTATTTTTACCAGTGAAACCAATATAACATCTCAACATTCACAAATATACATTTCTGACATTCAAAAACAAAACAAAAACAAATCAGTGACCAATATAGCCACCTTTCTTTGCAAGGACACTCAAAAGCCTGCCATCCATGGATTCTGTCAGTGTTTTGATCTGTTCACCATCAACATTGCGTGCAGCAGCAACCACAGCCTCCCAGACACTGTTCAGAGAGGTGTACTGTTTTCCCTCCTTGTAAATCTCACATTTGATGATGGACCACAGGTTCTCAATGGGGTTCAGATCAGGTGAACAAGGAGGCCATGTCATTAGATTTTCTTCTTTTATACCCTTTCTTGCCAGCCACGCTGTGGAGTACTTGGACGTGTGTGATGGAGCATTGTCCTGCATGAAAATCATGTTTTTCTTGAAGGATGCAGACTTCCTCCTGTACCACTGCTTGAAGAAGGTCTCTTCCAGAAACTGGCAGTAGGACTGGGAGTTGAGCTTGACTCCATCCTCAACCCGAAAAGGCCCCACAAGCTCATCTTTGATGATACCAGCCCAAACCAGTACTCCACCTCCACCTTGCTGGCGTCTGAGTCGGACTGGAGCTCTCTGCCCTTTACCAATCCAGCCATGGGCCCATCCATCTGGCCCATCAAGACTCACTCTCATTTCATCAGTCCATAAAACCTTAGAAAAATCAGTCTTGAGATATTTCTTGGCCCAGTCTTGACGTTTCAGCTTGTGTGTCTTGTTCAGTGGTGGTCGTCTTTCAGCCTTTCTTACCTTGGCCATGTCTCTGAGTATTGCACACCTTGTGCTTTTGGGCACTCCAGTGATGTTGCAGCTCTGAAATATGGCCAAACTGGTGGCAAGTGGCATCTTGGCAGCTGCACGCTTGACTTTTCTCAGTTCATGGGCAGTTATTTTGCGCCTTGGTTTTTCCACACGCTTCTTGCGACCCTGTTGACTATTTTGAATGAAACGCTTGATTGTTCGATGATCACGCTTCAGAAGCTTTGCAATTTTAAGAGTGCTGCATCCCTCTGCAAGATATCTCACTATTTTTGACTTTTCTGAGCCTGTCAAGTCCTTCTTTTGACCCATTTTGCCAAAGGAAAGGAAGTTGCCTAATAATTATGCACACCTAATATAGGGTGTTGATGTCATTAGACCACACCCCTTCTCATTACAGAGATGCACATCACCTAATATGCTTAATTGGTAGTAGGCTTTCGAGCCTATACAGCTTGGAGTAAGACAACATGCATAAAGAGGATGATGTGGTCAAAATACTCATTTGCCTAATAATTCTGCACGCAGTGTATTGGTGTTTAGAGACCTTTTCTGTTTGAGTCTCAGATAGTCTCTAGTCTTCATTAGTGTTGGTCTGCTCAAGTAGAACACCTCGGAATGCTCGGATGCTCTACCGAGCACCCGAGCACAATGGAAGTCAATGGGAGAATCCGAGCATTAAACCAGGCATCCCCTGCTCTGAAGAGGGGCGGGTGTCTGGTTCATAGTAAAAGGTTAGAAATTGATGGAAACACCACTGAAATTGTTCGTAACAGCATGGGGAGGATGTCTGGAGGCATCTTGGACTCCCAGGTCGCTGCTGGGATCGATGTTGTCCGAGTAGTACGCCAATTTTACAGACTGACAATAATACGCACAAAACCAAAGATAAAATCGATTTTAGAGGAAAAATTGTTAGGAAACATTCGTTCCTGTATATTTACTTGTATATAAAGTGCAAGTGCTGCTAAACATTACAAGGAAGAGACACTCCGATACAACCTGTATATCACATAAAGAGGGCCTCATTCACATTGTGGTACAATTGTTCAGGTAGTGGGACTCCTACACCTATAAAGCCTATGCACTAAGGGAAAGGGCTGCCAAAAATTTCAAGGAACCAGTCACTCCAATACACCCTTTATTACACATAAAGGAGGGCATCATACACACCCTTGAAAAATTATGATTGATGGCCTGCTGGTGACCCTCAAAAACTATTGGAGCAAGGGCGTGCTGATCTGACCATCTAAAACATTAGGGGTGAGTGCCTGCTGCTGAGCTGATCCTCTAAAACATTAGTGAAAAGTGCCTGCTGCTGATCTGACCATCTAAAACATTAGGGGCGAGGGCCTGCTGCTGAGCTGACCATCTAAAACAGGGATGCTCAACCTGCGGCCCTCCAGCTGTTGTAAAACTACAACTCCCACAATGCCCTTCTGTAGGATGATAGCTGTAGGCTGTCAGGGAATGATGGGAGTTGTAATTTTGCAACAGCTGGAAAGCCCCAGGTTGAGCATGCCTGATCTAAAACATTAGGGGCGAGAGCCTCCTAGTGACCCTCTAAAACATTAGGAACAAAGGCCTGCTGGTGACCCTCTAAAACATTATGGGCAAGGGCCTGCTGGTGACCCTCTAAAACATTATGGGTGAGGGCCTCTTGGTGACCCTTAAAAGCACTATGGTTGAGGACCTGCTGGTGACCCTCAAAAACATTATGGGTGAGGGCCCGCAGCTGAGCTGACCCTCTAAAACATTAGGAGCGAGGACAGCTTAATAAGCATGTTGATATGATGGAGGAGGAGGACGAGAAAAGTGAGATTGAACCATATACCCTTTTTAGGGGTGGAAGGAGTGTATTCAATACACCATAAAAGCCACATTTAGAGTCCCTTTATGTTCAGCCGCTTTCCTATGGTGGAGTAGAGAAGTCAGGGGCAATCCAGGCCTTGTTCATTTTTATAAGAGTCAATCGGTCAGCATTTTCAGTTCACAGGTGGATGCGCTTATCAGTTATTATGCCCCCAGCAGCACTAAATAAATGCTCTGACAAAACGCGGGCAGCGGGGCAGGCCAGTACCTCCAAGGCGCCAGTTCGTGCCACGTGTCCAGCTTGGACACCCAATAGTTGTAAGGCACAGAGGGATCACTGAGGATGCTGACACGGTCTGCTACGTACTCCTTCACCATCTTCAAAAAAATTTCCCTCCTTGTGACACTAGGCCGCGCATCAGGTTGAGGGTGTTGTCGGAGTGTCATAAAACTGTCCCATGCCTTGGAGAGTGTTGCCCTGCCTTTGTTGGAACTGCTGTGTGTTCCCCTCGCCTCCCCTCCTCGTGTCAAGAATCATCCTGTTATGTATGTTTGGTTCAGACTGTCTTGCCCTTAAGTTTTCCCTCAGTTAAGATGGTGGATTGTGTCTCAGCTGGGTGCCATCTTACTTCCTGTTTCAGATATAAACCTCTCAAGCCTGTTACTCATTGCTTGAGTATTGTGTTTTAGCTCCTTCTTGTGCAGTTCTCTTGCCTGGAACTTACTCTCTGGTTTGTTCCTTCTCCTTGCAGTTTACCCTGCTACTCCTGGACACCTGCTGACCGCTCGCTGGGTTTCCCCCTGACCTCTCGTCTGGATCCCTGCCTTCATCTGCATTCCTGCTACCTCCTGTTCAAGACTCAGGTGCCTCCTGTGTTTAGGCCTTGTACCTGCCATTGTATTCCAGCAGTATTCCACTAGATGACTACATGACAGAATACACAAGCCTAACATGGAGTCTGCCGGGACTGGGAGTTCATAGGTTCCATTAAGCAACTGCAGACTGCTATGGCTAATATGCACACGAGATGCAGACTTTGAAAAATAAATATGACGTCTTTGAAGAACAGATTTCCCACAACAAATTTATGGACAAGCCATTCAACAGCTATGTGGTACTGTGCAGACATTATCTGACCGGATAGTCCACATAAAGAATCGAGTTTCTGTACCACCCGCTACAGTGCCTGCAATGACCCCTAATTTGCCATCATTCAGATTTGGCGGAGACCGCGACAATTTCCGGGGATTCCTCAATCAATGTAGGCTATAGTTCAATATAAATTCAACTCAGTTTCCTACTAATAGATCTAAAGTCTTATGTATTATTATGCTGTTGACACATAAAGCCATTGCCTGGGTTAGTCCGTTGATTGAGACTCAAGACGCCCTACTAAATCACTTAGAGGATTTTATCGATGCCATGAGTCAAATGTTTGACAATCCCAATCAAGGTGCTACAGCTGAAGCAGCATTACTAGCATTGCGCCAGGGCAAACTCGCTGTCACAGAGTAAGCAACGGAGTTCAAGAGGTGGGCTGTCGACACAGCGAAAATGACTTTTTTAGGAAAGGACTATGTAGCACATTAAAAGATGAACTTGCCTGGGCGGAGGCCCCTTTAGGTTTGGATGCTTTCATTAACCATTGCATTCGAATCGATACCCGATTGTCTGAACGACGACAAGAGAAGTGGGCTACCTTGAATTATGATACTAAGCAGTCCCCCTCCTTTCCTGTCTCCATTTCTAAGGAACCCCAAGGAAAGATTTACAGAGAATCAGGAAGTGAGCCTATGCAAATAGATTCCATACTAAGACGTGAAAGCGTTGATCGAAGGGAGCACAGGCTCTGGGAAAGTTTATGCTTTTACTGTGGAAAGTTTGACCACTTCATTATCAACTGCCTTATAGAGATGGCCCGAATAGTTCGCCGGCGAATAGTTCCCGGCGAACATAGCTTGTTCGCGTTCGCCGCGGCGGGCGAACATATGCGATGTTCGGTCCGCCCCCTATACATCAACTTTGACCCTGTACCTCACAGTCAGCAGACACATTCCAGCCAATCAGCAGAAGACCCTCCCACCTCCTGGACAGCATCCATTTTAGATTCATTCGGAAGCTGCATTCTCAGTGAGAGAAGGGAGAGTGCTGCTGCTGCCGATTCAAAAGGGAAAGCGTTAGCTAGGGCAGTGTTCTGTGTCCACAGACTCATCTGCTGTAAGGACAGTGTCCTGACAGCACCCCAAAAAGCCCTTTTCAGGGCTGGTACATCAGTCTGCTTTTTATTTATTTATATATATATATATATATATATATAGAGAGAGAGAGAGAGAGAACAAAGAAGTAGGACTGCACTCCAAGATAGTGATAAAATCAGCAAGTGGTTTATTCACCCATAATATGGCAAGTCTTGTGACGTTTCGGCTCACAAGAGCCTTCCTCAAGCATGCTTGAGGAAGGCTCTTGTGAGCCGAAACGTCGCAAGACTTGCCATATTATGGGTGAATAAACCACTTGCTGATTTTATCACTATCTTGGAGTGCAGTCCTACTTCTTTGTTCTCTATACCATTGGGGATTGCCGTTACCCTACGTTGGACCTTGCACCCACATGCTGGCTGGTGCTCCCACTGGACTTTTTCTTCTCTATATATATATATATATATATATTGCAGTTGCCTGCTCGTGTGTGAGAGGCTGCAGGCTCAGTCACAGACAGTACTGTGTGCACACCATTCATACAGGGTGTGACAGAAGATACCTCGCAGATAATTTTTTTTTTATTTAATCTTTTTCTGTGATATAATCACAGTTGCAAGCCAGTGTGTGTCAGGCCCACACAGACTGTATTGTGGCCACTGGCTAGTGGCTACGCCTCCACTCATACCGTTACAGGGTGTCACTCACTCACAAATACCTCGCAGATAAAAAAAAATTCTACTTAATCTTTTTCTGTGATATAATCACAGTTGCAAGCCAGTGTGTGTCAGGCCCACACAGACTGTACTGTGCCCACTGCCCACCACTTATATAGGGTGGCACAGTACCTTGCACGCATACTAACACTTATCTGATAAAAAATGACAGGCAGAGGCAGGCCACGCCGCAGGGGCCGTCGTGGTCGTGGTGCTGTGATTTCCACTGGCCCTGGAATAATGCCCAGTGTTCAGAGGCCACGTACCCTGAACCCAAAAAATTCAGAGGAAATAGTTGACTGGCTTACACAGGACACCTAATCTTCAACAGCTTCCGCTAAGAACCTTGTCGCACCATCCTCCTCCAGCTCAGCTTTGGTCACCTGCTCTCAAGTTACCACTCTCCCGCCTGCCGCCACCACTACCACTACCACCACAGCCACCACAGCCGCTTCACTTGATCCCTCAGAGGAGTTATTTACACATCAGTTGGATGAAATTAGTGATGCGCAACCATTATTGCCAGAGGATGGAGATAACAGGGATATGTCTCAGTCAGGCAGCATTACACACATGGACGTACAGTGTGATGATGATGATGATGTTGTACCCACTGCTGCTTCCTTTGCTGAGGTGTCAGATACAAGTGAAGTGGTTGATGATGACGATGTGTCCGTGGATGCCACGTGGGTGCCTGCTCGAAGAGAAGAAGAAGAGGGGGAAAGTTCAGAAGGGGAGACAGAGAGGAGGAGGAGACGAGTTGGAAGCAGGGGGAGGTCATCGCAAGGAGCTAGTGGCACAGTCAGACAGCATGTATCGGCACCCGGGGTCAGCCAGACAGCACGCCAATCAACACATGCTGTTGCCACCACCAGAATGCCATCATTGCAAAGCTCAGCAGTGTGGCATTTTTTTTGTGTGTCTGCCTCTGACAACAGCGATGCCATTTGCAACCTGTGACAAAAGAAACTGAGTCGTGGGAAATCCAACACCCACCTAGGTACAACTGCTTTGCGAAGGCACATGATCGCACATCACAAACGCCTATGGGATCAACACATGATGACGAGTAGAAGCAGCACACAAGCTCAAAGCCACCATCCTCCTTCTTGTCCAGCATCTTCAGCCATGTCAACCACTGCTGTCCTCCTTGCCCCCTCTCAACCACCCGCCACTCCGCCTCTCACCTTCAGCAGTTCCATCTCATCTGCCCACAGTCAGGTGTCTGTAAAGGAAATGTTTGAGTGTAGGAAGCCAATGTCACAAAGTCACCCCCTTGCCCGGCGTCTGACAGCTGGCTTGACGGGACTCTTAGTCCGCCAGCTTTTACCATACCAGCTGGTGGAGTCTGAGGCCTTCAAAAAATTTGTCGCTATTGGGACACCACAGTGGAAGGTACCCGGACAAATTTTTTTTTTCAAAAAAGGCAATCCCAAACCTCTACTCAGTGATTGAAAAGGAAGTCATGACATCTCTGGCATACAGTGTTGGAGCAAGGGTCCATCTGACCACTGATACCTGGTCTGCAAAGCACGGTCAGGGCAGGTATATCACCTACACTGCGCATTGGGTCAACCTGCTGACAGCTGCCAAGCATGTAATGCGTGGCTCTGCAGCGGAGTTGGTGACACCGCCACGACTTGCAGGCAGGCCTACTGCCACCTCCTCTACTCCTCCTACTCCATCCTCTTTGATAACCTCCTCGGCTGAGTCCTCTTCTGCTGCGGCGTCTGGCTGCACATCAACTGAATCCCCCCAGCTCCCCAGGGGCTATTCCACATCCCGGATACGACAGTGTCACACTGTCTTAGGGTTGACTTGCCTGAAAGCAGAGAGCCACACCGGACCAGCACTCCTGTCCGCCCTGAACGCACAGGTGGATCAGTGGCTGACCCCGCACCAACTGGAGATCGGCAAAGTGGTGTGTGAAAATGGAAGCTATTTGTTGGCGGCATTGAATTTGGGAAAGTTGTCACATGTGCCGTGCATGGCACATGTGTTGAATCTCATCGTACAACGCTTTGTGCCTAAGTACCCAGGCTTACAGGACGTCCTCAAGCAGGCCAGGAAGGTGTGTGGCCATTTCATGCATTCCTACACGGCCATGGCGCACTTTTCAGACATTCAGTGCCAAAACAACATGCCAGTGAGGCGCTTGATATGCGACAGCCCGACACGTTGGAATTCAACACTCCTAATGTTCGACCGCCTGCTCCAACAAAAAAATATGCTTTACACAGCTTATAAGGGGGATGTCACAGCACAACGGGAATCTAACAGGGGAAAAGGTGAAAGTAATCCTCCTCCTACCACGGCGGCAAGGACAGGATGCTTTACAGATGTGTTGTTGATGGAGTACATGCAGAGCTTTTTCAGTCCTACACATCGCCACAGCCCTTCGGGATCCAGCCTTAGAGAACGACTCGACCGACAGGTAGCAGACTACCTCGCCTTAACTGCAGATATCGACACTCTGAGGAGCGATGAACCCCTTGACTACTGGGTGTGCAGGCTTGACCTGTGGCCTGAGTTATCCCAGTTTGCGATAGAACTTCTGGCCTGCCCCGCTTTGTGCCTAAGTACCCAGGCTTACAGGACGTCCTCAAGCAGGCCAGGAAGGTGTGTGGCCATTTCATGCGTTCCTACACGGCCATGGCGCACTTTTCAGACATTCAGTGCCAAAACAACATGCCAGTGAGGCGCTTGATTTGCGACAGCCCGACACGTTGGAATTCAACACTCCTAATGTTCGACCGCCTGCTCCAACAAGAAAAAGCCGTCAACGAGTATTTGTATGACCGGGGTGCTAGAACAGCCTCTGCGGAGCTGGGAATTTTTTTGCCACGTTACTGGAAGCTCATGCGCAATGCCTGTAGGCTCATGCGTCCTTTTGAGGAGGTGACAAACCTAGTCAGTCGCACCGAAGGCACCATCAGCGACCTCATCCCATTTGTTTTCTTCCTGGAGTGTGCCCTGCGAAGAGTGCTGGATCAGGCTGTAGATGAGCGTGAAGAGGAAGAGTTGTGGTCACCATCACCACCAGAAACAGCCTTGTCATCATCGCTTGCTGGACCTGCGGCAACGCTGGAAGAGGAGTGTGAGGAAGAGGAGGCAGAGGAGGAATGTGGCTTTGAGGAGGAGGAAGACCAACCACAGCAGGCATCCCAGGGTGCTCGTTGTTGTCACCTATCTGGGACCCGTGGTGTTGTACATGGCTGGGGTGAAAAACAGACCGTCAATGACATCAGTGAGGACGAGGAACGGGAAATGAGTAGCTCGGCATCCAACCTTGTGCAAATGGGGTCTTTCATGCTGTCATGTCTGTTGAGGGAGCCTTGTATAAAAAGGATGAAGGAGAATGACCTGTACTGGGTGGCCACGCTAATAGACCCCCGGTATAAGCAGAAAGTGGCGGAAATGTTACCAACTTACCGAAAGTCAGAAAGAATGCAGCAGTTCAAAACAAAACAAAAAAATATGCTTTACACAGCATATAAGGGGGATGTCACAGCACAACGGGAATCTAACAGGGGAAGAGGTGAAAGTAATCCTCCTCCTACCACGACCACGGCGGCAAGGACAGGACGCTTTACAGATGTGTTGTTGATGGAGTACATGCAGAGCTTTTTCAGTCCTACACATCGCCACAGCCCTTCGGGATCCAGCCTTAGAGAACGACTCGACCGACAGGTAGCAGACTACCTCGCCTTAACTGCAGGTATCGACACTCTGAGGAGCGATGAACCCCTTGACTACTGGGTGTGCAGGCTTGACCTGTGGCCTGAGCTATCCCAGTTTGCGATAGAACTTCTGGCCTGCCCCGCTTCAAGTGTCCTGTCAGAAAGGACCTTCAGTGCAGCAGGAGGCATTGTCACTGACAAAAGAAGTCGCCTCGGTCAAAAAAGTGTTGATTACCTCACCTTCATTAAGTAGTACTAGTTAAGACACCACTCATATAGGGTGTCACAGCACATTGCTCCGTGCACGCGCAGTGCCCCAACTTGGGACTGAGTAAGAGGACCGACCAAGCTGCTTTTTCCATCTCCCGGTTCCTAAAATCAATTCATTTTGGTGTATCAGAGTTTGGTCTGTCACTGTGAAGGCAGTCGAAGGTACCTGGCCAAATTTTTTTTTCACAAAAGGCAATCCCACCCTGATATGGGACGTAACAGGGATTAAACTGATGACAATAGTACTACAGAAAATACCACTCATATCAGGTGGGGCAGTAAATTGCACGGAGCAGACGCAGTGACCGTGGCGTGGATTCAAACAAAGGGGAGGGAGCAAGCATTTTTTTTAACCATCTCCCCGTTCGAAAAATCTATTTAATAATTTGACCTCAGATTGGGGACGTAACAGGGATTAAACTGATGAGAATAGTACTACAGAAAATACCACTCATATCCGGTGGGGCAGTAAATTGCACGGTGCAGACGCAGTGACCGTGGCGTGTATTCAAACAAAGGGGAGGGAGCCAGCATTTTTTTAACCATCTCCCCGTTCGAAAAATCTATTTAATAATTTGACCCCAGATTGGGGACATAACAGGGATTAAACTGATGAGAATAGTACTACAGAAAATACCACTCATATCCGGTGGGGCAGTAAATTGCACGGCGCAGACGCAGTGACCGTGGCGTGGATTCAAACAAAGGGGAGGGAGCCAGCATTTTTTTAACCATCTCCCCATTCGAAAAATCTATTTAATAATTTGACCCCAGATTGGGGACGTAACAGGGATTAAACTGATGGCAAGCTATGAAGCAGTTGAACATCTGGCAATAGATCAGTGGGGATACCCAGTTCCCTGCATTTGAGTCTATCGTTATTTTTGTATAACTTATGCCAGCGCAGTTTTCGAACAAACAGCTGCACATCTTTTGTCCATGTGAACAGATCATAGTCACGCGTCGGGACAAATGAAAGGCCTTTACTTAGAACCGTCATTTCAACGTCCGAGAGGGCCCTACTGGAAAGATTGATTACTTTTGGGCCGTCCGGTTTTGAGAGTTGGTGCGATTCCTGAGATGATATGCTACTCCCTGTTCTAAAAAAGTACTTTGTAGTATACTTGATTGACCTCTGCCTCGTCCGCCTCTACCTCTGCCTCGATCTTTCCTAGAGGGATTTCTGTTCCTAACGGGATTGGGGCCTGTGTATTCGCGTTCACTATCTGATTGGTCAGTCTCAGTGTTGGATAAGTCAGAGACGTGCTCCCTAGGTTGTGGTTTGTCTTTCAGAACTAGGTATGCTTTCTTATCTTTAAATTCTTGGAGGTCTTTGTTAAACTGTCTATGTTTGCGTTCTCGTAGAAAATATTGGAATGCAGCAAAGGCCTCAAATGTAGGGTCTTGCACAAAATGGGTGTTTTTTTTAAACCAGAATATAACAGCGGTATTTAACACTTGTATTGGACTGTCACAAATGCAGTGCAGGGCGCAAATGTACTTTTTAGCAAAAAAAAAATAATAATTGGTCCCCACAGAATCTAACAGATGGATTTACTTGGATTGTACGTTACAGAAAAAAAATTGATTATGTCACGTCCTGGGTTCCTTAACTCACAGAACGATTCCCTATATTATTTTGCCTTCCCCTGGCACATATGCAGTGCAGGTGCACTTAAAAAATGGGTATATGCTGCCCACTGAACTAAAAGAACAGGGTTAAATTATTGTCCCTGGCACACATACTGAACTTGCACAAAATGGCTGCCAACGCCCATCTAACTAACAGACGGATAAAAGTTTTTTTTCTGTGTCACTGGGCTCAGGGCAGGGTAAAAAAACTGTGATGGCTTCTAAGGGCAGAAGAGTTAAACTCTTGTTGATTGGCTGCTCTGCAGCCTTTCAAAAAGCACCAATAAATCCCCGAACACCGAACTCGAACCCGAACTTTTACTTTACAGTTCGAGTTCGCTCAACCCTATTTGTGAGGCAACACTGCAGAAACAAAGCCAGGGCCTATTGACCTCCCCGTTTATGTCGGTCTGGTTCCCACACCAGGCTCTTATCTGCCTCCTCCAAGTCCTCCTCCATGGACATCCTCCCATCCTCAACAGCAGCAGGGCAGAGTATCACTCCCACTCACCCCTCCTATCATATGTGTAAAGTGAGGCGTTTCCATGCTGTGTTAGAGCTGATCCGCCTTTATGAAAGTAGCCACATAGGCACTTGCTAAAGTGAATCAAACAGCAAACATCCCACTGGATGTCTCCTCACCATCTCCAACTGGCAAGGTGGTCAGTAGAGATGTCACGAACATAAAATTTTCCGTTCGCGAACGGCGAACGCTAATTTTCGCTAATGTTCGCGAACTGGCGAACCGGGCGAACCGCCATAGACTTCAATAGGCAGGCGAATTTTAAAACCCACAGGGACTCTTTCTGGCCACAATAGTGATGGAAAAGTTGTTTCAAGGGGACTAACACCTGGACTGTGGCATGCCGGAGGGGGATCCATGGAAAAACTCCCATGGAAAATTACGTAGTTGACGCAGAGTAGGGTTTTAATCCATAAAGGGCATAAATCACCTAACATTCCTAAATTGTTTGGAATAACGTGCTCTAAAACATCAGGTATGATGTTGTATTGATCAGGTAGTGTAACGGTTACGCCCGCTTCACATTGACAGACCAAACTCCCCGTTTAACGCACCGCAAACAGTCCATTTGCACAACCGCAAGCTTCCCATTTGCACAAGGTTGGATACCAAGCTAGCCATGTCCCATTCCTTGTCCTCACTGATGTCATTGAAGGTCTCTTCCTCCACCCAGCCACGTACAACACCAAGGGTCCCCGAAAGGTGACAACAAGCCCCCTTGGATGCCTGCTGTGGTTGGTCTTCCACCTCCTCAAAGCCACCTTCCTCCTCTGACTCCTCTTCTTCAGACTCCTCTCTCTGCGTTGCATCTCTATGCGTTATTATAAGGTGTATTAAGTAGTACTATTCCTATCAGATTAATCCCTGTTATGTCCCCTATCAGGGGATGTGTATATGGAATAGATTTTAGGAACCGGGAGATGGAAAAAGATGCTTGGTCGGTCCTCCTACTTCAAATTTGGGGCACTGCGCGTGCAATCTAATGTGCCGCCAGATAGTTGTGGTGTGTTATGTTGTTCTATTCTTATCAGTTTAATCCCTGTTACGTCCCCTATTATGGGACGTGTATATGGCATTGATTTTAGGAACGGGGAGATGGAAAAAGATGCTTGGTCGGTCCTCCAACTTCAAATTTGGGGCACTGCGCGTGCAATCTAATGTGCCACCAGATAGTTGTGGTGTGTTATGTTGTTCTATTCTTATCAGTTTAATCCCTGTTACGTCCCCTATCAGGGGACGTGTATATGGCATCGATTTTAGGAACGGGGAGATGGAAAAAGATGGTTGGTCGGTCCTCTTACTTCAAATTTGGGGCACTGCACGAGCAATCTAATGTGCCGCCAGAGAGTTGTGGTGTGTTATGTTGTTCTATTCTTATCAGTTTAATCCTTGTTACGTCCCCTATCAGGGGACCTGTATATGGCATCGATTTTAGGAATAGGGAGATGGAAAAAGATGCTTGGTCGGTCCTCCTACTTAAAATTTTGGGCACTGCGCGTGCAATCTAATGTGCCGCCAGATAGTTGTGGTGTGTTATGTTGTTCTATTCTTATCAGTTAAATCCCTGTTACATCCCCTATCAGGGGACGTGTATATGGCATCGATTTTAGGAATGGGGATATGGAAAAAGATGCTTTGTCGGTCCTCCTACTTCAAATTTGGGGCATTGCGCGTGCAATCTAATGTGCCGCCAGATAGTTGTGGTGTGTTATGTTGTTCTATTCTTATCAGTTTAATCCCTGTTACGTCCCCTATCAGGGGACGTGTATATGGCATCAATTTTAGGAACGGGGAGATGGAAAAAGATGCTTGGTCGGTCCTCCTACTTCAAATTTGGGGCACTGCGCGTGTGATCTAATGTGCCACCAAATAGGAGTGGTGTGTTAAGTAGTTCTATTCTTAGCAGTTTAATCCCTGTTATGTCCCCTATCAGCTTTCAGGCAAGTCAACCCCAAGACGGCGTGACACTGCCGTATCCGGGATGTGGAATAGCCCCTGGGGAGCTGGGGGGGTGCCGTTGATGTGGAGCAAGACGCAGCAGCAGAAGAGGACTCAGACGAGGAGGTTATGGAAGAGGATGGAGTAGGAGGAGTAGAGGAGGTGGCAGCAGGCCTGCCTGCAAGTCGTGGCGGTGTCACCAACTCCTCTGCAGAGCTACGCATTACATGCTTGGCAGCCATCAGCAGGTTTACCCAATGCGCAGTGTAGGTGATATACCTGCCCTGACTGTGCTTTGCAGATCAGGTATCAGTGGTCAGATGGACCCTTGCCCCAACACTGTGTGCCAGACATGCCATGACTTCCTTTTCCACAATAGAGTACAGGTTGGGGATTGCCTTTTGTGAAAAGAAATTTCGTCCGGGTACCTTCCACTGGGGTGTCCCAATAGCTAAAATTTTTTTGAAGGTCTCAGACTCCACCAGCTTTTATGGTAAAAGCTGGCGGGCTAAGAGTTCCGACAAGCCAGCTGGGTGACTTTGTTACATTGGCTTCTTACACTCAAACATTTCCTTGACCGACACCTGACTGTGGGCAGATGAGCAGGAACTGCTGAAGGTGAGAGGCGGAGTGGCGGATGGTTGAGAGGGGGCAAGGAGGACAGCAGTGGTTGACGTGGCTGAAGATACTGGACCAGGAGGAGGATGGCGGCTTTGAGTTTGTGTGCTGCTTGTACTCATGTGTTGATCTCATAGGCGTTTGTGATGTGCGATCATGTGCCTTCGCAAAGCAGTTGTACCTAGGTGGGTGTTGGACTTCCCACGACTCAGTTTCTTTTGGCACAGGTTGAAAATGGCATCGCTGTTGTCAGAGCCAGACACACAAAAAAAAATGCCACACTGCTGAGCTCTGCAATGACGGCATTCTGGTGGTGGCAACAGCATGCGTTGATTGGCGTGCTGTCTGGCTGACCCCGGGTGCCGATGCATGCTGTCTGACTGTGCCACCAGCTCCTTGCGACGACCTCCCCCTGCTTCCAACTTGTCTCCTCCTCCTCTCTGTCTCCCAATCTGAACTTTCCCCCTGTTCTTCTTCTCTTCTAGCGGGCACCCACGTGACATCCACGGACACATCTTCATCATCAACCGCTTTACTTGTATCTGACAACCCAGCAAAGGAAGCAGCAGCGGGTACAACATCATCAACATGACACTGTACGTTCATGTGCGTAATGCTGCCTGACTGAGACATATCCCTGTTATCTACATCCTCTTGCAATAATGGTTGCACATCACTCATTTCTTCCAACTGATGTGTAAATAACTCCTCTGAGGGATCAAGTGAAGCGGCTGTGGTGCTAGTGTTGGTGGTGGCGGCAGGCGGGCGAGTGGTAACTTGAGAGGTGCCCAAAGCTGAGCTGGAGGAGGATGGTGCATCAAGGTTCCGAGCGGAAGCTGTAGAAGATTGGGTGTCCTGTGTTAGCCAGTCAACTATGTCCTCAGAACTTTTCGAGTTCATGGTACATGGCCTTTGAACACTGGGCATTTTTCTAGGGCCAAAGGGAATCACAGCACCGCGACCACGACGGCCCCTGCGGTGTGGACCGCCTCTGCCTGTCATTTTTTTTTAGATTAGTTAAGTTGTACTATGCGTGCAAGCTACTGTGACACCAGATATGAGTGGCACTGTGCACTGGCAGAAGTTGGCAGAGTAGACGCTGTAGGTCTGACACACACGCTTGCAGACAACTAACTGCTATTCAATCTATTACAGTCAAAATTGTATTTTTTTTTTTTAAATGTGCACTACTGTTACACCAGATATGAGTTGCACTGGTGTGACATTGTGCCCTGGCAGGCCCTGAAACGCACACGTGTGAAGGAAACTAACTGATATTATTTCACAGTCCAAAAAGTGTTTTTTTTTTTATGTGCACCACTGTTACACCAGATATGAGTTGCACTGGTGTGACACTGTGCCCTTGCAGGCCCTGAAACGCACACTTGTAAAGAAAAATGACTGATATTATTTCACAGTCAAAAAAGTTTTTTTTATTTTTTAAATGCAAGCTATTGTGACACCAGATATGAGTGGTGGCACTGGGCAAGTGGGCACAGTATACGCTGTGAGCCTGACACACACGCTGGCAGCCGCAGGCAGGCAACTGCAATTAGATTACACAGGAAAAAAAAAAAAAAGCAGACTGATGTTCTAGCCCTAAAAAGAGCTTTTTGGGGTGCTGTCCTTACAGCAGAGATCAGATGAGTCCTTCAGGACTGTAGTGGACACTGAATACACTAGCCTAGCTATCGATTTCCCTATTAAATCAGCAGCAGCTACACTGTCCCTTCTCTCACTAAGAATGCAGCTTCCGAATGAATCTAAAATGGATGCTGTCCAGGAGGTGGGAGGGTCTGGGAGGGAGGGTATGCTGCTGATTGGCTGGAATGTGTCTGCTGACTGTGAGGTACAGGGTCAAAGTTTACTCAATGATGACGAATAGGGGGCGGACCGAACATCGCATATGTTCGCCCGCCGCGGCGAACGCGAACAAGCTATGTTCGCCGAGAACTATTTGCCAGCGAACTATTCGGGACATCTCTAGTGGTCAGCAACAATGGAAGGAACATTGTGGTTGCACTGCATTTGGGGGAAATAACACATACTAACTGCATGTTGCATGTGATTAATTTAGTTATGCAACGCTTTTTGAGAAATTTTGAGAAATTACACTGGCTTACAGAGGGTGCTAGCCATGTGTAGGATACTGTCTTTGCATTTCAGCTATTCTTATTTGGCAAGGAACTAGACTTGCTGCGACTAAAGGTCTGCCAGTGCACTGCTTGATCCACAATGTTCCGTCTCTGGACTTTCACCTTAAATATGCTAAAGAATATGTATGAGCAGCAAAAAAACATGAATGATTTTCGTCATGTATCAGACCATCTCAGCAGGGAGCGTGTGTTTGTGTGGAGGTCAGGCAGTGGTAACTTATCAGAGATGCCTTTCTCGTACTCAGGCCTCAGAGACGCCTTTCTCGAAGCCACCAAATTTGTCAATAGGGACAACAATGGCATCAACAATATCATTTCTCTAATATTTTTCTTAGACCAGATTTTTGCGCTGATACAACATGGGACTGTGGAAGAAGAAAAGCTTAACCATTGTGCTGGCCTCTCTGTAGTTGTTGGGGACTCACACAGAGAAAATCCAATGAAGGAGTCGTTGGTGGAAGAGGAGCATGAAGCTGATGATGATGACAACACCAGCTGTGATGACTAATCATCTCAGTGGAGGGCAGAGCCAGAAAGAACTGGGTCCTCAGACACACTGGCCAGAACGGCAGGCTGTAGGATTGCTTGCTTAAGTAATGGCAGGAGTATCCTTCCCATCAAGCAATCTAAAGATACTGGATAGCCATTTTAGACCCTTTCTAATTCAAAGCAAAATGGGGGAATGTTTTCCTCTTGCTGAAAGGGAGGTCAAATTACTTTATTATCAGGAAACACTGTGTATGCAGCTTGCAGCAGCTTTCGGTAAACAGGCGCCTGTCACCAGCATGTCTGAGGAACCTCTCCCTTCCACAAGAAGCAGAAGCCTCAGCAGCAGCCAGTTCAGTATTATGAACATGATGGAGAAATGTATTCATGTGCCGTGCCAGGCTGGCACAAATCCGGAACAGTGGTACAAACTATTCTGCTGCTGCCATTATGCAACTGCCTATGCACTATGTACCTACAGTGGATATTAAAAATTATACACACCCCTGTATATCCCCATATACTGTATATATATCCCCTGTCATTGGGATATATGTGTAGAGGGCCAGTATATATTTTGGCCCGGAATGGCCAGTGGGGGTCCTAGTATGTATATATGTGTGTATATATATATATATATAGATATGTATGCATGCCCCTGTATTTACATACATGTCTATATATATTGTAGGAGAGTCCCCAGGATAATAATGGACGGATGATACGTGCCACCAGAGGTCCTGGCCTCGGTGGAGTAAGAACCGGATCATTGCGATTACTGCGGAAAATGCTAGCAGCGCAGCATGTCTGGGACGGTTCTTACTGGGAAGAGCAGGGTGGATGCCTTTTCACCACAGCCAGCCCAGGTTTTTAGTGGAGCTGGGCCTTTGAAGAACCCAGCCTGCTGAAGATGGGGGGTGGGGGGTGTCTTGCTGTGCTGGAGATTTTGACAGACCAAGTCAATGCTGGTCAAGGAGAGACTGGGCACAGCACAAACTGAAGGATGGCCCTGGGCAGGGCCGGCAGCGCTCTCACCTCCCGGCAGTGCCCTTACTACTTTATAGATGCCCTGCCTGTGTCACAACTTGCACGCTTCTCATTCACAAGATTCAAATCCGACAAATCCCAGGCATAGTCATCTGTGTCTGCTGGGATTCAAACCCACAACCTTCTGTATCAGAGGCAAAGCACTTACCCACACAGCTATAAGAGCTGCATAGCCACTGACTGACTGAAAAAATATGAGACTTCTACTGTAGACTCTGTTATAGCTGTTATAGCCAGTGTACATCTATACACATGACAACTACCCCAACATACCCAGCACTGCTATATCTCTATATGACAGCTGCCCCAGCACACTCAGCTCTGCTACATCTAATACACATGACAGCTGCCCCTGCACACTCAGCTCTGCTATATCTATATATCTCTAAGTATTACTATACAGTAGATAGATAGATATATACAGATATAGCAGAGCTGAGTGTGCTGGGGCAGCTGTCATTTTTTATAGATGTAGCAGAGTGGGTGTGCTAGGGCAGCTGTCATGTGTATAGATGTAGCAGAGCTGGGTGTGCTGGGGCAGCTGTCATGTGTATAGATGTAGCATGGCTGGGTGTGCTGGGGCAGCTATCATATATAGAGATATAGCAGAGCTGAGTGCACTGGGACAGCTGTCATGTGTATGGATGTACACTAGCTATTAAAGCTATAAAGGAGTCTACAGTAGAAGTCTCATATTTTTTCAGTCAGTGGCTATACAGCTCTTATAGCAGTGTGGTTAAGTGCCTTGCCTCTAATACAGAAGGTTGAGGGTTTGAGTCCCAGCAGAAACTTTTCTGAAATACAGGCTAAATTAGAATACACAAGCACTGACTCCATATATGGACATACAGGCCAGAAGAGGCCTGCATCGCATCGCTAACATAGAGGTAAGTTATTTATTTAAGTGTTTTTTTTATTTTTTTTAAATAACCGACTGTTACTGCCACATGGGGGGAGCGGGAGGCACTGGATACTGGCACATAGGGGAGGGGGATTGGCACCTGATACTGGCACATGGGGGGTGTTGGCACTATGATACTGGCACATGGGGGTAAGGAGAGAGGCACTTGATACTGGCACATCTGGCACATGGGGAGGGGTTGGCACTATGATACTGGCACATGGGGAGGTGGTAAGGAGAGAGGCACTTGATACTGACAGATTGGGAGGGGGGAGATGGCACTATTATACTGGCACATGGGGGGGAAGGAGAGAGGCACTTGATACTGGCACTTTTGTGGGGGGGAGATGGCACTATGATACTGGGACATGGGGGGAGAAGAGAGGCACTTGATACTAGCACATGGGGGGGTTGGCACTATGATACTGGCACATGGGGGGTGGGAAGGAAAGAGGCACTTGATACTGGCACTTTGGGGGGGGGGTGCGAGATGGCACTATGATACTGGGACATGGGGGAGGAGAGAGGCACTTGATACTGGCACATGGAGGGATTTGGCACTTGATACTGGCACATGGGGGGTTGGCACTATGATACTGGCACATGGGGGGTGGGAAGGAGAGAGGCACTTGATACTGGCACATTGGGGGGTCGATGGCACTATGATACTGGCACATTGGGGGGAGAGATGGCACTATGATACTGGCACTTTGGGGGAGGGTGAGATGGCACTATGATACTGGGACATTTGGTGGGGAGGAGAGAGGCACTTGATACTGGCACATGATGGGGGGCATCTATGGGGACACTTACTGGCACATTATTGGGGGGCATTATGGGGTCCCTTTTTATTGGCACATTATAAGGCCCTTAATCATACCCAGTGTCACCCATAGCCAGTCTCCTGCCCCCCTTAATCATACCCTGTCACCTTTGCCCAGTCCCCTGCCCCCCTTAATCATACCCAGTCAACCAAAGCCAGTCCCCTGCCCCCCTTAATCATATACCCAGTGTCACCCAGAGCCAGTCCCCTGCCCCACTTAATCATACCCTGTCACCTTTACCCAGTCCCCTGCCCTTCTTAACCCCTTAAAGGGAGTCTGTGATCAAAGTTTCACCTTTTTAACCCTTCCCATAGCTTTCTAGAAGACTTACAGTTAATAAAAACGTTACCTTTATGAGCAATCCTGGACTTATAAAACCGGCAAAAAACAACTTAGTAGCATATGCAAATGAGGGCTCGCAAGTGCCCAGGAACGGCGTTACCCTCGTAGGTGCCCAGCTAGCTCAGCCTTATAGTCGCTTCCCCCCGCCCATTCTTTCCCTCTGACCGCCCATCTACTTACTTCTTGTTTCGCCGAGATCCCGCTCCTGCGCACTCAGTCTGTCGTTCGCCAGGGCATGCGCACTGCGATGCCCATTCCTTGTATGGCATCACAGTAATTAATGCGCATGCGCCGGCTAACAGCGCGAAGCCGGCGCATGCGCATTAATTACTGTGATGCCGTACAAGGAATGGGCATCGCAGTGCGCATGCGCCGGCCGACGGACTGAGTGCGCAAGCGCGGGATCTCGGCAAAACAAGAAGTAAGTAGATGGGCGGTCAGAGGGAAAGAATGGGCGGGGGGAAGCGACAATAAGGCTGAGCTAGCTGGGCACCTACGAGGGTAACGCCGCCCCTGGGCACTTGCGAGCCCTCATTTGCATATGATACTAAGTTGTTTTTTGCCGGTTTTATAAGTCCAGGATTGCTCATAAAGGTAACGTTTTTATTAACTGTAAGGCTGCTAGAAAGCTATGGGAAGGGTTAAAAAGGTGAAACTTTGATGACAGACTCCCTTTAAGGACTTAGGGCGTACCGGTACGCCCTGTTTCCCGAGTCCTTAAGGACTTTTTTTTCAAAAAAGAAATCATTGTGTAAAACTTACATAAATAAAAAAAAGTATACATATTAGGTATCGCCGCATCCGTGACAACCTGGTCTATAAAAATATCACATGCTCTAACCTGTCAGATGAATGTTGTAAATAACAAAAAATAAAAACGGTGCCAAAACAGCTATTTCTTGTTACCTTGCCTCACAAAAAGTGTAATATAGAGCAACCAAAAATCATATTTACCCTAAACTGCCACTCTATCCCATAGTTTCTAAAATGGGGTCACTTTTTGGGAGTTTCTACTCTAGGAGTGCATCAGAGGGGCTTCAAATGGGACATGGTGTCAAAAAAACCAATCCAGCAAAATCTGCCTTCCAAAAACCTTAAAATGGAAAATTTGCCCAAAAATTGAAATTCTGAAATTTCATCTCCATTTGCCAATAACTCTTGTGGAATACCTAAAGGGTTTACGATGTTTGTAAAATCTTTTTTGAATACCTTGAGGGGTGTAGTTTCTTAGATGGGGTCACTTTTATTGAGTTTCTACTGTAGGGGTGCATCAGGGGGGCTTCAAATGGGACATGGTGTCAAAAAAACCAGTCCAGCAAAACCTGCCTTCCAAAAACCATATGGCATTCCTTTCCTTCTGCGCCCTGCCGTGTGCCCGTACAGCGGTTTACGACCACATATGGGGTGTTTCTGTAGACTACAGAATCAGGGCCATAAATATTGAGTTTGGTTTGGCTGTTAAACCTTTCTTTGTAACTGTAAAAAAATTATTAAAATGGAAAATCTGCCAAAAAAGTGAAATTTTCTAATTGTATCTCTATTTTCCATTAATTCTTGTGGAACACCTAAAGGGTTAACGACGTTTGTAAAATCAGTTTTGAATACCTTGAGGGGTGTAGTTTCTAGAATGGGGTAATTTTTGGGTGGTTTCTATTATGTAAGCCTCGCAAAGTGACTTCAGACCTGAACTGGTCCCTAAAAATTGGGGTTTTGAAAATTTCTGAAAAATTTCAAGATTTGCTTCTAAACTTCTAAGCCTTGTAACATCCCCAAAAAATAAAATATCATTCCCAAAATGATCCAAACATGAAGTAAACATATGGGGAATGTGAAGTAATAACTATTTTTGGAGGTATTACTATGTATTATAAAAGTAGAGAAATTGAAACTTGGAAATTTGCATTTTTTTTTACTAATTTTTGGTAAATTTGGTATTTTTTTATAAATAAAAATGCATTTTTTTAACTTAATTTTACCAGTGTCATGAAGTACAATATGTGACGAAAAAACAATCTCAGAATGGCCTTGATAAGTCAAAGCGTTTTAAAGTTATCAGCACTTAAAGTGACACTGGTCAGATTTGCAAAAAAGGTCCTTAAGGTGAAATAGGGCTGAGTCCTTAAAGGGTTAATCATACCGAGTGTCACCCTTACCCAGTCCCCTACCCCCTCAATTAGACCCTGCCCCCCTTAATCATACCCAGCGTCACCCAGAGCCAGTCCCCTGCCCCTTAATCATACCCAGTGTCACTCTTATCCAGTCCCCTGCCCCCTTAATCATACCCAGTGTCTGTGACCTTTAATTTAAGGGGGGTAGGGTCTAATTGATTGGGCAGGGAACTGGGTAAGGGTGACACTGGGTATGATTAAGAAGGGCAGGGGACTGGGTAAAGGTTACAGGGTATGATTAAGGGGGGCAGGGGACTGGGCAAAGGTGACAGGGTATGATTAAGAGGGGCAGGAGACTGGCTATGGGTGACACTGGGTATGATTGTACTTGTTTGCACTTGAACTTAAATTATCTGTAATAAAAAAAACTGTTTGTTACAAAGATTGTTTTCCTCTTTGTGTATGTTTAGGTGAACAGAGGGATGGGGGGGGGGCGCCACAAGATTAGCTCGCACAGGGCGCCTGAACACCTAAGGCCAGCCCTGGCCCTGGGACCTGTGGTGCTACTAGCCGAAGCAGCTCTGGCCTGAGGGAGACAAAGGCAGGTAGCCTAGAAGCCTGCAGGACCGGTGTGGTCTGTCCAGAAACAAGGTGACTCAAACCTGCTGTTTATTTTGCTATGGAAGGACTTTTGTTCTATGCACTATGTGGATACACACCTGTGTGTTCTGCACATTGCCTGTTATGTCTTTGGTGTGAATAAAGTCACGGTGTATCACATAGACTGTCTGTGATTGCCTCAATACCGCCGCCGCTACCGTAGCCTACCACGAGCACATCCCCACAATATACTTATTTTATATATACCCCCTGTAATATATGTGGGAATGATATATATATATATATATATATATATATATATATATAGTTGAAGAAGAAAAAAGTTGAAGAAAAAATGCCGGCACTGGCTGAAAGGGAAAGGTTCGGGTGCACGTCCCAGGGGAATGGACTTCTTACCCCAATAAATGGATCCAGAAAAAAGAGCGGCACTCCGGTAGATAAAAGCAAGTGAACCCTTTATTCACCCAGGTGGTGCAACGTTTTGGCTCCAAACATGAGCCTTCTTCAAGCTTGAAGAAGGCTCATGTTTGGAGCCGAAACGTTGCACCACCTGGGTGAATAAAGGGTTCACTTGCTTTTATCTACCGGAGTGCCGCTCTTTTTTCTGGATCTATATATATATATATATATATATATATACAGTGGATATAAAAAGTCTACACACCCTGTCAGGTTTCTGTGATGTAAAAAAAATGAGACAAAGATAAATCATTTCAGAACTTTATCCACCTTTAATGTGACCTATAAACTGTACCACTCAATTGAAAAACAAACTGAAATCTTTTAGGTGGAGGGGAATAATAATAATAATGTGGTTGCATAAGTGTGCACACCCTCTTATAACTGTATAACTCAGGATTAGTGTTGAGCGAACAGTTCGAGCATAGTTCGGGTCCGTACCGAATTTTGGGGTGTTCGTGACACGGACCCGAACCCGAACTTTTTCGTAAAAGTTCGGGTTCGGGTTCGTCGTTCGGCATGTATTTTGGCGCATTTTGAAAGGCTGCAAAGCAGCCAATCAACATGCATCATACTACTTGCCCTAAGATGCCATCGCAGCCATGCCTACTATTGGCAAGGCTGTGATTGGCCAAGTGCAGCATGTGACTCAGCCTCTTTATAAGCTTGTGCGCACGTCGGGACGTGCTCACTCCCGATGTGAATAGAACAGGGATAGACGCAGCTGATGCTAGGGCGAGAATAGGCAGGGATAATTGAATAACTGGAAGCAAATTTCTCTCCTCCACCTGTGATTCATCTGAACAACTGCAGCTGAGCTGCTTTTTTGATAGGGATTGGCTATTTTTAGAGTGGCCAGAGTGATTTTTCCATCCACATGTACCTGGGCTGACCGCCGGCCGCCATTTTGCGACTTGTAGTGCTGCAGCAGAAGCTGCCACAGTGTGCATTCCAAAGCTCCAAACAAGTCAGACATCTACACCTGGGATTCAGACCAATAGCGATTTAGCAGCACAGTCCAAGGCTATTTTTTTTAAAGGTTGTGCAGACCATTTTGTGGCACATGTTACTGGGCTGATAGGCGGCGGCCATCTTGGGACTAATGCTGCAGCACAATCTCTCCCAACGTCCATTAATCACTTGTAATAGTGGTCTGTGCCATAGAAATCCTACATCAGGGACTTGGGTGTGCTTGTGTCACCCCTACTAATACCAGTCCACCTGTAATCCATACAGTGAAAAGGCATAAAGTATTCCAGTGAGGGAATTTTTTTTTTATTTAAAAAAGGCCAAGTTAGTTTATCTGGCGTTCAATATACTAGATACAGTTAGGCCTGCGTTTCATACATCTGGAATTAGCAAACTAATGTGCTGGGGTTGGGAAAACATATATGTACCCATACTAGAATCTGTCAAAGAAAGCGGTACTCACATATAACAGTCATTCCATCTGTAATCCATACAGTCAAAAGACTGAAAGTATTCCAGTGAGGGAATTTTTTTTATTTAAAAAAGGCCAAGTTAGTTTATCTGGCGTTCAATATACTAGATACAGTTAGGCCTGCGTTTCATACATCTGGAATTAGCAAACTAATGTGCTGGGGTTGGGAAAACATATATGTACCCATACTAGAATCTGTCAAAGAAAGCGGTACTCACATATAACAGTCATTCCATCTGTAATCCATACAGTCAAAAGACTGAAAGTATTCCAGTGAGGGGATTTTTTTTATTTAAAAAAGGCCAAGTTAGTTTATCTGGCGTTCAATATACTAGATACAGTTAGGCCTGCGTTTCATACATCTGGAATTAGCAAACTAATGTGCTGGGGTTGGGAAAACATATATGTACCCATACTAGAATCTGTCAAAGAAAGCGGTACTCACATATAACAGTCATTCCATCTGTAATCCATACAGTCAAAAGACTGAAAGTATTCCAGTGAGGGAATTTTTATTTTATTTAAAAAAGGCCAAGTTAGTTTATCTGGCGTTCAATATACTAGATACAGTTAGGCCTGCGTTTCATACATCTGGAATTAGCAAACTAATGTGCTGGGGTTGGGAAAACATATATGTACCCATACTAGAATCTGTCAAAGAAAGCGGTACTCACATATAACAGTCATTCCATCTGTAATCCATACAGTCAAAAGACTGAAAGTATTCCAGTGAGGGAATTTTTTTTATTTAAAAAAGGCCAAGTTAGTTTATCTGGCGTTCAATATACTAGATACAGTTAGGCCTGCGTTTCATACATCTGGAATTAGCAAACTAATGTGCTGGGGTTGGGAAAACATATATGTACCCATACTAGAATCTGTCAAAGAAAGCGGTACTCACATATAACAGTCATTCCATCTGTAATCCATACAGTCAAAAGACTGAAAGTATTCCAGTGAGGGAATTTTTTTTATTTAAAAAAGGCCAAGTTAGTTTATCTGGCGTTCAATATACTAGATACAGTTAGGCCTGCGTTTCATACATCTGGAATTAGCAAACTAATGTGCTGGGGTTGGGAAAACATATATGTACCCATACTAGAATCTGTCAAAGAAAGCGGTACTCACATATAACAGTCATTCCATCTGTAATCCATACAGTCAAAAGACTGAAAGTATTCCAGTGAGGGAATTTTTTTTTTATTTAAAAAAGGCCAAGTTAGTTTATCTGGCGTTCAATATACTAGATACAGTTAGGCCTGCGTTTCATACATCTGGAATTAGCAAACTAATGTGCTGGGGTTGGGAAAACATATATGTACCCATACTAGAATCTGTCAAAGAAAGCGGTACTCACATATAACAGTCATTCCATCTGTAATCCATACAGTCAAAAGACTGAAAGTATTCCAGTGAGGGAATTTTTTTTATTTAAAAAAGGCCAAGTTAGTTTATCTGGCGTTCAATATACTAGATACAGTTAGGCCTGCGTTTCATACATCTGGAATTAGCAAACTAATGTGCTGGGGTTGGGAAAACATATATGTACCCATACTAGAATCTGTCAAAGAAAGCGGTACTCACATATAACAGTCATTCCATCTGTAATCCATACAGTCAAAAGACTGAAAGTATTCCAGTGAGGGAATTTTTTTTTTATTTAAAAAAGGCCAAGTTAGTTTATCTGGCGTTCAATATACTAGATACAGTTAGGCCTGCGTTTCATACATCTGGAATTAGCAAACTAATGTGCTGGGGTTGGGAAAACATATATGTACCCATACTAGAATCTGTCAAAGAAAGCGGTACTCACATATAACAGTCATTCCATCTGTAATCCATACAGTCAAAAGACTGAAAGTATTCCAGTGAGGGAATTTTTTTATTTAAAAAAGGCCAAGTTAGTTTATCTGGCGTTCAATATACTAGATACAGTTAGGCCTGCGTTTCATACATCTGGAATTAGCAAACTAATGTGCTGGGGTTGGGAAAACATATATGTACCCATACTAGAATCTGTCAAAGAAAGCGGTACTCACATATAACAGTCATTCCATCTGTAATCCATACAGTCAAAAGACTGAAAGTATTCCAGTGAGGGAATTTTTTATTTATTTAAAAAAGGCCAAGTTAGTTTATCTGGCGTTCAATATACTAGATACAGTTAGGCCTGCGTTTCATACATCTGGAATTAGCAAACTAATGTGCTGGGGTTGGGAAAACATATATGTACCCATACTAGAATCTGTCAAAGAAAGCGGTACTCACATATAACAGTCATTCCATCTGTAATCCATACAGTCAAAAGACTGAAAGTATTCCAGTGAGGGAATTTTTTTTTTTATTTAAAAAAGGCCAAGTTAGTTTATCTGGCGTTCAATATACTAGATACAGTTAGGCCTGCGTTTCATACATCTGGAATTAGCAAACTAATGTGCTGGGGTTGGGAAAACATATATGTACCCATACTAGAATCTGTCAAAGAAAGCGGTACTCACATATAACAGTCATTCCATCTGTAATCCATACAGTCAAAAGACTGAAAGTATTCCAGTGAGGGGATTTTGCTTATAAAAAATAATATATTTCATTGTGGTGCGAGTTGAATCGCAACAATGAAGAAAAATACTATTAAGGGACGAGGACGCGGTCGTGGTGGTGTCCGTGGAGCCTCTGTTGCTGGTAGAGGACGTGGCCGTTCGGCCCCAGGCGCACACAGTAGGGAACGAACTCCCTCAACTAGCCGGCAGAATGTACCGCAATATCTCGTGGGGCCCAATGCCGCTCTTAGGATGGTAAGGCCTGAGCAGGTACAGGCATTAATCGATTGGGTGGCCGACAGTGCTTCCAGCACGTTCACCACATGGTCTTCCACCCAGTCTTCTGCGGAAAGCGCACAGGTGGCACCTGAAAACCAAGCCCATCAGTCTGTCACATCACCCCCAAGCATATCAGGGAAACGGTCTGAGCCACAAGTTATGCAGCAGTCTCTTCTTCTGTTTGAAGACTCTGCTTCCAGGGTTTCCCAGGGGCGTCCACCTAGCCCTTCCCCAGTGGAGGAAGACATACCATGCACTGACGCACAACCACTTATGTCTCCAGATGAAGAGGACATGGGAATACCACCACAGCAGAGTCACCGACTCTCTGATGATGACGAAACACAGGTGCCCACTGCCGCGTCTTTTTGCAGTGTGCAGACTGAACAGGAGGAGGTCAGGGAGGGAGACTGGGTGGAAGACGATGCAGAGGACGATGAGGTCTTAGACCCCACATGGACTGAAGGTCGTGGCGATGACTTTCACAGTTCAGAGGAAGAGGTAGTGGTGAGACTGAGACAACAGCGAAGCCAAAGAGGGAGCAGGGGGCCAAAGCAGACGAGCCGCCGCCCCCAGAGTTCGCCTGCTACTGGACATCGCCAACAGGGACCCAGCCCCACAAAGGCAGCTTCAAAGAGTTCCCTGGCATGGCACTTCTTTAAACAATGTCCTACCGACAAGACCCGAGTGACTTGCACGCTCTGCCATCAGAGCCTGAGGCGAGGCATTAACGTTCTGAACCTCAGCACAACCTGCATGACCAGGCATCTACATGCAAAGCATGAACTGCAGTGGGGTACACACCTTAAAAACCAGGCACTCGCTGAGGCTCCCCCTGCTCCCTCTACCGCTGCTGCCTCGGCTTCCGCCTCGAGAGGAATGTTGCCACCTGCCGAGCAGCAAACAGAGGATGTGCCACCGACACCACCACCACCGCCACCGTCAACTAGCGTCTCCACTATATCACACAGCAGCGTTCAGCTCTCAATATCTCAAACCTTAGAGAGGAAGCGCAAATTCCCCCCGAGTCACCCTCGAGCCCTTGGCCTGAACGCCAGCATTTCTAAACTGCTGGCCTTTGAAATGCTGTCATTTCCGGCTGGTGGACACAGACAGCTTCAAACAGCTGATGGCCATGGCTGTCCCGCAGTATGTGGTTCCCAGCCGCCACTACTTCTCCAAGACAGCCGTGCCTTCCCTGCACATGCAAGTGTCCGATAAAATCAAGTGTGCACTGCGCAACGCCATTTGTGGCAAGGTCCACCTAACCACAGATACGTGGACCAGTAAGCACGGCCAGGGACGCTATATCTCACTAACTGCACACTGGATGAATGTAGTGGCGGCTGGGCCCCCGGCGGACAGTTCCTTGGCGCACGTCCTTCCGCCCCCTAGGATCGCAGGGCATCATTCTCTGCCTCCTGTAGCCTCCTCCTCCTACTCGGCTTCCTCCTCCACTGCTTCCACCAGCTCATCCGGTCAGCCACACACCTTCACCACCAACTTCAGCACAGCCCGGGGTAAACGTCAGCAGGCCATTCTGAAACTCATATGTTTGGGGGACAGGCCCCACAGCGCAAAGGAGTTGTGGCGGGGTATTGAACAACAGACCGACGAGTGGTTTCTGCCGGTGGGCCTCAAGCCAGGCCTGGTGGTATGCGATAATGGGCGAAATCTCGTGGCAGCTCTGGGACTAGCCGGTTTGACGCACATCCCTTGCCTGGCGCATGTGCTGAACTTGGTGGTGCAGAGGTTCATTCACCACTACCCCAACATGTCAGAGCTGCTGCATAAAGTGCGGGCCGTCTGTGCGCGCTTCCGCCGTTCACATCCTGCCGCTGCTCGCCTGTCTGCGCTACAGCGGAACTTCGGCCTTCCCGCTCACCGCCTCATATGCGACGTGCCCACCCGGTGGAACTCCACCTTGCACATGCTGGAGAGACTGTGCGAGCAGCAGCAGGCCATAGTGGAGTTTCAGCTGCAGCACGCTCGCGTCAGTCGTACTGCCGAAAAGCACCACTTCACCACCAATGATTGGGCCTCCATGCGAGACCTGTGTGCCCTGCTGCGCTGTTTCGAGTACTCCACCAACATGGCCAGTGGCGATGACACTGTTATCAGCGTTACAATACCACTTCTATGTCTCCTTGAGAAAACACTTAGGGCAATGATGTTAGAGGAGGTGGCCCAGGTGGAGGAGGAGGAGGAGGATGAGGGCTCGTTTCTAACACTTTCGGGCCAGTCTGTTCGAAGTGGCTCAGAGGGAGGTTTGTTTAAGCAGCAGAGGACAGGTTCACAAGTCGCCAGCCAAGGCACTGTACTGGAGGACGAGGAGGATGAGGAGGAGGAGGTGGAGGGGGACGAGGATGACGCAAGTTCACAGCGGGGTGGCAGCCCAGGCCCATCACTGGTGCGTGGCTGGGGGGATACGGTGGACGATGACGATACGCCTCCCACAGAGGACAGCTTGTCCTTACCCATGGGTAGCCTGGCCCACATGAGCGAATATATGCTCCAATGCCTGCGCAACGACAGCAGAGTTGCCCACGTTTTAACGTGTGCAGACTACTGGGTGGCCACCCTGCTGGATCCCCGGTATAAAGACAATGTGCCCACTTTAATTCCTGAACTGGAGCGCGACCGTAAGATGCGCGAGTACAAGCGCACGCTGATAGAGGCGCTCTTGAGAGCATTCCCACATGTCACAGGGGAACAGGTGGAAGGTGAAGGCAGAGGAGTGGCAAGAGGTCGCCAACGCAGCTGTGTCACGGCCAGCTCATCTGAGGGCAGGGTTAGCATGGCAGAAATGTGGAAAAGTTTTGTCTCCACGCCACAGCTATCTGCACCGACACCTGATACGGAACGTGTTAGCAGGAGGCAGCATTTCACTAACATGGTTGAACAGTATGTCTGCACACCCCTCCACATCCTGACGGATGGTTCGGCCCCATTCAACTACTGGGTTTCGAAATTGTCCACGTGGCCAGAGTTAGCATGTTATGCCTTGGAGGTGCTTTCCTGCCCGGCGGCCAGCGTTTTATCTGAACGCGTATTCAGCACGGCAGGGGGCGTCATTACTGACAAGCGCAGCCGCCTGTCCACAGCCAACGTGGACAAGCTGACCTTCATAAAGATGAACCAGGCATGGATCCCACAGGACCTGTCCCTCCCTTGTGCAGAGTAGTCCTTATTAACTGCCTAAAACATGTCTTGTTGTGCTACGGGCCACTTCTTTATTTGATACAAATTTTATGAAACCCACAGTTGAATGAAACTCTTCTCTGTCTGGGCGCCGGGGCCTAACCAGATGAAAGTGGCCGGTTAAACTAACGGGTGACATGAAGCCATAACCTCTGCCATACTACCTCTGTCTTCTGTCTGGGTGCTGAGGCCTAAGTCAAATAAAGCGGTCTTCTGCTGTGCTGGGGGATATGAAGCTAATCTCTGACCTCTCTCCTCTGTCTGGGTCCAAAGGCCTAAATCACTGAAAGAGGCCTTCTCCTGTGGTGTGTGATATGATGCCAGAATATGTGCTGTGGGGCCTCTCTCCTCTTCCTGGGTGCAGGGGTCAAATAAACTAAATTGTGGCCTACTCCTGTGGTGGTTGATATGATGCCTGATTCTCTGATGTGGAACCTCTCTCCTCTGTTTGGGTGAAGGGGTCAAAGTAACTAAATGGTGGCTTCTCCTGTGGTGGCTGATATGATGCCAGAATATGTGCTGTGGTGCCTCTCTCCTCTTCCTGGGTGCAGGGGTCAAAGTAACTAAATGGTGGCTTCTCCTGTGGTGGCTGATATGATGCCAGAATATGTGCTGTGGGGCCTCTCTCCTCTTCCTGGGTGCAGGGGTCAAAGTAACTCAATGGTGGCTTCTCCTGTGGTGGCTGATATGATGCCAAAATATGTGCTGTGGTGCCTCTCTCCTCTGTCTGGGTCCAAAGGCCTAAATCACTGAAAGAGGCCTTCTCCTGTGGTGTGTGATATGATGCCTGAATATGTGCTGTGGTGCCTCTCTCCTCTTCCTGGGTGCGGGGGTCAAAGTAACTCAATGGTGGCTTCTCCTGTGGTGGCTGATATGATGCCAGAATATGTGCTGTGGTGCCTCTCTCCTCTTCCTGGGTGCGGGGGTCAAAGTAACTCAATGGTGGCTTCTCCTGTGGTGGCTGATATGATGCCAGAATATGTGCTGTGGGGCCTCTCTCCTCTTCCTGGGTGCAGGGGTCAAAGTAACTCAATGGTGGCTTCTCCTGTGGTGGTTAGTATGATGCCAGAATATGTGCTGTGGGGCCTCTCTCCTCTTCCTGGGTGCAGGGGTCAAAGTAACTCAATGGTGGCTTCTCCTGTGGTGGCTGATATGATGCCAGAATATGTGCTGTGGTGCCTCTCTCCTCTTCCTGGGTGCGGGGGTCAAAGTAACTCAATGGTGGCTTCTCCTGTGGTGGCTGATATGATGCCAGAATATGTGCTGTGGGGCCTCTCTCCTCTTCCTGGGTGCAGGGGTCAAAGTAACTAAATGGTGGCTTCTCCTGTGGTGGCTGATATGATGCCAGAATATGTGCTGTGGGGCCTCTCTCCTCTTCCTGGGTGCAGGGGTCAAAGTAACTCAATGGTGGCTTCTCCTGTGGTGGCTGATATGATGCCAGAATATGTGCTGTGGTGCCTCTCTCCTCTGTCTGGGTCCAAAGGCCTAAATCACTGAAAGAGGCCTTCTCCTGTGGTGTGTGATATGATGCCTGAATATGTGCTGTGGTGCCTCTCTCCTCTTCCTGGGTGCGGGGGTCAAAGTAACTCAATGGTGGCTTCTCCTGTGGTGGCTGATATGATGCCAGAATATGTGCTGTGGTGCCTCTCTCCTCTTCCTGGGTGCGGGGGTCAAAGTAACTCAATGGTGGCTTCTCCTGTGGTGGCTGATATGATGCCAGAATATGTGCTGTGGGGCCTCTCTCCTCTTCCTGGGTGCAGGGGTCAAAGTAACTCAATGGTGGCTTCTCCTGTGGTGGTTAGTATGATGCCAGAATATGTGCCGTGGGGCCTCTCTCCTCTTCCTGGGTGCAGGGGTCAAAGTAACTCAATGGTGGCTTCTCCTGTGGTGGCTGATATGATGCCAGAATATGTGCTGTGGTGCCTCTCTCTTCTTCCTGGGTGCGGGGGTCAAAGTAACTCAATGGTGGCTTCTCCTGTGGTGGCTGATATGATGCCAGAATATGTGCTGTGGGGCCTCTCTCCTCTTCCTGGGTGCAGGGGTCAAAGTAACTCAATGGTGGCTTCTCCTGTGGTGGTTAGTATGATGCCAGAATATGTGCTGTGGGGCCTCTCTCCTCTTCCTGGGTGCAGGGGTCAAAGTAACTCAATGGTGGCTTCTCCTGTGGTGGCTGATATGATGCCAGAATATGTGCTGTGGTGCCTCTCTCCTCTTCCTGGGTGCGGGGGTCAAAGTAACTCAATGGTGGCTTCTCCTGTGGTGGCTGATATGATGCCAGAATATGTGCTGTGGGGCCTCTCTCCTCTTCCTGGGTGCAGGGGTCAAAGTAACTCAATGGTAGCTTCTCCTGTGCTGATTGATATAAAGCTGATGGTTGTGCCATCTGACATGGTTGCCAGGGTCTGATTCAATGGGGGCCTACTCCTGTGGTGGGTGATCTAAATGCCTGATTCTCTGCTGTGAAACCTCTCTCCTCCGTCTGGGTGTAGGGGTCAAAGTCTTTCAAAGTCGCCTTCTCCTGTGCTGATTGATATGAAGCTGATGGTTGTGCCATCTGACATGGTTGCCGGGGTCCCATTAAATTGTGGCCTACTCCTGTGGTGGTTGATATGATGCCTGATTCTCTGATGTGGAACCTCTCTCCTCTGTTTGGGTGAAGGGGTCAAAGTAACTAAATGGTGGCTTCTCCTGTGGTGGCTGATATGATGCCAGAATATGTGCTGTGGGGCCTCTCTCCTCTTCCTGGGTGCAGGGGTCAAAGTAACTCAATGGTGGCTTCTCCTGTGGTGGCTGATATGATGCCAGAATATGTGCTGTGGTGCCTCTCTCCTCTTCCTGGGTGCGGGGGTCAAAGTAACTCAATGGTGGCTTCTCCTGTGGTGGCTGATATGATGCCAGCATATGTGCTGTGGTGCCTCTCTCCTCTTCCTGGGTGCGGGGGTCAAAGTAACTCAATGGTGGCTTCTCCTGTGGTGGCTGATATGATGCCAGAATATGTGCTGTGGTGCCTCTCTCCTCTTCCTGGGTGCAGGGGTCAAAGTAACTAAATGGTGGCTTCTCCTGTGGTGGTTGATATGATGCCTGATTCTCTGCTGTGAAACCTCTCTCCTCCATCTGGGTGTAGGGGTCAAAGTCTTTCAAAGTCGCCTTCTCCTGTGCTGATTGATATAAAGCTGATGGTTGTGCCATCTGACATGGTTGCCAGGGTCTGATTCAATGGGGGCCTACTCCTGTGGTGGGTGATCTAAATGCCTGATTCTCTGCTGTGAAACCTCTCTCCTCCGTCTGGGTGTAGGGGTCAAAGTCTTTCAAAGTCGCCTTCTCCTGTGCTGATTGATATGAAGCTGATGGTTGTGCCATCTGACATGGTTGCCGGGGTCCCATTAAATTGGGGCCTACTCCTGTGGTGGGTGATCTAAATGCCTGATTCTCTGCTTTGAAACCTCTCTCCTCCGTCCGGGTGTAGGGGTCAAAGTCTGTCAAAGTCGCCTTCTCCTGTGCTGATTGATATAAAGCTTATGCTTGTGCCATCTGACATGGTTGCCGGGGTCTGATTCAATGGTGGCCTACTCCTGTGGTGGGTGATCTAAATGCCTGATTCTCTGCTGTGTAACCTCTCTCCTCCGTCTGGGTGTAGGGGTCAAAGTAACTAAATGGTGGCCTACTCCTGTGGTGGGTGATATGATGCCTGGTTCTCTGTTGTGGGACCTCTCTCCTTTGTCTGGGTGCTGTGGTCAAAATAATAGTAAGTGACCTTCTCCATTGGTGGGTGACTTGAAGCCTGATTCTGTGCTATGGGACCTCACTCCAATTAATATTGTTTAATTTTTATTTATTTTATGTTAACTCATCATTTCCCTATCTACATTTGTTTGCAGGGGATTTAACTACATTTTGCTGCCTTTTGCAGCCCTCTAGCCCTTTCCAGGTGTGTTTTACAGCCTTTTTAGTGCCCAAAAGTTCGGGTCCCCATTGACTTCTATGGGGTTCGGGTTCGGGATGAAGTTCGGGTCGAGTTCGGATCCCGAACCCGAACATTTTTCGAAAGTTCGGCCGAACTCGTCGAACCCGAACATCCAGGTGTTCGCTCAACTCTACTCAGGATGTAGCTGTGTTCAGAATTAAGCAATCACATTCAAAATCATGTTAAATAGGAGTCAGCATACACCTGCCATCATTTAAAGTGCCTCTGATTAACCCCAAATAAAGTTTAGCTGCTCTAGTTGGTCTTTCCTTAAATTTTCTTAGTCGCATCCCAAAGCAAAAGCCATGGTCCACAGAGAGCTTCTAAAACATCAGAGGGATCTCATTGTTAAAAGGTATCAGTCAGGAGAAGGGTACAAAAGAATTTTCAAGGCATTAGATATACCATGGAACACAGTGAAGATATCAGCAAGTGGAGAAAATATGGCACAACAGTGACATTACCAAGAACTGGACGTCCCTCCAAAATTGATGAAAAGACGAGAAGAAAACTGGTCTGGGAGGCTACCAAGAGGCCTACAGCAACATTAAAGGAGCTGCAGGAATATCTGGCAAGTACTGGCTGTGTGGTACATGTGACAACAATCTCCCATATTCTTAATATGTCTGGGCTATGGGGTAGAGTGGCAAAATGAAAGCCTTTTCTTACGAAGAAAAACATCCAAGCCAGGCTACATTTTGCAAAAACACATCTGAAGTCTCCCAAAAGCATGTGGGAAAAGGTGTTCTGGTCTGATGAAACCAAGGTTGAACTTTTTGGCCATAATTCCAAAAGATATGTTTGGCACAAAAACAACACTGCACATCACCAAAAGAACACCATACCCACAGTGAAGCATGGTGGTGGCAGCATCATGCTTTGGGCTGTTTTTCTTCAGCTGGAACTGGGGCCTTAGTTAAGCTAGAGGGAATTATGAACAGTTCCAAATACCAGTCAATATTGGCACAAAACCTTCAGGCTTCTGCTAGAAAGCTGAACATGAAGAGGAACTTCATCTTTCAGCATGACAACGACCCAAAGCATACATTCAAATCAACAAAGGAATGGCTTCATCAGAAGAAGATTAAAGTTTTGGAATGGCCCAGCCAGAGACCAGACCTGAATCCAATTGAATATCTGTGGGGTGATCTGAAGAGTGCTGTGCACAGGAGGTGCCCTCGCAATCTGACAGATTTGGAGTGTTTTTGCAAAGAAGAGTGGGCAAATCTTGCCAAGTCAAAATGTGCCATGCTGATAGACTCATACCCAAAAAGACTGAGTGCTGTAATCAAATCAAATCAAAAGGTGCTTCAACAAAGTATTAGTTTAAGGGTGTGCACACCTATGCAACCATATTATTTTATTTTTATATTTTTTCTTCCCTCTACCTAAAAGATTTCAGTTTGTTTTTCAATTGAGTTGTACAGTTTATAGGTCACATTAAAGGTGGAAAAAGTTCTGAAATTATTTATCTTTGTCTCATTTTTTTACATCACAGAAACCTGACATTTTAACAGGGGTGTGTAGACTTTTTATATCCACTGTACCTACTATCATGTTCCATACTGTATTGCTGCAGTTGTTTGCATAACATTATGTTCCATACCGTATGGCTGCTGATCATGTCACTGCTGCTGTCTGCCTGCCTACCATCATGTTGTGTACCGTATAGCTGCTGCTGATGCTCTCTACTGCTAATCCTTCTACTGCCACTTCCATTATCTATACACAGCTATTCCATTACTAATACCACCTCTAAGCAGCCTTACACTCATTGCATTATCTGTTCCGTGCTGTGCTGATACTGCTGCTGCTATTATTGCGGCCACATACCACTACCCTTTCCACTTCCACTGCTGCTGCTCCCAATTAAAAGGGAGGATTTTTCCAGGCTAGTTCAGGACAAGCCAGTCTTCCTTCTATTAACACTTGTGCATGTATATTTATGTGCAGGCATTCTGCTCCCGTTAACGAACGATTTTGGATGCCTGTGCAGAACAAGCCACTTTTTCTTATGACATTAACATGTGTGCATATATAAACAATGGCAGTTACCTTCGTGCATTAAGGCGTAATTTTTGGATGCTTGGTGCCAACACACCCGGGGAGATTTATCAAACTGGTGTAAAGTAGAACGGGCTTAATTGCCCTTAGCAACCAATCAGATTCCACCTTTCATTTTCCAAAGGAGCTGTGTAAAATGAAAGGTCAAATCATATTGGTTTCTATGGGCAACTAAGCCAGTTCTACTTTACACCAGTTTGATAAATCTCACCCACTTCTTTATCCCACAACATTGTGTGTTTAAACATCATCTGCCCGCAGTAAGGGGCAATTTTTGGAAGTGTTCTAATATGAAACTGCATAACACAAGTGATGACACTGTGTTTTTAAACACGCTATTTGTTAACACTGTCAACAATCCGTTTACCCATAGCTATATACAGATGAAACTCGATAAAATTTGAATATCGTGCAAAAGTCCATTTATTTCAGTAATGCAAATTAAAAGAAATTGCATTAATGCAGCTTAAAATTATTAAAATTTTGTGAAAAGCTTCAATATTCTAGGCTCAAAGTGTCACACTCTAGTCAGCTAATTAATCCATATCCCCTGAGCAAAGGGTACCTCAAAATTGAGACTTTGGGGTTTCATAAGCTATAAGCCATAATCATCCAAATTATAACAAATAAAGGCTTGAAATATCTCACTACTTTGCATGTAATGAGTCTATCTTATATGTTAGTTTCACCTTCTAAGTTGCAATACTGAAATAAATTAACGTTGCACGATATTCAAATTTTTCGAGTTTCACCTGTATGTCAGTGTCATTCTGACATATGATATCAGACAATAGATGTAGCATTTTAAATCTTAGTGAAAACACCTAAAATACTAGTCCAAACTCAATGTCATGGCATCTCCACATAGTACATTTTAATTTTCTTTGAAGTTTTTAAAACTAGCATATATGTGTCTTACAATATGCAGTGTAGCAAAGGATAACATCTGTAAGTAATAACATGAAATATTAGGCATAAAACTGTGTTGTTCCATCTCCACACAGTTCACATTTTATTTTTGGGGGCTTGACGTTTTTAAAACCAGCCTGTACATGTATTACAATAAGCAGGGTAGCAGACAAAATTATCTGTCAGTGATAACATGACATATTAGGTCTAAATCCGTGTATTTCTATTTCCACACAGTTCCAATTAATTTTTTTCGAGTTGAATTTATTAAAACCTGCATATACAATACTCACAAAAAATTTGGGATATTTGGCTTTTGGGTGACATTTTTTTAAAACTTTAAAAGTTCAAACTACAGTGATATTATATTATGAAAGTAGGGCTGTGGCGAAACCAACCTCGCCACTGGGTTTTGGAGGGGCCTGGCTACCAGCCTCTTGCCCCAGGATTATGGGCCCTTTCATCAGCCAGGCTTCCTTTGTTCACAAAGGACTTGTACTAACTTGAACCCCTGGTCTAATTCGTGCCATTTTGGGATGTTAAATGACCATGTGTATTGAAAAGGGTGGGACATTGTATACGTTGAGTAGTGAGGTCTGTTCCATTGTCTCTCTGTGTGTATTGGCGATGTCCTTTGTCCTGAGAGATAATTGAATTACGTCTCGGTTGTCTCCAGGACAGAGGATATTGTGTATTCTCCTGCCTGTGATGATTGCATCAGCCCAGAGTGAGGTAATTGTGTCACAGACAGAGGGGAGGATTTTGTGTGGGAGTGTCTGAGTGTATTATACTTGGGTATTGGCTGTTTTTACAAAACCCTGTGGGTGGTAACCTTGGTAGAAAATGTGTATAAATCAAGGCTTGTGTGTTAAAATAAAGAGTTCCTGTTTTTACCCTTTACCAAGTTGAGGCTGGTGTTTGGGTAACTGATCGACAGCTGGGGGATTGCTATACGCTTGTCACAGCCACTATCTCTGGCTGTGACCTTCCGTCATTGCTTGTTCGGCACTCCTCGCTGAAGTTCCGTTCCTGTGTCATTTGTGGTTCTTTATGGGTTAACTCCCCTGTGTGCCTATTAGGAGTTAATCCTCTGTCTGCTCCATGGGTGTGGTCTCTCTGCTGCACCCATGGAACCTGTATATAAGGCTGAGGTTTCCTCAGTTCTGTGTCAGCTCTTCTGGTGTGTGTTGTCTTGTCCTGCTCCTGGTTTGTACTCTCTCTCTCCCATGCTGCTGACCCATGGGATCCATGCCTGTCTGCCTGTGCTCTGTGGGTTTCCCTACTTGTTCATTTACATCCTTTCCCGTCCTCTTTCCTGTCTTTCTGTTATCTGTTCTGCCAGTTATGTTTTAGTTACTTTGTGTTTATTCTGATGTCTGTGTTCAGTAAGCCTTTGCAGCAGAGTGGCATGACAAGGCCATGCAGTTTACTACTGGTGGAGCAAGTCCTTCTCTGCTCATTGCCACTCCTGCTCCCTTGCGTGAACTCCTGCTTGTATTATTAGTTGCCCTGTTTTGTATTTGCCTGTATGTTATGTTTGCCTATGTCCCGTCGGTACCTTCTGGTACCTGTTGTCCATTTATTCCTGCTGTCACTGTCTAGTTCACGCTCCAGAGTGGACCCTGGCAACTTCCTGCGGCAAAGTCTAACCCTACCATCTAGGGCTCTAGTGAATACCAGGAGTTGCTTAGTCACGCCCCTCTGGAGTATTACTAGACAGTGGCGCAGTGGGGGTTTTCTCCCACTGTGCTGACGGTACATAGAGCTCTTGTTTTGTCTGTGCTGCCTTCCCTGTTTTGTTTGTGCAATAAACTCTTATGTGTCTGTACCTGATTTCTGTTTGTTTATTGCATGATGACGCGGTGGTCTCTCCTGGGACCTCCAACTCGTGACAACGCTGAAGATTTGCTATACTCCCCTGGCATAACTACTAGCTCTTGTAAGAGCTGTTCCTGCTCTCTGGATTAAGGAGAGGTTCACCCACTGGAGCCTGGAGCCTTGTCATAGGTCCAGGGTGGGTAGGAGACGGTGAGACCTCAACCAAGCTTCGGCGAATCGTGGGGTCTGCAGCGCTTATGGTGTCAAGTGGAGTGCTTGGAGTCCTCGGGAAGCACTAGGAGCATCTATCAACGGAGGTACCCGGTCGGGGTGCCAGGAGATCCGTTACAAGGGCATTTAAGTAGAAGCATCTAATGGTGATTTTCTCATCTCAAACAATTTATTGAAATAAAAGCCAACAACAGTGGTGGGTATACCCCCACAAAAATGTCAATGTTTCAAAAACTTGTCATGTGGCCTTGTGTGTCTCATAAACTTGTCATGTGGCCTTGTGCATCAATGATAGCTTGACAATGACGTCTCATGCTGTTCACAAGTCGACTTATTGTCTGCATTCCTTCTTAAAGGGCGGCGCTCAGGTGATTGAAGTTCTGGGGTACATAGTTACGAGCCTCCACATGGCTACTTAGCTGATCCCATAGATTTTCAATGTGATTCAGGTCCGGAGAAAGTGCAGGCCACCCCATTTGAGGTACCCCAGTCTCCAGCAGCCTGTCATGCCCTGATCAGGTTATGTGCGGTGTTCTGCCATGTTAGCAGCACGTGTGTAGTTTTTTGTTTGTTTTGGGTTTGGAGTTGAGCTGTATCCGCCTCCCTTCAGGTGCACTGGGTGGGGTCGTTTTTGTGAGTTTAACTTACGCCCCTTCCCAGTGTCCTGTGCGGGTTATAGCTTCTATCTTGCTCTGAGGAAAGGTGGATTTTCTGTTTCTGCTCTGCTACAAGATAAGTTGGCTTTGGATTCCTTTTTGTGTTCTGTCTAGGCTGTTTGAGAGACACCTGCCTCCTCCAGGACCTAAGGAAGCAGGCTGCCTCTTTCCCCTTTTCCACCATCTCAGTGATTTTAGGAAATCTTAAGCCTTAGGCACGGGGACACATTGATTCCCACCTTTAGGGTCTGAACGTGGGCACAGAAGTCCAGGGAGAGCTGGTAGGGAATTGTCAGGAGGTGACCTTTATCCCCAGCTTCTGGCCTAGATGCTTGTTTTGATGTTTTCTGTGTGTTTATTGTATCTTGTATCTTACCCACCATGGCACAGCCATTGCCTAATGATGCGACCTGGATGAATATTAAATTAGGCCTGTGGAAATAATTTCATAGTAGTTTTTCAACTTGTGTTTTACACTAGAGAATTTATTTTTCTGAATCTTCATATTTTAATGAGCAAAAGACATTGGGCATAAATCTGAACAAAACTAAGTTTTATGCAAATCGATTTCAGATGTTTCATCCTAAGTCAATTAGCTCATCCCTAACTGCAGTATTTCCAAAGTCAACTTTCGGTAAGAGTGTCTTCAGTGTGTTTGTGGAAAGAGAAGGACATCATACTGCGTTTTCCTGGGTTTAATTTTCAGAAAGCAGATTTACAAACCATTCCATACTTTGTGTGACTGTGTACATTTAGGCCCAAAAATGTCAGGGCTATGGAAGGGTTCCAAACGAAAGACCCAGAGCCAGAATGTGGGTGATAGCAGCAGTAGGCTTAGTAGTAGGCTGCAGTTGTCCCTGGCTTCAGAAAGGCGCAACATTATTGCTGAGGAGAAAGAGGATAAGATTGTGTATTGATGACTCAGTCCTCCTCTCAGTTGCAACAGGATCATGTGGATGGGACTTTGGAGTCTAACACCATGCCGTGGAGTTAAGAAGGCACAGCGTTCCTGCTGCTCTTTCTCCTTGCAGCCCTAGAGAAGGCTTTCAGTGGAGTCCTCTCTGTCTTCACTGTCCTTTCTACCAAGCCCTATGGTAGACAGTTAAGAAAATCTCCCTGACAATAACTTTTGTGAGAGCAGCCACACCCAGAGAACAGTCAGGGCCACATCTGCTTCGAGATCTGGTGATTCTATTAACACTGTGGGTGGGTTAGGCCCAAAATGTGCCGGAGCTAAGTTGAGCTCGGTTGCCTGTAGCTCTGTGCAAGCAACTTCCATATGGCATTTTTTTCTCCATAAGGCGGACACACAAAACCACAGTCATGTGCAAGACGTGAAGCATTAAGATAGCTAGCATTCCCAATCAGAAAAAGTCTGTTGGCATGGCCCGAGAGCAGGCCCTGTGCCCTCACCTGTCCTCAACCTGCCTCTGTCCTTTTCTGTTCCCTCAGCCAGACAAGTATTATATGCTGTGGGCTCAGCTCCACTATACAGTGAGGACAAGCTACAAGAGGACAGTCAGCAGCTACTGCCCAGCCAAGATCTGGAGGAGACATCCGCCGCTTCCTCTGGTAGGTGGGCAAGTAGTGATGAGGAGAGTGGAGTGGGAGTTGGTGTTGCAAGCAGCCAGGCTCCTGACCCAGAGACGGTTGAGGAGGACATCAGTGACGTGCAGACAGTAGTCGATGATGATAATGTAGCTGATCACACTTGGGAGCCGGGTGAATTAGGGGCTTTATCATCATCGAGAGAAGAGGGTGACAGCTTGCCCGTGAGGCAGCGGCGAAGCCAGCAAGTCGCTAGCAAGGCCGGGAGTCAGCAGGGTGGCAGCAGTGGGAGGTCGGGAGCTGAACGTGCCCGGGGTAGACCACCCGCTAAGCAGGAGCCTACCTGCCCGGAAAGTAGTGGTGCGGGGGTTCACGGGAGCAGCGGTGGTAGCAGTCAGTCAGTGCGGAGTGTTGGGGGTAAAATCACCTGCCGCTGGAGGAGGTGAACATAGCCATTTGTAGAATCTGTGGGCAGAAGGTGAAGCGTGGTCAGGGTGCCAATGTTGGCAGAATGGATCTGCGCCAACATATGATGGGTCACTATAAAGTGGCCTGGGAGAACCGTGGCTCAGGTGTGGTGTCTATTCTGATCACAAATTTTTATTGTAAATATTGGCACTTCGAGAACTCGCGAATATCTAGAATATAGTGCTATATATTCGTAATTGCTAATATTCTAGATTTTTTTTTTTATCATTACCCCTCATCCCTCACTTCTTCTTGCTTGCAAGCCAATTAGAAGGCTGGGCGGAGCTTAGGCGACAGCGCTTTGAACGACATAGGTAAACGTGGAAAGCTTGAGGGATTTGGGATATAGGCTGCACAAATCGAAGGGAGAGTGATGATTTTAGGCAATATGTTACGGGATAGAAATGTTTAGTAGTATGATCAATGATGGATTATATCTGTGAAATAGAACTGCGGTAACCCGAAAGGGTAAATACCTAAATGAGTGTTAGTAATAGGAAGAGAATTTCTCTCCGAATGTATAGTAAGATTACTGTTTGTACTTTCTAGTTTGTATGATTTGAAACTGTTGCTGGTATAAGTAACTTTTGAATATGATCTGGACAAATATCGGCTCTTGTAATTAGAGAAGCTGGGTTATTTAAAGGGCCCCACTGTGGACATGCGCAGTTGTCGCCCCTGAGGAAGCCAGAGAGCGAAACCCGGGTCGGGCAGGAACGTGACGGTTTTTTACTGTGTTACATGCCTTTTGTCTACCAACTCTTGTGAGTAGAATAAAACCTTTTAAACTAACTTGCAAAAGGGTGCTTCACTATTCTGCCAATCTTCTTAACCCTGTAGAGGAGGCGGTCTGTGGAAGATCGGATCCTTTAGGTGAAGAGAAGAGAGGCTGGTGCCCTGCTTTATTCACTGATGAACCGGAGAACATAGTCTCAAGCAGCGCGGTTCCAAAACCTCTATTACCCAATTAGAAGGCTGCAATATATTTGACTTTAGGAGTAGTTTAATCGCGAATTTTCGTATCGTGAATTTTTATCGCTAGTTTTTCAATTGCTGATTTTTGCAATCAAGAAAATAATTACTGGAGATAATGAATTCTCGAATTCGCGAATATATGACTAATATTCGCCCAAATATTAATGAAATATTGCGAATTGTAATATTGCCCCTGCCATTCATCACTGGTGGCCAATCATGCTGCAGCAACTGCTGCATGACCCAGTGACACGCAACCCGATTTAAGGCAGTCAACGCTCCACCACTTCACTGAAGGGAGCTGTCTGTCCTTCCCTTAATCTGCTAGTCCTGATGCTCCTTCTCCTCCTCCTCGTCAGTCATTCCATCAGCAATCGATCACCGAAGCAATTGCCAAGAGACAACAAAATGCGTGCTCTCATCTAATGGCGCAGAAGCTGAACTTGCTCCGGGCCAAGTTGCTGGTGCTACAGTTTGTCAAGGTCTTAACTTGTCCTCATTGTGGCTTCCATTTTGGACATGTGTAGATTGCAGTCTCTTATAACCTCTGAGTGCATCATCACTTGCCTGCTACCTGGGCGTCGCACAATGATGATGTGGCAACACCTGACTATATCAGTCTGCTCAGGCTTCAGGTTTGTGCTCCAAGGTGCATCTCTGGCAATCTGAGCTCCTTGTGTGCTCTTGTGTATGATCCGGCCTGGCTGACGTTTCCTCTGGCTCTCGACCCCGCATCGGCAGAAGTACCCACTTTGGATCTGACCCCAGCTTGGACGACTACCCGCTTTGGACCTGACCCCCGGCTTGGGCGACTACCCACTTTGGACCTGACCCCGGCTTGGATGACTACCCACTTTGGACCTGACCCCGGCTTGGACGACTACCCACTTTGGACCTGATTCCGGCTGGATGACTACCTGCATTGGACTTGACTAACTAGCTTCTTACTAACCTCGCTGTCCCTGATGAATGTTTATTTTCCCTTAAATAAACAACTTTATTTTACCTGCGTTTGCATGTGATCTGGTTTCCTGGCTCCCGTGACACAGTCCCTCTCTTTCGAAGTGAGGACTCTGCACCTTTCAGAGAACTAATGGCTTGTATCAAGCAGAGGTGGAGAGTCCCAAGCCGTCATTTCTTTGCCAAAAAGGCAGTACCAACCCTGCACACGTATGTAGAACAGAAGGTGAGCCAGTCCTTGAGCCTGTCAGTGTCTGCCAAAGTGCATGGTAGCACCGACGCGTGGAGCTGTAACTACAGTCAAGGACAATATATTTCCTTTATGGCACACTGGGTGAATATGGTTCCTGCACAGCCACACCATCAACTTGGCAAGTGATACCGCTTCTGCCTCCATGTTCTCACGCCGTTGGTCCTCCGACAATGTCCGCCTCTGTCACCTCCACTGTGTCTTCAGCCTCCACTGCAGGGACAATTCACAGTGCCCTTTCAGCATACCACATGTGCAGGGCACGGCGGTGTCACGCTCTTCTGCACCTCGTTTGTCTGGGCGAACAGAGTCACACAGGGGAGGAACTGCTCCGTGTCCTTCATCAAGAAATCGAATCCTGGCTTTATCTGCGACAACTCAAAATCGGAACCATGGTGACCGACAATGGGAAGAACATGATGTCGCTGCGTCAAGGAGGGCTGTGCCATGCGTCCTGCATGGCACACGTGTTCAATCTGGTTGTCAAGCGGTTCCTGAAGTCCTACACCCATCTGCAAAATATCCTAAAAATGGCCAGGAAACTTTGTATGCACTTCAGACACTCATACACTTCAAAGCACACCCTTCTTGAGCTGCAGCGGCAGAACAGCATCCCCCAACATAGACTGATATGCGAAGTTTCCACTAGTTGGAGTTTCACCCTCCATATGTTGGACAGACTATACAAACAGAGAAAGGCCATAAACGATTTCCTGATGATCCAAGCGGACAGTAGTGATGAGTGGCAGGGGTCATATTCGAATTCGCGATATTTCGTGAATATTTTGTAGAATATTCGTTGAATATTTGTTATATTCTACGATTTTTTTACTCGAAAAATCGGCAAGGTAATGATCGTGTAATATGTAATTTTTATTGCAAATTTTTCATCTTACAACTATTAGACAAAGAAGATTATACCACTATATTAGCTAAATTGCTAGAACTGTTTTTTTGAATATTCGTAATATTCTAAAACAAGAATATATAGCAAAATAGCGAATATTCGAAAAAAAACGAAGATAGAGCAATTTAGCTAATTTAGTGCTATAAACTTATTTTTTTATAGTTGTAATTTTTTTCCAATCTGAACTTCAGATGAGAAAAAAATTACAACTATTAGACAAAGAAGATAGCACTATATTAGCTAAATTGCTCTATATTCATTTTTTTGTTTAAATATTCGCTATATTGCTATGTATTCTTGTTTTAGAATATTATGAATATTCGAAAAAACGAAGTGATAGCAATATAGCGAATATTCGGAAAAAAAATTAACGAATATAGAGCAATTTAACTAATATAGTGCTATAATTTTCTTTGTCTAATAGTTGTAAGTTGAAAAATTTGCATTACAAAAATTTGCATTACGAAAATTCGCAAACAACACTACTCCTTAAGTCAAATATACTGCAGCCTTCTCATTGGCCCACAAGCTAGAACCAGGGAGGGATCATGTGTACTGATTAAAAAAAAAATTTGAATATTTGAAATTACGAATATATATCACTATATTCGAAATATTCACGAATTTTCGAAGTACCTATATTCACGATAAAAATTCGAAATTCGAATATTCGTGATCAACACTAGCGGACAGGAGTAATCCCCTGTGTAACACTCATGTCAGCCAGTGGCAGCTCATGCATGACACCTGCCATTTGCTCAGGCCCTTTGAGGCCTATTTCTCAGTCGCCAGGACTACGGGATAAACAACGTCATTCCACTGCTTCATGTCCTGGAACAGATGCTGGTAAATCTGGATGGTCAGGGGACTGGAGACGTGGTGCCTAGATCTCACAGCCACATGAGCCCTGTGGGGGCTGAACTGGAGGAGGAGGACATTGGAGCACAAGCAATGTGTACCGAAATGTTTTTTTTTTATACATAGGTGAAAGGAGAGGAGGAGCAAGAGTAGCCAGAGGAGCTACAGGGCGATGAGGAAGATGAGTTAGAGGACCCAGACACACCGTGGCAGTATGCACTGGAGATGGAGGCAGGGAGTCCCTCCGAGTCACTTGCACAAATGGCCCGATGCATGCTCACTTGCTTGTGTAGTGACAGCCGAATTGTCAGCATTTGGCAGAGGAATAACTGGCTCTCCACCTTGTTGGACCCTCGCTACCGGTCAAAAATGGAGGCCTTTTTTACATCTGCTGAGAGGTAGGACAAACTGAACTACTATAGAGACATCCTATGCAGCCAGTTGGCTGCTGCCTATCTGCGCCATCGTCCATCCTCTCGCAGGTCTGACCAGGTGGGCCCTCTGCACTCACGTTCCTCTGCCATGGCTGCAGTGGCAGGGTGGGGGGTAGGAGCATTTCTAGCTCCATCAGCAGCAACTTGAGTCTAGAGTCGCTGATGAGCAGCTTTCTTCACCCGCCTAGTGAAGAAACTACTAACCAGCAGCAGCTAGCCCTGGAGCAGGACCTGAACCAGCAGGTGGTGGCATACTTGGACAGCACCCTGCCAGCCGACATTGAAGATCTGCTGGAATACTGGGCAGCCAAACTGGATTTGTGGCCCCAACTTACCGAGTTTGCCCTGGAAAAGCTGTCCTGCCCGGCCAGTAGTGTGGCATCAGAGGGGATGTTTAGTGCGGCAGGTGCCATAGTTACCCCAAGAAGAACTCACCTGTCCACCCAAAATGTGGAGAGACTGACCTTTGTCAAGATGAATTAGGCATGGATCAGCCAGGATTTCCAACCACCAGTGCCTGATGTATCAGACTAGATCATCCATGGTGCCACACCAACACTTTGACAAAATAGACCGGTTTCTTCTGGCTACCTGCCTCAGCTAATATTCTGATGCTGCCACCCACCTGATGCCACACATCTGATGCCAAGTGCTCCTTTTTCACCCACCTTCAGCTAGTACTGGTATTGCTACCCACCTCCCCACTCTGTTACCGGATCACTCTGTGGTCTCCTGATGCTACTGCCAAATCCACACTATGTCACCTTTTCCCTCTGTGGTCTCCTGATGCTGCCTGCCACCTCCACACTATGTCACCTTGCCACTCTGTGGTCTCCTGATGCTGCTGCCACCTCCACACTATATCACCTTGCCACTCTGTGGTTTCCTGATGCTGCTGCCACCTTCACACTATGTCACCTTGCCAATCTGTGGTCTCCTGATGCTGCTGCCACCTCCACATTCTGTCATATTGCCACCCTGTGGTCTTCTCATGCTGCTGCATCCACCTCCACACTGTCCTTGTGCCACCCTGTGGTCTGCTCCTGATGCTGCTGCCACCTCCAGACTCTGTCATTTGGCCACTTTGAGGTCTCCTCATGCTGCTTCCATCTCACCACTATATCATAGGGCCACTCTGTGGACTTCTCATGCTGTTCCCACCCTGCCCACTCCATGACTCGGCCATTATTTTGCCTTTTGGCTTGGCTGACATCATCATTTATTTGACCCTTCTGATCTGTCAGAAGGAAAGAAAAATGAGATGCACAACGGATCCTATCTATGTGACAGCTGTAAGGCCTGCATGACATGATCCCTATTTTGCATCAGAATTGGCTTATGATTTGGTAGCCAAAAGCAGAAGTGGGTACAAAACACAGAAGACTTTTTGGCTTTAGCAATACTGATGGATTACTGACCAAATGATGACTGAGTGAAGGCGGATGCTCCACAGACAAGATCCGTTTTTTGGGGGTTATTGTTCTGATGGATCAGAGGAAGGGCAAAATAATCAGTGACGTCAACACAAACTTACTGCTGACACCAACTCCTTCACTCTGTCGGGGGGGGGCTCTACTTGTATAAGCGTTTAATAGAACAGGTTCTGTAGACATCTATGTGGAATCAGTGAATTGGTGTAAAAGTAGTGCGCTCTTTCACGCTATAGTAGGATCTTGTGCCTCTGCATGGATTTTTATACCTGTCCCTAACATTGACCTGTAAGGCTTTCACACTTGAGTTATTTGGTCAGGTTTGGCCCCGTAACTGCCCAAATAAGTGAATTGTGCAGTGATTTTAAGAGCGACGCCTGTCTTCTACATGTCATACTGACTCACAGTATTGTTTCACTACCACAGCAGACTCCCTATGCGTGTTAATGCAAGTCACAGTGTTCTACACCACTATAAAGGCTCTCTACAGCCAGGAAATAGCAGTTTTTTAACGCGATTTTAACCAAATTTTAACCAAAATTCGGCAAACCGGGCGAATTGAATTTGCTTATCTCTACTAGGCATTCTAAGCATGTCAAGGCATAATTTCTGGACGCTTGGTCCTCCAACAAGCCATTTTTAAAAAAAAAAATTTTTATCCCATATTTAAACATCATCTGCTCCCGATAAGGGAATTTTTTTTTGAAAGCTTTGGAATCTAAAAAAGCATAACACATGTGATGATGTGGTGTGTTTTTAAACATGTTGTTTGTTAATGCTCTCAAACGTGCGTTTATAAATAGCTATCTATGTCATTGTCACTCAGACATCATTTACAGTGCCCGCCCCTTTAACAGTTACGATCCCTTTAACAGTGGCCTCCACAATGTCCATCCCTTTAACAGTGACCACATCTTTAACAGTAACCTCCACAGTACCCGCCCTTTAAACAGTGACTTTCACAGTTCCCGCCCCTTTAACAGTGACCTCCACAGTGCCCGCCCCTTTAACAGTGACCTCCACAGTGCCCGCCCCTTTAACAGTGACCACCCCTTTAAAAGTGATCTCCAGAGTGCCGGCCACTTTAACAGTGACCGCCCCTTAAACAGTGACCTCCACAGTGCCCGCCTCTTTAGCAGTGACCGCCCCTTAAACAGTGACCTCCACAGTGCCCACACCTTTAACAGTAACTGCCCCTTAATCAGTGACTTCCAGTGCCCGCCCCTTTAACAGTAATCTCCATAGTGACCTCCACAATGCCTGCCCTTTTAAGAGTACTTTCACACTAGCGTTTTTCTTTTCCGGTATAGAGTTCCGTCACAGGGGCTCTATATCGGAAAAGAACTGATCAGGCATATCCCCATGCATTCTGAATGGAGAGTAATCTGTTCAGGATGCATCAGGAGGTCTTCAGTTCAGTCGTTTTGACTGATCAGGCAAAAGATAAAACCGGCGAAAAAAACTGAAGACTTGCCTGAATGACTTGCCTTTTTCCCCATAGGAATGTATTAGTGCCGAATCCGGCATTCAAAATACCGGAATTCTGGATCCGTCCTTCCAGCCTGCACATGCTCAGACCGGTAAAAATGTGAAAAAAAATACAATCCGTCTGTCCGTATAACAAGCGGAGAGACAGATCCGTTCTTGCAATGCATTTGTGAGATGGATCCGGATCTGTCTCATAAATGCTTTCAGTCACATCCAAATCCGACGACGGAACTGCCCGCCGCATCACACTGCTGCAAGTGTGAAAGTAGCCTAACAGTGACCTCCACATTGCCCGTCCCTTTAGTAGTGACCGCCCCTTTAACAGTGACCTCCACAGTGCCTGCCCCTTTAACCTGTTACGGACACAGGGCTTACAGGTACGCCCTGATGTCCTGGTACTTAAGGACACAGGTCGTACCTGTACGCCCTGTGTATTTACGATCACCGTCGCGTGGCACCTTGGCTAAATGCGAGGGGGGGTCCCGTGACCCCCCCACGCGTCAGCGATCGCCGCAAACCGCAGGTCAATTCAGACCTGCAGTTTGCGGCTTTTACCTTAAGCGGCGGCGGCTATCGGCGGTGCTATCGGGTCCTCATGCGGCTGTAGGGGGGACAAGATGGCATTGAAGGCAGCGCAATGCCTTCCTGAGTCATCGGCGCTGCCTTCCTATGAAGTGCCTGTGAGATCCAGCCCCCTGGATCTCACAGGCCGGAAGCTATAAGAGTAATACAAACAGTATTACTCATACAGCCAATGCATTCCAATACAGAAGCATTGGAATGCATTGTTAAAGGGATTAGACCCCCAAAAGTTGAAGTCCCAAATTGGGATAAAAAATAAAGTTAAAAAAAGTTGAAAAAATAAAGTTTCCCCCCAAAAAATTAAAAGTTTCAAGTAAAAATAAACAAAAACGTCATTTTCCCCAAATAAAGTTAAAAAAAATAGAAAAGTTGACATATAAGCTCTATAAACATATCACATGACCTAACCCCTCAGATGAACACCGTAAAAAAAAAAAAAATTATGTGCTAAATAAACCATTTTTTGGTCACCTTACATCACAAAAAGTACAACAGTAGGCGATCAAAAAGGCGTATGCCCACAAAAATAGTAGCAATCTAACCGTCACCTCATCCCGCAAAAAAGTATACCCTACCTGAGACAATCGCCCAAAAAATAAAAAAAAACTATGGCTCAGAATATGGAGACACTAAAGCATCATTTTTTTTGTTTTAAAAAAGCTGTTATCGTGTAAAACTTACATAAATTTTAAAAAGTATATATATTAGGTATCTCCGCGACCGTAATAACCTTCTATATAAAAATATTACATGACCTAACCCTCAGATGAACACCGCAAAAAATAAATTAAAAAAATGGTGTAAAAAAAGCTATTTTTTGTCACCTTACATCACAAAAGTATAGTAGCAAGCGATCAAAAAGTCATATGCACCCCAAAATAGTGCCAATCAAACTGTCATCTCATCCCGCAAAAAATGAGACCCTACCCAAGATAATCGCCCAAAAACTGAAAAAACTATGGCTCTCAGACTATGGCCTCATGCACACAGCCGTGTTCTGCGGCCGAGAGCGGTCCGTGGTAACCCGGCCGTGATTCCTTCTGACAGCAGGAGCGCACGGCGTCATTGGTTGCTATGACGCCGTGCGATTCATGCCGCCGCTGCTGTACAGTGATACACTGGTATGATCTATACCAGTGTATCACTGTACAGCAGCGGCGGCATGAAGCGCACGGCATCATAGCAACCAATGACGCCGTGCGCTCCTGCTGTCAGAAGGAATCACGGCCGGGTTACCACGGACCGCTCTCGGCCGCGGAACACAGCCGTGTGCATGAGGCCTATGGAGACACTAAAACATGATTTTTTTTTGTTTAAATCATTGTGCAAAACTTACATAAATAAAAAAATTGTATACATATTAGGTATCGCTACAGTCGTGACAACCTGCTCTATAAAAATACCACATAATCTAATCTGTCAGATGAATTTTGTAAATAACAAAAAAAAAAAAAAGTGCCAAAACAGCTATTTCTTGTTACCTTGCCTCACAAAAAGTGTAATATAGAGCAACCAAAAATCATATGTACCCTAAACTAGTACCAACAAAACTTCCACCCTATCCCGTAGTTTCTAAAATGGGGTCACTTTTTTGGAGTTTCTACTCTAGGAGTGCATCAGGGGGGCTTCAAATTAGACATGGTGTCAAAAAACCAGTCCAGCAAAATCTGCCTTCCAAAAACCGTATGGCATTCCTTTCCTTCTGCACCCTGCCGTGTGCCCGTACAGCAGTTTACGACCACATATGGGGTGTTTCTGTAAACTACAGAATCAGGGCCATAAATATTGAGTTTTGTTTAGCTGTTAACCTTTGCTTTGTAACTGGAAAACAAATATTAAAATGGAAAATCTGCCAAAAAAGTTACATTTTGAAATTGTATCTCTATTTTCCAATTATTCTTGTGGAACACCTAAAGGGTTAACGACGTTTGTAAAATCAGTTTTGAATACCTTGAGGGGTGTAGTTTCTAGAATGGAGTCATTTTTGGGTGGTATCTATTATGTAAGCCTCACAAAGTGACTTCAGACCTGAACTGGTCCTTAAAAAGTTGGTTTTTGAACATTTCTGAGAAATTTCAAGATTTACTTCTAAACTTTTTGTAACGTCCCCCAAAAATAAAATGTCATTCCCAAAATGATCCTAACATGAAGTAGACATATGGGGAATGTAAAGCAATAACTATTTTTGTAGGTATTACTATGTATTTTTGGCAAATTTGGTATTTTTTTATAAATAAAAAAGATTTTTTTTTACTCCATTTTACCAGTGTCATAAAGTACAATATGTGACAAAAAAACAATCTCAGAATGGCCTGGATAAGTAAAAGCGTTTTAAAGTTATCACCGCTTAAAAGTTACACTGCTCAGATTTGCAACTAAATGGCCTGGTCCTTAAGGTGAAATAAGGCTGTGTCCTTAAGGAGTTAACAGTGACCTTTATAGTGTCCGCCCCTTTAACAGTGACCTCCACAGTATCTGCCCCTTTAACAGTGACCTTCACAGTGCCTGTCCCTTTTACATTGACCACCCCTATAACAGTGACCTTCACAGTGCTTGCCCCTTTAACAGTGACTTCCACAGTGCCCCCCCTTTAACAGTGACTTCCACAGTGCCCCCCCTTTAACAGCTACCTCCACAGTGCTTACCCTTTTAACATTGACCACCCCTTTAACAGTGACTTTCATAGTGGCCGCCCCTTTAACAGTGACTTCCACAGTGCCCGCCCCTTTAACAGTGACCTACACAGTGCCCGCTCCTTTAACAGTCACCGCCTCTTTAACAGTGACCTCCACAGTGCCTTCCCCTTTAATAATGACCTCCACAGTGTCTGCCCCTTTAACAGTGACCTCCACAGTGACCTTACAATGCCCGCCGCTTTAACAGTGCCCGTCCCTTTAATGACCTCCACATTGCCCATCCCTTTAATAGTGACTGCCCCTTTAACAGTGACCTCCACAGTACCTGACCCTTTAACAGTCACCCCCACAATGCTCGCCCCATTAACATTGTGCACCCCTTTAACAGTGAACTCCACAGCGGTTTTCCGTTTAATAGTGGCCCCTTCCCCCATGCATGTAGCAGTGTAGATGTGCCGTCATACGTCATTTGACTGAATATTTAAAGACCTGCGAACTGCTAAAACCTGTGATCAGTTGTTATGGCAACCTGGAGTAGGACCTGCGAGCTTCTATTGGCTAATAAGAGACATGTGACCGTGTAAATGGCAGTTCGGATTTAATTGAAAGGCTTGCTGGCTTCTATTGGCTAATGCAGGTAATTTTTTAGGAATATCTCAGGAACAGTAAGTCCTAGAGAGCAGAGAGAAACCTTCCCGGACACCTGATGTACCTGTGTGCAAAATTTGGTGAAGATCGGTCCAGTCATTTGGTCGCGCATAAAGAACATCTAGACAGACAGACAGACATCTAGACAGACAGACATAAACTCCTTTTTATATATATAAGAGATATGCCAAAGTGCTTGTGTGCTCGGGTGCTCTGGCCGAACACATCGGTATGCTCGTGTGTTCTACCGAGCAACCGAGCACAATGGAAGTCAATGGGAGAACCCCAGGCACCCCCTGCTCGGAAGAGCATAAGACTTGTCATAAGACTATGAAACCAATAGATGGCGCTGTTCATCTTGTTACGGCACTAGTAAGTGGGGCACACTGCTCAACAGTGAGGTGTATATCGGATTGCTGCTATCATTCACACATCTTCTAGCACTTTATCTGCGGTAATATAAGCTTGCTAGGGTGTATCTGAGGACTATTGCCCCGCTTGTAATGACTCATAACCAGCGCCATTTATTGGTTTTATAGTCTTATGACAAGACTAGGAATCAAATAGATGGTGCTGTTCATTAGTAGTGTAGATTGCGAATATTCTAATCGCTAATTTTTATCGCAAATTTTCTATGCAAAAGGCTACACTAATAATCTTGTCATAAGACTATGAAACCAATAGATGCCGCTGTTCATGAGTAGTGTAGATCACAAATTTTTCATGCAAATGGTTATTCAGCTGAAAAACAAGGCAGTTTCTGCTCATTTGCATGTCTTTCCCATATGCCCATGTTTATGCAAATTCGTTTTTACATGATAAAACTGTATAGAAAGGTTATTGAATATTATGTTAGGACAATCAGAATTTTTTTGGTCTCCCTAATGACATTGATCTAGGTGCGCGGGTCCACCCAAGCCATCCAACAGATCTGAAGTAACTTTGAGGCTTACTGGCTCTCAGTCAGATGAGACCTGGTTTGGAATGTCTCATAGTGCACAAGGTTGCCATTGTAAGGTATGCTGACTAAGCCTGTCATCTGTCTCATGGATAGATTGATGGCTTGCATATACCTGGCTTTAGGCATATAGCCTTTGTGTGGTTGTCTATTGTATGTCGTAGATAATAGGAGTCCAAGACGCATCCAGCCATCCTCTTAATGCTGTTTCCAAACCATTTTGATGGGGTTTCCATCAATTTCTATTCTAACCTTTTTTTGTGAACCAGACACCCTCTTTTCTTCAGAGCAGGGGGTGCCTGGTTTGAAGCTCGGGTCTCCCATTGACTTTCGTTGTATTAAATTGTACTCGAGCACCTGCAGTATTTGGCCATGCAATTTCACAAATGTCACATGCAAAGTGCAATAAAACACAGCAAAATTCTAACTCCTCCAAGCAGAAGAAAATGTATGTTTGTCACGCTGTGAGAAAATGTTCTAATTTCTTAGCAATGCTGTTTATCCACCCATTTTTCATTAAAATTAGAGATTAAAAGCAACATAAGAGCACTCTATTTTTCCTTTCTCACCAGCAGGTGGCGCTGCATTTATAGGTTACTGCTGCCTCACCTGAAAGTGTAATCCTGTCTCCTCGCCAATACAGATAACAGGCTCACCTGTTAAACTGGCGCCTTTTATATCTGCACTTGTAACAGTTGGAGCTTTTGTATGTAACACAGGTGTGTGGCATGGCAAACCAATCTATGCCCCTTACCTTTGTATTTTTGTAATCTTTGGTCCTTTTGTTATTAGCATAAGTTCTTAAATAGGCTGTCCAGGATTAGAAAAACAATACAAAAACAAACTCATGTCTGTCCATGAGTTGTGTCTGGTATTGAGGCTCAGCTCCATTCAAGTGAAGGGAGCTCAGTTGCAATTCCACACACAACGTGTGGATAGGTTTGGTGTTGTTTTTGGAAGAAAGCAGCCATCTTTTTCAAGATTCTGGTTTCACAAAATAAAGCTTATTCATTGTAAATTTATGAAAATGTATACAATTATATAATGTATTTGCTCAGGGCAGTACACAGTATATACAAATGGACATTTGTCATCTGTTTTAGCCATTTCCATCTGTGATCCATTATTTTAGACTGGAGACTATGCACCATGTTCCCACTAATGGTGACCTGGAGGAAAATGCTCTGGCTAACCTCCGGCAGTCCAGCTGTGGTAAAACTACGACTTCCAGCATGCTCCATTAATTTCTGTAGAGTTCTGAGAACAGCCAAGCAAGGGAGCATCCTGGGAGTTGTAGTTTTACCACAGCTGGAAAGCCGGAGGTTAGCCATCACAGACCTAGGGATTCAGGAGGAATTCAGAGCTGGGCCACCGTTGAGTGCCTCTATGTTCGGTATGAAACTACCCATATCACAGATGCAGACCCATTGTCTTGAATGGGTCTGCAATCCTCAAGATATGGAGCGGTGCGAAGTGGAGGCATGGCTCGCAAGCCCACTACAAAGCACTTTTGTGGGATTTTCATCCATGCCTCTGCCCCACCAAAAAAATAGAACATGTCCAATTTTTTTCGTGGTGCGGAACGTCTTTTGCGAACCGCTAACCCATTGAAGTCAATGGGTACACATCCGCAAACAGCATGCACACGGGTGGTGCCCATGCATTACGGACCACTACTTGTGGTCCACAGCATGAGCATGGGGCACACATACTTTTGTGCATGAGCCCTAAGGCCTCTTTCACCTCTTCGACTCTTTGCGGGTGCGTCGCGGGAAAATGCAAAATTTTTCTGCGCGAGTGCAAAGTGTTTTAATGCGTTTTGCACGCGCGTGAGAAAAATCGGCATGTTTGGTACCCGAACCCGGACTTTTTCACAGAAGTTCGGGTTTGGGTTAGGTGTTCTGTAGATTTTATTATTTTCCCTTATAACATGGTTATAAGGGAAAATAATATCATTCTTAATATAGAATGCTTAGTAAAATAGGGATGGAGGGGTTACATTTTTTTTTTTAATTATTTAACTCACCTCATCCACTTGTTCGCGTAGCCCGGCTTCTCTTCTGTCTTCTTCCATGGTGATGGATCATGTGACGGACCATGTGATGAGCGCAGTGACGTCACCACAGGTCCTTTTCCTCCTGGGCATCAAAGAAGAAGACAGAAGAGAAGACGGGCTGCGCGAACAAGTTGATGAGGTGAGTTAAATTATTATAATTTTTTTTAACCCTTCCATCCCTATTTTACTAAGCATTCTGTATTAAGAATGCTATTATTTTCCCTTATAACCATGTTATAAGGGAAAATAATAATGATCGGGTCCCCATCCCGATCGTCTCCTAGCAACCATGCGTGATGCTTGCGATTTTCACGCAGCCCTATTCACTTCTATGGGGCCTGCGTTGCGTGAAAAACGCACAATATAGAGCATGCTGCTATTTTCACGCAACGCACAAGTGAGGTGTGAAAATCAACGCTCATGTGCACAGCCCAATAATAATGAATGGGTCTGGATTCAGTGCGGGTGCAATGTTTTCACCTCACTCATTGCACCCGCGCGGAAATCTCGCCCGTGTGAAAGAGGCCTAAGGGTGATTAAGCCCTCTATGGGTCTCGTGGAGAAAACTAAAAAATGCCATTGTTGAACAGGCAATACTTAGAAGACAGTCCGTACTTTGGTATGAGGTATAATGCTGGTCTGGATGTCTAATTGGGGTCTGAGAGGTCTAATGGGGGTCTGGTCTGAAGTCTGATATGGGCATCTGGAGGTCTAATGGGGTCTGAGAGGTCTAATGGTCTGATATGGGCATCTGGAGGTCTAATGGGGGTATGAGAGGTCAAATGGGGGTCTGATCTGAGTTCTGAAACTGGGGTCTGATATTGGGTCTGACCTGAGGTCGGAGATTGGGGGCTCTCATCAGAGTTTTTATATGGGGGTCTGATATGAGGTAGGAGATGTAGGGTCTAATCAGAGGATTGATATGGAGGTCGGATCTGAAGTCTAATATGGGGGTCTGATCTGAGGTACAGTAGGAGATGGAGGGTCTAATCAGAGGATTGATATGGGGGTCTGATCTGAGGTCTGATATGGGGGTCTGATTTGAAAGATAAGGGGGTATATTTTTGTATTTGCGCACACGATAAGGGGGTATTTGTTTTGCACAGGGGCACATTATATGGGGGTATTTGCACTGACACACATTACTGTATAAGCAGGTAGTTATTGTACTGGGGCACATTAGGTGGTATTTTTCTATTGGCACACATTAGAAGAAGTAGTACTACTGGGGAGATATGGGAAACATGATTACTAGTATGGGCACAATGGGGGCATTATTACTATTGCGGGCACTGTTAACACTATGCACAAGGGGGGGGGGGGGCAAGCTGAGCTCTTCCACCAGGGCCTCCCATTGTTTTTAACTGCATCCCGGCTGTTAAAAGCAGAGACCGTGCCGAGAAGGGACGTGTCCCTTCTTGACTTGGTGTGTGGACAGCTGCCTCTTGAAGCCACGGTGGCCATGAACGAGTCTGTAGTGGACAACTGCGGAAGAAATGGCAGCACTTTCTGCGGTGATACATAAGGCAAATTTTTCCAGCCTGAAGCCTAGCAAAGGCCCTCATGGCTGTTTTGTGGTAATGCTTGGTATGTTCTAGCAGATTATTACTTTCATTTTATATATAAAGGCTTTCATGTGTTATCTTAGGGTACTTTCACACTTGCGTTATTCTTTTCCAGCATTGAGTTCCGTCCTAGGGGCTCTATACTGGAAAAAAACTGATTTACAGTTTATCCTAATGCATTCTGAATGAAGAGCAATCCGTTCAGGATGCATCAGGATGTCTTCAGTTCAGTCTTTTTGCTTTTTCAGGACGGAGATAATACCGCACCATGCTGCGGTTTTATCTCCGTCCAAAATTCCGGAACACTTCGCGGAATGCCGGATCCGGCATTTTTTCCCATTGACATGCATTAATGCCGCATCCAGCCCCGGATCAGTTTTTGCGGTCTGCGCGAGCTCAGACAGCAATATAATGGGAAAAAATAAATGCCAGATCCGTTTTTCCAGATGACACCGGAGAGACGGATCCGGCATTTCAATGCATTTGTCAGACGGATCAGGATCCTTATCCTTCTGACAAATGCCATCAGTTTGCATACGTTTTGATGGATCCGGCAGGCAGTTCTGGCGACGGAACTGCCTGCCGGAATCCTCTGCCGCAAGTGTGAAAGTACCCTTACCTGTGAATTCAAAAACATTATCATTAACAAGTAACAATAACAGAAAAAGGCATAAAAGTAAAAAAGTTATAAAACAACATACACAAATTTGACATTATCATACTTGTAACAATCCATTCAAGAAAGTTGAAATGTCAGTTATAGTGTCCAATAAACAGAATAGAAAGAAAAATAATGTCAGAATTGCTTTATGCACTCCTACAAAAAAGTATATGTATCCCAAAACTGTCACTTGTGACAACTCTAAGGCCCCTTTAACACGGGCAAGAATTCAGTGCGGGTGCAATGCGTGAGGTGAAAGCATTGCACCCGCACTGAATCTGGACCCATTCACTTCAATGGGGCTGTGCAGATGAGCGGTGATTTTCACGCATCAGATGTTCTACATTCTGCGTTTTTAACGCAATGCAGGCCCCATAGAAATGAATGGGACTGTGTGAAAATCGCAAGCATCCGCAAGCAAGTGCGGATGCGGTGCGATTTTCACGCATGGTTGCTAGGAGATTATGTAAGTAAATTGATAAAAGTCAATTTACTGTATTATTTTCCCTTATAACATGGTTATAAGGGAAAATAATAGCATTCTTAATACAGAATGTTTACTAAAATGTTCTATCTTCATTCGGCAGGACCTGCGCTGACGTCACCGCGCTCACCACGTGGTGAGTGCGATTACATCATCAAAGGTCCTTTTGCAGGTCCTGAAAGAAGAAGAAAGAAGATTATGCCAGCTGCGCGAACAAGCGGATGAGGGGAGTTAATTTATTAATATTTTTTTAACCCCTAAAGCCACATTTTAGTAAGCATTCTATATTAACAATGCTATTAGTTTCCTTTATAACCATGTTAGAAGGGAAAATAATAAAATCTACAGAACACCTAACCCAAACCCGAACTTCAGTGAAGAAGTCCGGGTTCGGGTCTGGGTACCACAGTCAGTTTTTTATCATGCGCGTGCAAAACGCATTGCACCCGTGCGATAAAAACTGAACATCAGAACGCAATCGCAGTCAAAACTGACTGCAATTGCGTACTTACTCGCATTATTTTCCCTGATCGCAGATGCAACGCATCCGGACCTAATCCGGACACGCTCGTCTGCAAGGGGCCTAAAACAAGACCAAATCAAGCTACATCAATGATGAAATAAAAATGTAAGGCTGCAGGAAACTAAAAATCTGTGCCCTGAACAGAACCTGTTCGAAAATGTTTATTTTAGTTAATACTGACATTCCAGAATTCTTCAAATTATTCCTTTTAGAATGTTATGAAAAATTTAAAACTGGGTGCTACCAGTAGGGGAGGGGGGCACACTGTCTTATCAGTGATGACAGTGTCAGTCTTCTTTGACAATAGTAACATCCAGTTAATTTATTCATACACTTACAGGAGGAATAACAGAGTAACCAGACAACATCGAAATCTAAGAAAATGCTTCTGTGTGTTTATTTCATGGGTATCCTTGAAAAGCACACATATCTAGGGAACTGACAGGTTCTATTTAAGGTTGGGTTCACATCTAGTTTTTCCCATCCTTTTAGATGTTTACAAAAAAAGTTTGCTATACAGATGCCTTTAGACTGATGCCATACATTGGAATCCGTTCACCATATAGTTGCACTGTAAAAAAATTAATACTTTTTTTTTTACCGGTCTGCAGGATACAAGAACGTGGTGTGCTGCGTTTTTATATCCTTTTTTCGTAACGTATACGTCAAACCGAGGCATAAAACGTGATGTGAACCCAACCTAAGAGGTTAAAGTTAAAAACAGAAACCAGGCATATTTCCAGAAAAGGAGAATCTGAGTATTTTTTTTTTCTTTTATATTATTGCCAGGCATTTATTATCTATCTCAAGTATGTGGAGAAAGAAGATTTGCAACATCTCTAAAATTATTAAAATTATGAAAACAAAATGCAATGCAAATTATGTCTAAAAGCGCATAAAGAACCTTCACTGAAGATTTTATTAAATCTAAACCATCCAAATAAATATTTAATCGATAACTTGGAATGAATTTACCTGCCCTTTATTCTGCAACATTTCTAAGCAGAGAAGCTTTGAGGCCGTAAATCAGAATAAATAATAAAACGTAAACTAAACAAATGAGAATGAGCTTTAGACGCATAAATGAAAGTTGGTGTACATTTGAGATGAGGGGGAAGGGCCTGCCAACGACTATAATGGTATTTAGAAATAAAGAGTCTGTGTTATGTCTAATGGCCCTGGTGTTTTGTGTTAAGCTGACCCCGGCATTGTACCATTTCAATTCAAACTGGAGTGCAAACTTTCAGACCCAGGCTGTCGAAGGGATTTTGTAAGCTAGCCAAATTTACATTTCAGATTTGAAAGCAAGGGCAAAGGTTCGTGTTCACAGGTTTGAGATCATGTTTAATATCACATGACAGCTTTGTCAAACACTATAGAGTTAAAAAAAAAGAAGAAAAATGACTGCCTGGGTTTGTGTCATTAAGAAATTTGACAAGTCTACAATAGTGGACTTCTTTGTTTTTAGGAATCTTTTTTAGATTTTCTTTTGTGTGTCGTTTCATAATCTTTTAGTCTTTCGCTAGTATGTATTTATGACGATGAATAGTGTACAGACGAATTGTGTTGGTCACCGAAGCCTTTCTGTAATTAAGTTTTCACCCCCCCACACACACACACATTTTCCGTGCCCTTCAGCCATGACCTATGCTGAATGCTTTCCAGTGGAGTAATATTTCAGTCATTTAGCACCCAATGTTTAAACAAAAAAAAAAGTTCCGGTTGAGACCATTGGTGTTAAATTTTTATTCACAACCACAGTCCTGATCAATGAAACCATATTACTTAGCTAGGTAAATGATTTTTCTTACAGTGGTTTCAGTTACCAGCTCTGGGTACTGTGATCAGTAGAGCTAATGGGGGAGGGGGAAGGGATAAGTATGCAGCTTTGTGTACTGCAAACTTCTTGAATTTTTGTTCCTGTTTGATAAGACCATTAAAAGCGTGCGGCTGATATTATTTCAAAACATGCAAATGATTTCAGTCTAATAAATTCTCAAGTCACTTGACAGCTGGAAAACATTGTGACTTAATAGGATGGAAGATCACATTCCTTCAGCTGCCAGACCTAACACCAAATACCCTCACTCCCAATTAACACTCTGACACAAACTTCTTGGTATAAATGGCCGTAGCAGCCCGTTTATTAAACAACAAATTCTTCATCAACTTTTCTTTTAACGATCATAATAATGAACACATAAATAAATGCAATAACTTCCAACACATTGCGAAAGGATCCTAGAAGGCAACCCAAGCAAGCTCTGTTCTTCACTCCCATCTCCACTTGACTATCCACCTTACCCTTGGCCGCAGTCACCGACCCAAAGGTACCAAATCCTTCAAAATTATATCACCATCCACCCCTGTGGGCATTTTAGCCCAAACAGGAGTCCCAGCCATCAGCTTAACGAATCTCATGAGATGCACGCTCCAACGTGTCATGCCTTCCAGGACCCTGGAATTGCCTTCCAGGACCCTCCATTAACCTGCCCCAAACGAACACAGGAGACACCTCACCTGTGGACGTCCCGCCACACCCTCAAAGCTATCTCAAGACCATCCTGTAAACCCGAGGCCCGCAAATCCATACCCACATCATTAAGATGCACACCATCAGCCCTTAAGAATTGAGGCGACGCAGCCTCCAACTCCCTATGTCAAACCACAAATCCGCCCTGACGACGGACAAAACGACCAACCTCCTTATTTAGCTTCGCCCGCGCCTTATTAATTCGATCTACTGACCTCGCAAACCGCCACGACCTTCTAGCAACCACCTCAGACCAAACAACCAACAAATCAGGAAATTCACCCAGCAACTGCAACAAATCCAGTTTGATGTCACGTATCACATCCCTAGAGCGACGAACACCTAAATTGTTCCCCCCAAAGTGCAGAACTAAAATGTCTGGGGGCCTATCCAACCACGCAAAAGCATGAAACTCCGGCAACACCCGACCCCACAACATCCCTCTCACGCCAATCCACCGCACTTGCAACCCCTCCGGCCGAAAACCCAATTGACTTCTGTTCCTCCGCACGTCGTCTCTCAGCGCTCCACAGTGAACGTAGGAATGACCCAGAATCCACGCCAAACATGAAGATGACCCTAAAAAACAAACACAATGAGACTTAACCCGTACATGCAAACTCCAACGAACCTCCTCCCCCACTACAACTTATGAGGGTGAATATATCCCCAAAAGCAATCTGATTCCCATCGTCCAATCCGCTTGATAACTACATCACTGAGACCCCACCTTGCCGCTTTAGTCGCCGCCCTGTTCCTGAAAGAAATACGACACAAACTCCATGGCCGGATGACCCGCAGCCGCCAGACACCGCCTGAAGATCGCCGCCAACTGGAAACGAGAAATCACCGAACCATCTTGGTGCATCAAAAAGGAACCCGCCACACCCAGCCGTAATAACAAAAACTCCTCCACACACCGAACAGGGCACAGCACAGACCCAGCTAATGGGCGCAACAAAACACAAACCCCCTTACCGACTTGATCAGTTTTCGACTTACGCATCACACATCGTACACCTTCCTCACCCAAACGAATGTCATCCATCAACAATCCACCGCCACGCGCCCTACTACTCGCCACCAGCTCAGAGACCCTAAAGGCCCCGAAGAAAGCAAAAAGAGAACGCGGCCCTAAACAAACACACCTCATACTCAGAATTGCACACCACACCAACCTGCTCCCACAACTATTGTAACACCGAAAAGGAAACCGGACGACGAGCGTCCTTCCTAACAGCACTGCGCCTATAGCCCTTCAGAGCCTGGCGCACCAAAAAACTCCGGGATACGTCAGCTAAACCACACAAACGCAACCAAAAAGCCACAGCCGCCACCCTTTTAGAAGCCACCGAGAAAGACAATCCCGAACTATAAGCCAACCCCACAAAATAAACCAACAGCACATGAAGATTCTCCACTGCCTCACAACCCCCCACCTGATCCACAAGCCTCTCCCAATGAGACCACACTGAAGAATAAGCAGACCACGTACTCCTACTCACGGACTGCCGAATCAGATCTGACAAGACCCCAAGGCCACGCTCCAGAGCCACTGAGGACAGGGCAGACCCGTAGCATCCGCGCTGGGCACCAAACTGCGAAAATGGTCCCACTGAAAATGAGAAAGGGAATCAGCGATAGAATTATCAACACCCGGAACATGCACCGCCACAAAACAAGCATTTAAACGTAACCCTCTGAGGACCAGGTGCCGAAGCAAATGCACAACAGGAGGTGAATTAGCTGACTGACTATTAACCGCTTGCACCACACCCAAATTATCACAACAAAAACGCACCCGTTTATTCCGTAACAATTCCCCCCACAGTTCAGTCGGCAAGACTATTGAGAACAACTCCAACAACGCTAGATTACCAAGGAAGCCGGCCCCTCTCCACTCCTCCGGCCAAGGCCCCGCACTCCAAAGCCCTTGACAATACGCGCCATACCCGCAAGAACCCGACGCATCCGTAAACAATTCCAAATCTGCACTAGAAACGGGCGCCTCTATCCAAATCGAACGGCCGTTATAATCCCCCAAAAAATGCTCCCAAATGCCTAAATCCTCCCTCACTTCCACAGACAACCTCAAAAATTGGAAAGGTACCTTAACTCCCGCAGTAGCCATGGCCAATCGCCTACAAAACACCCGACCCATGGGCAAAATTCTGCAAGCAAAATTCAATTTCCCCAAAACTGACTGTACGCGACGTAACTGCACTTTCTTTGCCCTACGCAGAAACGCTACCTCATCTCGCAAATCTACCACCTTATCTTCTGGCAACCTGCACTCCATTGCCACGCTATCAATTTCTATGTCCAAAAACTTGACCGATGTAGCCGGTCCCTCCGTTTTTTCCACCGCTAACGGCACCCCGAACCTGTCTGCTACTCGCTCCATGGTGCACAACAACACCTAACAAACCCGCGAACCAGCAGGACCAAGAAACAAAAAATCGTCTAGATAATGTAACACAGAGTTCTAACCAGCTTCTCGCTTCACCACCCATTCTAAAAATGAACTAAACATTTCGAACAAAGAACAAGAAATAGCACAACCCATAGGTAAGCAGCAATCCACATAAAATTGCCCCTCCCATCTAAAACCGAGTAAGTGAAAGCTATCTGGATGAATGGGCAACAAACGAAAAGCGGCCTCAATGTCCGTTTTCGCCAACAACGCCCCATACCCGAAAAGTCGCACCCACCGCACCACCTTGTCAAACGACGTGTACGACACTGAACATAACTCGTCCTCAATACCATCGTTGGCGGTATTCCCCACAGGAAATGATAAATTGTGAATAAGCCGAAACTTGTTTGGCTCCTTCTTTGGGACCAATCCCAATGGCGAAACCCACAAACCCCGCAACGGACATTCTGCAAACGGGCCCACTATACTCCCCAGTACCACTTCCGTGGCAATCTTGTCAGCAACGACAACCGAGTGCGCCAATGCGGAGGACAAGTTGCAATCAGCATCCACAACCCCGTCCGAAACACACAGGATCTTAAAACCGTCCCTGAAACCTGATAACAACCCTGCCGCCTCCCTATTTGGATAAATCCTTAGGAAAGGCTCCATCTCGACCACCTTCACCGGAGTCACCCCTCTTCTGCATAATCTCGAATCCCTTGCCTTTTCCGCGCTTAAAACACCTCGACAAGCTGTGAGCCCCGCCGCAACTGGAGCATTCATGCTTAAACTGGCAATCGACCAGGTACTTACAGAACCCCTCATTAAATTGCCAACAGCATCCCTTTTTATTCCCACTACTAAGGTCGGAAGCCGAGGAACCCCCATCCGCCCCCCGAAAGGACTGGCTGCCGCCTTTTGAAGCCGACATTAGCCGCATCCATAAGCTGATGTCCTTATGGTCCCACCTAATACTAGGCCGGACCGCCTTCCACTGACGAAACTGCTCGTCGTACCTGAGCCAAGCCAACCCCCCATAAGTCCGATATGCCTCCCCGACCGCATCCATATAACAAAAAAGCGCCGAACAGTGTTCGGGCGCCTTCTCGCCAACCACACTAGCCAATATGGCGAAAGCCTGCAGCCAATTCAGAAAAGTGCGCGGTATAAGCTCTCATCCAACCTCACCCTATCCAACTGAAACTTCTCTAACGGAAGTAACGAAGGTAACGAAAGTAACGAAAACATTTCCACATACTCTTCCTTCCAAATCTTCTCCCTGACCTCAGGCTTCAAGTGCGCTCCCAATGGCCCCTCAAAGCACACGTATACCTCCACTTTTGCCGCATCCGCCAACCTAACTTCCTCACCAACTTTTTCTTTATTTCCCCCTGCTCACCACCACTTCGCCCACCGGGGCACCAACCGCCACAACAGGCGCCTCTCCTGCCCTTACCCCACTGGATTGTTCGCCCAACCCAACCTCAGGCCCGGACTCCCACACCGCTGTCGGGGAAGCAGCCGCCCCATTACCCAAACGCGCGATAAGAGCCAACATGCCCGACAGCAATTCCTGCGCCAAACCCTCAGGCCCCGCCTGCCCCAACTGACCTCCTGCACTCCCCAACCCCCCACATCCCAGGGCCTCACCTGGCTGACCCTGGGGTATCCTCCCAGTCACCGCAGATCGCTCTGTCACTCCTCCTGGCATCGCACCTACCGGACGTGTAGAAGACGATGGACCGACACCAACGACCTCCGACCTGTCGTCCGCTTGGCAATCTTCCATGCTGAGTTCTCCTTCCTCCAAAATTGAAGCCAACTGGAGACCCCTGCCACCGTCCGCGTGGCAGGGTCGCAGACCTGCTGGCATGTCGCCCCTTGGCCCACCCGAAGGTAGCCGCTGTTCCGCAACCTCGCTGGCCTCGTCATTATTGCCGCCGGGACGGAAACCGGGACACACCGGGACGGAAACCGGTAGCCGCGTAGTGCCCCCTTCCGGTCACATCACCTGTCTGCTGCACTGGGGGCAGGATCACGCTGGCATCCCCAGCCAGCGCTCTGCCTCTGAATCTCTGGCCTGCAGTACCCAGACTCTCAACTGGTGTTTCTGTTCTCACAGGATTCCCCTCTTGCTGCGAACTCCCAGCCTGCGCTCTTCCTCTGAGCCTCTGGCCTGCAGTACCCAGACTCGCCACCGGTGTCGCTATTCCCACTGAACACTCCACTTGCTGCACAGAAGACGAACGCTGCCGGCCCACAGGAACGGGCCACAGCGCCTCCCGCTCCGCCGATGCCACCTCCACCGATGAGCCCTCACCACAGGACAGTGAGGCCGCGTCCCCCGACATCCTCTCCGCCGATCCACCGCACGTCCAGGTAGGCCGGGTATCTCCGCTCCAGGGACCACATGGGATGCACTCCCCACCGCACGACCCCCCCCCCCCCGCCGAGCCAGGGACGAGCGGTGGGAACTAACCCGACCCTCTCCTGCAGGCGCCTGCCGCGGTGCCGTATTCCTGCCACTACGCCGGCTGGCCATAGCTCGATCAGCCCCAGCCGGTCGCAGTGGAGGGTCCCCAAGGGGGCTCCGCAAATGGCGCCGCACCCGGGGGGTCGCCTCTGGACTCAAGCGTTCCGGCAGTACTGACCGCCGGGCCCTAACCCTCCCCACTAAAGCAGCCGAAGGCGCAGCGGGCGCCTCCAAAGCTGCCTGCAAGCTCCTTTGTAGCCACGCAGAACCATGCTGTTCTGCTGCGGCTCTGACCGCGACCAACAACTCATCTAGGGACGCCATTACCTAACTAAAGCAGCGCAACTCACTACACCCTAAGTCACCGAAAATCCCCGGACACTGCTGCAGATTCCACCCCCACCTTGGGTTATAAACAGCCTGCGAATTATAACCCCCGCCCCACTTTCTTAACCCTGTATACACCTATCCTGAAAACCCACTTAACCCTTTCCTGCCTACATACTTCCCCCTAAGTCAAGTTACACTACGCTACTGTCTGCGCCCCGCTCCGTTGCTCTAATTTTGACTAGCATTTCTTTGTAGAGACTTAGGGGGTCATTTATGAAATCAAATATGTCAGTTTTGTGGCGTAAAAAAGTCGTAAGTCATGGCAACTGCAACATTTCCATGGCAATTGGGACATTTTTGCGACATTTCTTGATCCTCACCACTTTTCACAGTGGTCTATGTTTAAGAGCTAAAAATGAGATTAGATCTGGATTATGGCTCACCTACTATGTGCGATTTTTGCAAAAGTCACAACCAACGCCAGGAAACCTGCTGGTCTACTTTTACACCTAAAGGTGTAAACCACATTATACTCACACCACATATATTAAGGTGCACCAGTTCATAAATTTGGTACAGGCACATAAAAAAAAGCCGAGCTTAAAACTGACATTACAACAGCCTTAAATGATAAATGACCCCCTTAAGCTATATGTTGTCCAAACCCAGTCGACCATGTGTACAGGTCAGCATCTCACTCCCTTTTTCTAAAATTTACATCCACATCTATCCTTTGGTTGAACTTGATGGACTTTTTTCAACCCTATAAAATATGTAATGTGTATGGGGCATTCCTGGAGATAAGGATTGAGCATGTTGGATTTCAACTGCCTGATCCTTTTGCTCCCAAGGAGATACTATAAGCTGCGGAGACTAGCAGCAGCTTCCTTTTCCCCTCTCTACTGTGAGCAGATGTTTGTTCTTACAAGCTGAACAAGCATGTGTATAAGGGGATGTCAGCCGAATGTGTATTGTGCTGACAGCTATCTAATATGGGGGCAGGTCATTTAAGTTACAGAGATCCCTGATGATATATCACAGGGTGTCCTGCTCCTGGTACCCAGGTGATTAGTTGAAATTGTAAGAGAACCTCAAACTCCACACATTAATATGTTCCAGCGGTAAAAAAAAATGCAATCATGGTAAAAACTAGGAGCGGGGGAGGGAAGCTTGGGTCCAATGGGTCTGGACACCCCCTTGATTTTTTCCCTGCCCAGTCATTCCCAGTGCATCAATGTGACATAGGTGGTGTGATTACATCATTACGCCACCTACAACATTCCACAGGAGCAGACCCACCAGAAAAGGCTAGGTCTGCATTGCTGCATTGTTGGACCGCGCCGATACAGGTGAGTAGAGACTGCCCTACCCTTTTCTCTCCATGTGCCCTAACCCTAAAACTGTCCGCAGACCCTTATACTGACTCCAACCCTACAACTGACACTAATACTGACCCCTAATTCTATGCCTGACCCTAATCCTAACCCTAATACAGGCCCCTAACCATAATAATGACCCCCTAACACTGACCTTTAACCATAACACTGTCCCCAACACTGATCCTAATACTGACCCTAACCCTGAGGCCTATTGCCGTATTGCAAACCGCATTCCCTTCAATGGGTCCGCAAATCCGGAGATGCGGAATGGAACCCTAAGGAAGCACTACGGAGTGCTTCCGTGGGTTTTCGTCCCATACTTCCGTTCCGCAAAAAAATAGAACATGTCCTATCTTTTCGCGGAACGGCCGGATCGCGGACCCATTAAAATGTATGGGTCCGCGATCCACTGCAGCTGCCTCCCGGGGACTGTGTTTGTGCATTGCGGCCCTCATTTTGCAGGCCGCAGCTCAACCACGGGGCGCCCACATTCGTGTGCAGGAGGCCTAATACTAATCCTAATATGGAACCTAATCCTATTACTATTCTTAATTCTGGCCCTAATACTGACTCCTAACTGTAATACTAATCATAACCCTAATGCTCACCCCAACACTAATCCTAACAGTAATAATGAACCTAATATTTACCCTAACCCTAATACTGGCCCTAACCTTAACTACAACCCCAATACATCTGTAATGGTGCAGAACCCCACACAACCAGACAGTTTAAACAATGGTGGATTTATTAAATGACGGCATTACAGTCCAGACCAGAAATCATATGCAGGTAATGGATCCAAATAATAACTTGTGCAGGAAAACTCACAAGGGACAGCCAGACCAGGCCAAAGTTCATATGCACAGAAATAGTCTGTGTAACGTAGTTCCTAGGGACGAGACATTTCCAGGGCCCGATCCGAGGTCCAACATGAGACAAACTGTTCTGTATAGAAGTTTCCCACAGGCAGTCTCTAGAGATGGATTGAGGAAGTCAGAGGTCATGCACAGGAAGTCTGGAAGAATGTGAACAGCAACATACACCCGGGTTGTCAAAACAACAGTGGGCACTGACCAGCCAGGGAGATCACCTCTTAAACACCTGCTAGCCAATCACAGAGTGCCATGTGTCTATTCCTCATAGGCTATATGATTATCCTAATCCCTGACACTTGTGCGGCCTTGGCTGGTCATTGATCACTTAACCCATGCCTGCCCTCTAATCTACTAGAGTTTATGTACAGGTATATTCCCCGTCAGTGGCCGGCGTAGTGAATAAGATGTGTGTACGTTCGGCTGCCTAACCCTTTGCGAACCTCCTCTCAAGAGTGCACGCGGAGGCTCAAGCAGCCCAGCATGGATACGCGATCGCGTCGGCATGGAAGCCGGAACCGCGTCCACCTGCAAAGGGGTCGGAACCAAAGATTCCGCAGGCACATGCGTGACCTGTACCGCTACTCCAATGGGGTTCCCCGGAGGGCGAGCCCCACGAGAATTCCTGGGGCCCCAGTGGGCCGCGAAACAGGAGTGTCTTACAACATCTTTTATACCTTATATCTGACATATCATTACACTGCTGGTTATACTATATATCTGTACACACTACATCTATTATGCCTCGTATCTGACATATCAGTACACTGCTGTAGATACTATATACCTGTACACACTGCATTTATTATATCTCATACCTCACATGTCAGTACACTGCTGAGTATACTATATACAGTATCTGTACACACTACATGTATTATATGGTATAATAGATGCAGTGTGTACAGATATATAGTATATACAGCAGTGTACTGATATACCAGGTATAAGGCATAATAGATGCAGTGTGTACAGATATATAGTATATACAGCAGTGTACTGATATGCCAGGTATAAGGCATAATAGATGCAGTGTGTACAGATATATAGTATATACTCCAGTGAACTGATATGTGAGGTATAAATTACACTGCTGGATAAACTAAATATCTGTACACACTGCATCTATAATACCTTGTACCTAACATATCAGTCTTCTGCTATATATCATATACACAGGGCCGGATTAAGAGCATCATGGGCCTGGTGCAGAAAATTTTAATGGGCCTTTTTATAGAAAATGAAAACGCAACGCAGAGCAACTTTTTATAGCACAAATAAAGTGTGAATTTACGCAAAATTACACATGTGAAAATGCGCATGCATAAAGTTTGAAGTGTGAACGGGTCTGCGTAATCCCATTCAAGTCTATTGGACTAAAGTTCATGCGTAATTTTCAAGCAGATTTACGCACGGGTTTGCGTGTGAAAAATCTGCTGTGTGAACTTAGCCTAAGTGTACATCTCTGGCCACAGTTTAAATATACAGCCATCTATATAGATGGCTGTATTATGTATAGCCACCCTCCAAGGAGTTAACTAGTGCTGCTGGATATGTCATTCAGGAGCATTAAAAAGGTATTCACGTCTAGCTTTTCCTTGCTCCTGAATGGCATATGTGTTTATAAAAGCTAATCTATTATAAGCAGATATGCCATTGAGGAGCTTGGAAAAGATAGGTAGGCAAGAAATAGTCACCTCTTTTTTCCATGCTCCTGAATGGCATATCTGCTTATATGCATACATGTTTATAATAGCCAAGCTATTATATGCAGATCTGCCATTCAGGAGCATGGAAAAGCTAGGTGAGAAACAGTCACCTAGCTTTTCCATGCCCCTGATGGCAAATCTGCCTATAGGCATATCTGTTTATAATACCTGATCTATTATAAGCAGATATACCACTCAGGAGCATTGAAGAGCTAGGTGACTATTTCTCATCTAGGTTTTCCATGCTCCTGAATGGCATATCTGTTTATAATAGATCAGGCTCAGCTATTATAAAGATATATATGCCTATAAGCAGATATGCAATTCAGGAGCATGGAAAAGCTAGGTGAAAAAAATCATCACCCAGCTTTTCCATGCTCCTGAATGACATGTATACAGTATACAGTATAATAGGTGAGGTGAGCCAATGCTGATTTACTTACCGCCTATGAGTTGTTTTCTGGGCAGTACACTGAAGGCTGCTGAACGCGACTCACCGCTGGCAGCACCCCTGACTCCACGCAGGAAGAATTTTGAACTTCCCGCGTGCAGCAGCCGTCACGGTCTTTCACTTTACGGCATGGCCTAGGCCCCAGGGGAGGAGTCTGACGTGACGACGCAGCGCGGCGTGCACAGCTGACCTGTCACCTGACCTGATCTGTCAGCTGTCACTGTCCTGGTGAGTTCTGTAAAGGGCCGGCCTGGGAGATTTCTCCTTGCGCGCCGACCCTGTCATCATCTGACAGTCGGCACGGTTCAATCCTACTAAAGGGCTGCGGGGCGGCCGCCAGGCAACCTCAGCGAGGCGGCCTATGCGGGCCTAGCTCCGGTTGGCCTATGCGGGCTGCTGGGCCTATTTTCATGCAGGGGCCTGGAGCTGCAGCTCCATCCGCCCCTACTTTAATCCGGCCCTGCATATACATCTATACACACTGCATCTATAATACCTAATAATTTTTGCAGTGTGTACAGATATCAGTACACTTCTGTGTATAATATATGTGAGGTACAAGATATAATAGATGCACTGTATACAGATATATTGTATATAAAGCAGTGTACTGAAATTTTGAATAAAAGGTGTAATTTATACCTCTTACCGCACATATCAGAGCACTGCTGTATATACTATATATACCCACTGCATTTATTATACCTCTTACCATGTGACCGTGACCTCTTAACATGTAACTGGCGACATCCTCTGGAATTCCAGGAAGAAAGGGATGCAAATGAGCTTTTTTCTGAATCTGCGTATTTGAATGCCTATAAGACATTAGGCCTAAATCTGTTACTGGTGCCAATACTGCATTATTCGCAAAGTAAACTGTACCCAATAGCAGTGCCTTCAGTGTGGTTGTAGAAATGGAAGGACATTTAATCATGCATCTCTGTCTTTAAGTTCCAGAAAACACATTTGAAAACCATTCCATACTTTGTGTGACTATGTACCTAAGGCTAAATGTCTGGAATACGGAAGGGTTTCCACACGAAAGACCCAAGGCTAGGCTTTGTCCTCACATAACCAGTATGTGGGTAGTAGCAACACCAGCTATTCTTCCAGAAGTAGTAGTAGGCCACAGTTCTCCCTGGATTTGGAAAGTCACAAGTTATTATTGAGGAGAAAGAGGGTGATATTGTGGATTGCATGGCTTACTCCTCCTTTCAGTCACATCAGGATGATATGGAAGCCACTTCTGAGTCTGTGTGCCTTGGAGCCAGAGGTTACTCTTGCTCCTCCTCCTTCAGAGACCAGACTTTCCATCAAGATGGCCACCACTGCACCACCAATGTGCTGACCCATACTGATCCCTTATCGTACCCTCTCCAGGCTTGGCATCTCATCTGCAATTTAGGGAAGTATAATCAAATCCTCCCCTTTCTGTCATAGCGTTATGTTGACTGGCTTATCCTGCTGTTATTTTGATTTTATTGAAAGCCATACTTTGATTATCAGTATTTAAATGATGTGTGGTAGATTTTCAAAAGGGTCTCAGTAGTAGCAGCACGGTGGACATTTGGTATGTGATGCTTGATACTTGGTGATACTTGGTCCCAAATATGTGGGAATTGTCTTTCTTTATGCCCTTGAGATTTATCATTGGGTATTACTACAAGAATATAATCTGATTCACACACATATTATTGCCTCCATTCTTGTATTGTTTGTTTTTTTGAATTTTTTTGTTATATGTGGTCCCCTGATAAACTGACCCCAGAGAACGGTTCTGAGAAACGCGTTGGGACAAAATTTTCATTCCTGGGACATATGGTATGTGCTCCTTTCTTTTCCTCTGGTGATTAAAACCTGGACGCCACTGTTTTATTTGGGAGCATATATGTATTATGTGCGATTATTTTTGTTGTAACTTTATTAGTTTCTGATACATGCATTGACTTATGACATTACTATTGGACTGTAGTCATATTAGGTCTCTTCTCGGGTGGCGGTATCTATCCCTTGTCAGGGACATATAAGGCATATCAGGAGGCTCCTGACACAGGATCGCCCCTATGGGGGCGGCGATTCCGTTTTGCTAGGCAGGGCCTACCGCTTGATAGGGCAAGTGTGAGGGTGAGTCAATTTCCCTTTCCTTGTCCTTCCCAGCCTCATTGTTGATTGCTTTTTGAGGGCACAAATTGGGTGATTTTTAGTGATCATCAGTAAAGGTTACGTTTTACACTGGTGAAGGTACTCTGTGATTATAGACTAGAACATTGGCCAGAACTGGCCCAGCTTTTAGTGTCATGACTAGGGCTGAGCGAACCTGAACTGTAAAGTTCGATTTCGTACCGAACTTTAGGATTTTTGGACCCCGGACCCGAACCCGAACATTTCAGTAAAAGTTCGGGTTCGGTGTTCGGCGGTTTCTTGCCCCTTTTTGAAAGGCTACAGAGCAGCCAATCAACAAGCGTTTAACTGTGTGACCTTAGAAGCCATCACAGCCATGCCTCCAAATGGCATGGCTGTGATTGGCCAGTGTAGCATGTGACCCAGCCTCTATATAAGCTGGAGTCACGTAGCGCTGCACGTCACTCTGCTGTGCTTAGTGTAGGGAGAGGATGCTGCTGGTGATTTCAGGGAGAGAATAGGAGAGAATCTTTGCTCAAAACATGAATCTAACTCAGCGATCTACATACATTGTGTTGTGTGGGTGCAGGGCACAATTTTTTTTATCCTGCCCTGAGCCCAGTGACCGAAAAAAAATAACTTTTATAAGTCAGTTAGGTGGGCGGCGGCGGCGGCCATTTTATGCAAGCTCAGTGCACCAGCACTGCATCTGAGCTTTTGGGACATTGAAATCCAAGCTTTAAAAACAGCACAAATAATCTGTTTGTAAAAAAATCCAATTTTTTTTTGCAATTTACAACATCTAGATTAGGCCGAATGCACACTCCCAAAGGCTGTCCGGGCATGCTGGGAGTTGTAGTTTTGCAACAGCTGGAGGCACACTGGTTGGGAAACACTGATCTAGATTAGTCAGTGTGCAATTTAAGCTAGAGATACAGCCATAATTTTCTGGATTTTTAAAAACACACTTTTTTGCCAGATTCCACAATTTTTCTGGCCTTGCAGCATCAGCACGTGTGAAATTCCAGGGTTATATACTGCTGTCAAATTAAGTTATTAAACAAACACCCGTTTGGGCAAAAAAAATTTAGATGGCAGCCTTTGCTGCAGATGTCATTGTGAGATACCGCCTTTACATACTGTCTTTCTATTCAGTTATTTGAAATAAAGCCATTTTGGGCACAATTCTTTGATAGCGCCCTGTGGATCAGGGCGTGAGAAATACACCCTTTAAATACAGGGCTTCTATTCAGGTATTTGAAATACCGCCATTTGGTGCACAAATCTTTAATTGAGGCCTAGTGTGGGTCAGGCCGTGTGAGATACACCCTGTATATACAGGGCTTATATTCTTCTATTAATAAAATACCCTTTTTGGGGCAAAATACACAATTTTTCAGGCCTTGCAGCATCAGCACGTTTGAAATTCCAGGGTTATATACTACTATCATATTCAGTTATTTAACTAACACCCGTTTGGGGGAAAAAAAGTTTAGTTTGCAGCCTTTGCTGCAGATGTTATTGTGAGATACAGCCTTTACATAGTGTGGTTGTATTCAGGTATTTGAAATACCGCCATTTGGTGCACAAATCTTTAATTGCGGCCTAGTGTGGGTCAGGCCGTGTGAGATACACCCTGTATATACAGGGCTTATATTCTTCTATTAATAAAACACCCTTTTTGGGGCAAAATACACAATTTTTCAGGCCTTGCAGCATCAGCACGTTTGAAATTCCAGGGTTATATACTGCTGTCATATTCAGTTATTAAACTAACACCCGTTTGGGCAAAAAAAAAATTGTTTGCAGCCTTTGCTGCAGATGTCATTGTGAGATACACCCTTTAAATACAGGGGTTCTATTTAGGTATTTGAAATACCGCCATTTGGTGCACAAATCTTTAATTGAGGCCTAGTGTGGGTCAGGCCGTGTGAGATACACGCTGTATATACAGGGCTTATATTCTTCTATTAATAAAAAAAAACTTTTTGGGGCAAAATATACAATTGTTGGCACCCTTACATCATTTAAGACGTTTGAAATTCCCTTTAAATACAGGTGTTTTATTTAGGTATTTGAAATACAGTCATTTTTGGCAAACAAATTTAATTGAGGCCTAGTCTGGTTCAGGGCGTGTGAGATACACCCTTTACATACAGTGGTTTTATTCAGGTATTTGAAATACAGCCATTTTTGGCAAACTAATTTAATTGAGGACTAGTCTGGTTCAAGGCATTTTTACTATTAATTAAACACCCATTTAGGGCAAGATCCTAAATTCGAGAAATATGAGGAGAGCGTCAAATAAGGGACGTGGCCCAGGTCGTGGTGCTGCTGGTGGAGCTCCTGTTGCAGGGAGAGGACGTGGTCGATCTGTGCCAGCTACACGCACAAGTGAAACCCCTTCCTCAGGTGCGAGTAGGCGACAGAACCTGCAGCGGTATTTGGTCGGGCCTAATGCGGCTCTACGAATGGTGAGGCCTAAACAAGTTCAGGCGATAGTAGATTGGGTTGCTGACAGTGGATCCAGTTCCTTCACATTGTCTCCCACCCAGTCTCATGCTGAAAGACCACAGTTGCCACCTGCAGCCGATGTCCATCAGTCTTTCACCTCACCCCCTTGCAAATCAGCCAAGCAGTCTGAGCCCCAAGTCATGCAGCAGTCTCTTCTGCTTTTTGATGACTCTGTTAGCAGGGTTTCCCAGGGCCATCCACCTATCCCTGCCCCAGAAGTGGAAGAGATTGAGTGCACCGATGCCCAACCACTTATGTTTCAAGATGAGTACATGGGAGGACCATCGCAGCACGTTTTGGATGATGACGAAACACAGGTGCCAACTGCTGGGGCTTTCGAAAGTGTGCAGACCGACAAGGAGGGCAGGGATGAAGACTGGCTGGAAGATGATGTGGAGAACGATGAGGTCCTCGACCCCACATGGAATCAAGGTCATGTGAGTGACCTATGTAGTTCGGAGGATGAGGCGGTGGTCGCACAGAGCCACCAGCACAGCAGAAGAGGGAGCAGGGTGCAAAAGCAGGGCGGCCGTCCTCTAGACAGTATGCCTGCTACTGCCCACCGCAGCAAGGGACTGAGCACACCAAAGCCAGCTCCAAGGAGTTCCCTGGCATAGCAGTTCTTCAGACAATGTGCTGACGACAAGACACAAGCGAGGCATAAACGTTCTGAACCTGAGCATAACCTGCATGACCAGGCATCTAAGTGCAAAGCACGAGCTGCAGTGGAGTAGACACCTCAAAAACCAAGAAAGGTCTCTGGCTCCTCCTGCTTCCTCTTCTGCTGCAGTGTCGGCCTCTTCATCCACCTCTGGAGTGACAGTGGCACCTGCCACCCCGCAAACAGAGGATCTGCCAGCAACACTACCACCTGGGTCAATAAGCATCTCCACAATGTCCAACGGAAGCGTTCAGCTCTCCATCTCCCAAACACTGGAGAGGAAGAGGAAGTACCCTCCCGCGATCACTAGACCTGAATGCCAGCATTTCAAAATAACTGACCTTTGAAATGCTGTCATTCCGTCTGGTGGAGACGGATAGTTTTAAAGGCCTTATGGCGGTGGCTGTCCCACAGTACATCGTGCCCAGCTGCCACTACTTTTCCAGGCGAGCCATCCCTTCCCTGCACAACCAAGTAGGGGACAAAATCAGGTGTACACTGCGCAACGCCATCTGTGGCAAGGTGCACCTCACTACAGATATGTGGACCAGTTAGCACGGTCAGGGACGTTATATCTCCATAACAGCACACTGGGTAAATGCAGTGGCGGCTGGGCCTGAGGCGGATAGCATTTTGGCGCATGTCCTTCCACCACCGAGGATTACAGGGCGCTTTAGTTTGCCTCCTGTTGCTTCCTCCTCCTACTCTGCTTCCTCTACCAGCTCCTTTTCCGGTCAGCGTAACACCTTCACCACCAACTTCAGCACAGCCAGGGGCAAACGACAGCAGGCAGTTTTAAAACTTATTTGGGGGACAAACCCCACACCGCGCAGGAGCTGTGGACGGGCCTTGAACAACAGACCGATGAGTGGTTGGTGCCAGTGAGCCTTAAGCCCGGCCTGGTGGTGTGCGATAATGGGCGAAATCTCGTAGCTACTTTGGGACTAGCGGGTTTGACGCACATCCCTTGTCTGGCGCATGTGCTGAATTTGGTGGTGCAGAGGTTCCTTAAAAATTACCTCGATATGTCAGAGCTGCTGCATAAAGTGCGGGCCGTCTGTGCGCGCTTTCGGCGTTCTCACCTTGCTGCTGCTCGCCTGTCAGCACTACAGCGTAACTTCGGCCTTCCCGCTCACCGCCTCATATGCGACGTGCCCACAAGGTGGAACGCCACCTTGCACATGCTGGCCAGACTGTGCGAGCAGCAGCAGGCGATAGTGGAGTTTCAGCTGCAGCACGCACGGGTGAGTCGCTCTGCGGAACAGCACCACTTCACCACCAATGACCTGTGTTCCTTGTTGCGCTGTTTCGAGTACTCCACCAACATGGACAGTGCCGATAACGTCGTTCTCAGCGTTACTATCCCACTTCTATGCATCCTTTAAAAAACGCTGCTGCCGATGAAGGAAGAGGATGTGGCACAGGAGGAGGAGGAGGAGGAAGAGGGATCATTTCGTAGGGTTTCCGGCCAGTCATTCCCCAGTGGTTCCGAGGGTGGGTTCCTGCACCCACAAACCCAAGGTACACAAATGTCCAGCCAGGGCACAATTCTGGAAGATGACGAGGTGGAGGATGAGGAGGAGGAGATGGAGGAGGAGGAACCATGTTCACAGCAGGGTGGCACCCAGACAAGCTCATGGCCATCACTGGTGCGTGGCTGGGGGGATACAGAGGACACAGACGATACACCTCCCACAGAGGACAGCTTTTCGTTGCCTCTGGGAAGCCTGTCACACATGAGCGATTACATGCTGCAGTGTCTCCGCAGCGACCGCCGAGTTGCCCACATTCTAACTTGTGCTGATTACTGGGTGGTCACGCTACTGGATCCACATTACAAGGACAACGTACCGTCCTTAATTCCGTCACTGGAGCGTGATCGTAAGATCCGCGAATACAAGCGCACGCTGGTAGACGCTCTGCTGGTGGCATTCCCACCTGACAGCGGGGGCACAGTGGAAGCACAAGGCGAAGGCAGAGGACGAGGAAGAGTTCGCCAACGCAACTGGGGCACCGCAAGCACCTCAGAAGGCAGGGTTATCATGGCCGAAATGTGGAAAAGCTTTGTCAGCACACCACAACAACCAGCACCACCAGCTGATACGGGAACATCTTAGCAGGAGGCAGCATTTCACCAACATGGTGGAGCATTGTGCGTGCCCACGCCTACACAAACTGAATGATGGGCCTGCCCCTTTCAACTTCTGGGTCTCCAAATTGGGCACATGGCCTGAGCTTGCCCTTTACGCCTTGGAGGTGCTGGCTTGCCCTGCGGCCAGTGTATTATCTGAACTTATCTGAACTTGTGTTTAGCACGGCAGGGGGCGTCATCACAGACAAGCGCAGCCGCCTGTCCACAGCCAATGTGGACAAGCTCATGTTCATTAAAATGAACCAGGCATGGATCCCACAGGACTTGTCCGTACCTTGTGCAGCAATTGTTATACTGCAGCGCAATTGCTCTTTCTTGTACTTTGGATATTTCACACTCTTTTACAAAATTAAATTAAAACCAAAAACCTGTGTTGGCTATCTCGTCCTCCTCCACCGCCCCCTCAAACTCCTACTCCATATGGAACTCCACCTCATAAATAAATAATAAAAAATTTATTTGTACGTATTTTTTTTTTTCATTTCACTACTTTGTCAGTTACATTTTCTAGTAAAATTCACAGATTTTTGGGTGCGAAGTACCACTGCTATATCTACAGGGTGGGCCATTTATATGGATACACCTTAATAAAATGGGAATGGTTGGTGATATTAACTTCCTGTTTGTGGCACATTAGTATATGTGAGGGGGGAAACTTTTCAAGATGGGTGGTGACCATGGCGGCCATTTTGAAGTCGGCCATTTTGAATCCAACTTTTGTTTTTTCAATAGGAAGAGGGTCATGTGACACATCAAACTTATTGGGAATTTCACAAGAAAAACAATGGTGTGCTTGGTTTTAACGTAACTTTATTCTTTCATGAGTTATTTACAAGTTTCTGACCACTTATAAAATGTGTTCAATGTGGACAAGCTGGGACGTTTTTGAACATCTTCTTTTTTCTATATTTTGGTTTCTATGTGATATCTATCTGGAGATTCACCTTCACTATTGTTGGGTACTTATATTGTTCTATCTGTTATTTTTTTCTGTACTTTAGTATAGGTCGTCCATCAGGGTAGTCCATCCTCCCCTATCAGGGTCCTTTTAGGGTCACCAGGAGGTACGAGAAACGGGATCACCCTTATCAGGGCGGCTATTCCGTATCCAGGTAGGGCATTTGACATCAGGGCCAGAACCAGGGATATTCATCCCAGTAGGTCCCTACTAACCCACCTCAACCCCCACCAAACAACCTCAGTGGGACTTTACTACCAGACCTAGATTTGTATTTTTTCTTTACTCTTTTCGTATTTGTTATATAATTTTTTGTATTTATAAAAGGGTGCAACTACTTTTATATAATATTAATAAAGGTTATATTTTAGAATGGTGGTAGTTCTGTGATAAATATTTAAATATACCTCCTCATTCTACAACAGTTCCTCTGGCCGTACCGCCCCTGCCCTAACCCCTCCTCTATGCTCCTTAACTGACAGCTGGCTCAGTCGCCGGGACGGCGCTTCCGAAACCTGCGCATGCGCCGTCCTCCTGATTCGCCGCGCGATCCCGTCTTTCTTGCTGACAAAAGCGCGATCATGTAAGAGAATCGCGCATGCGCCTTACGCGATGCCGGCCTGTCTGCTCTCCTGTCTGCTCTCCCTCCCGTACGGCCAGAGGAGATGGAAGGGCTACCCCCTTGACTGGTTGCATGACTGTTGGAGCACCGAATGTGAAGTTTATAAGACGATTTTTTGAAGTATAAAGAGCCCAGGAAAGCGGCACTAACATGGATAACAACACACTCAAGATAATCTATAAGGTACTGTTGCTAGTTTATAAAGTGAAAATGAGGTGAAAGGTTCGCTTTAAACTTTAACAAGTTGTACCACATTTGCGCTTCAATACTTTGTCCCACATTTCCGCTTTACTCTTCTCGCCCACATTTGGGCTTCTGTAATTTGTCCAAAATTTTCGCCTCAACAATTTTTCCCATAATTCCACTTCTACTCTTCTGGCCCACATTTGGGCTTCTGTAATTTGTCCAAAATTTTCGCCTCAACAATTTTTCCCATAATTCCACTTCTACTCTTCTGGCCCACATTTGGGCTTCTGTAATTTGTCCAAATTTTTAACTCAATAATTTTTCCCATAATTCCGCTTTACTCTTCTGGCCCACATTTGGGCTTCTGTAATTTGTCCAAAATTTTAACCTCAATAATTTTTCCCATAATTCCGCTTTACTCTTCTGGCCCACATTTGGGCTTCTGTAATTTGTCTAAAATTTTTAACTCAATAATTTTTCCCATAATTCTGCTTTACTCTTCTGGCCCACATTTGAGCTTCTGTAATTTGTCCAAAATTTTAAACTCAATAATTTTTCCCATAATTCCGCTTTACTCTTCTGGCCCACATTTGGGCTTCTGTAATTCGTCCCACATTTGCAATTTATCTCCCTTAAATTTGGTCTCTTTTTCTCATGCTCCCTTTCCGGCGTGGAACCCTGATTCCTCGCCACCCGTCATCACAATGGTAGGCGCAGAAAAGAACATCGAAAGTTGATAGAGCAGATATTAAATTGGATCGTGAACATCACAGGGACGTGCGGCATGGTGGGGCAGTAAGTTTGCACACGCCTACTCGAACTGACTGACAGGGGTCAGCCCCTGCAACTTCTGGGTCTCCAAATTGGGCACATGGCCTAAGCTTACCCTTTACCCCTTGGAGGTGCTGGCCTGCCCTGCAGCCAGTGTATTGTCTGAACGTGTGTTTAGCACGACTGGAGGGGGTTATCACAGGTTATATTTCCCAATGTTTTGGGGTGTACCCTAATTTAAAAAAATACAAATAAATTTAAAACCAAAAAGCAGAGTAGGCTACCTCCTCCTCCTCCACCGCCGCTTCCACCTACAGCGCCACATCCACCGCCTCCTCAACCTCCTACTCCATATGGACCTCGTCCTCCTAGATCAAGATTATTATTTTTTATTTTTATGTATTTTATGTTATTTTAAGTCATTTCCCTATCCACATATGTTTGCAGAGCACTTGCCATGCTCTTAACCACATTTTGATGCCATTTGCAGCCCTCTAGCCCTTTCCATTACATTTTTACAGCCATTTTAGTGCTTAAAAGTTCGGTTCCCCATTGACTTGGGGAACCGAATGGGGTTCGGGGTCAAGTTCGGGTCCCGAACTCAAACTTTTTTCTGAAGTTCGGCCGAACCTGTCGAACCCAAACATCCAGGTGTCCGCTCAACTCTATGACGAGAAGAGGGTTTTTTACATGGCAGGCCAATGAATATACAGCCATTGCTGTTCGTGGCAATTTATCTCGGATCCTATTATGCCACTGCTAGTCTGCCTGATTAATATCATGTTCCATTCTTTATGGTTGCTGCCCCTACTGCCACTACCACTAGCTCTACTCAGCCACCACTACTACTACTACTATTACCCCTACACAGCTGCACACACATCTTCTGCCTTGTCTGTTTAATACTGTGCTGCTACTGCTGCCTCAACTATTTATGTCTATTTCAAGTGCCTATATTATCCCTTCACACCTTAGAACTTACTTTTAGTCCTTACCTTACCATTTCCACATCCACACTGTACTGCTACTGCTCCAAAAAAAAAGGGGAGAATTTTTCAAGCCTTGCTCATAACAAGACACTTCTTTGTCTGACAATTAACACATGTGTGTGTTAACAAAGGCAAGCATCTGCCACTGTGAAGGCAACTTTTTTGGACAGTGTCTCCAACAAGCTACTGCTTTTTTTCCCCTTAACACTGTGTTTAAACACTGTAATAAGGGACAATGTTGGAGTGCTTTTTATTTTAAAAAAGTATAACAAATGTGATGGTGCTGTATGTTTTTAAACAGCATGTTTGTTAATACTGTCAATCATGCATTTACTCATAGAAAGAGCTAATACGTGCATTTGAAAGAAAAGAGATAGGCAAGAAATAATATGAGTCCTTTAAGATCACAGAGTGTCATACACTAATTTTCAGGGTACAGTGACTGGAGCACTTTTAATTCAAGTAGAATTGATTCAGACTCAAATCCTTTTTTTTTTTTTTTTTTTTTTTTTTAAAGATTTGAATAATCAGACATGAAAAGGGACCGGGCTCATTTTCACCTTAAGGACCAGGCCATTTTTTGCAAATCTGACCAGTGTCACTTTAAGTGGTGATAACTTTAAAACGCTTTGACTTATCCTGGCCATTCTGAGATAGTTTTTTCATCACATATTGTACTTCATGACACTGGTAAAATGAAGTAAAATAAATAAATTTTTATTTATAAAAAAATACCAAATTTACCAAAAAAATTTAAAACATTTCAAATTTCCAAGTTTCAATTTCTCTACTTCTATAATACATAGTAATACCTCCAAAATAGTTATTAATTTACATTCCCCATATGTCTACCTCATGTTTGGGTCATTTTGGGAATGACATTTTATTTTTTGGGGATGTTAGGCTTAGAAGTTTAGAAGCAAATCTTGAAATTTTTCAGAAATTTTAAAAAACAAACTTTTCAAGGACCAGTTCAGGTCTGAAGTCACTTTGTGAGGCTTACATAATAGAAACTACCCAAAACTGATTTTACAAACGTCGTTAACCCTTTAGGTGTTCCACAAGAATTAATGGAAAATAGAGATACAATTTCAAAATTTCACTTTTTTGGCAGATTTTCCATTTTAATAATTTTTTTCCAGTTACAAAGCAAGGGTTAACAGCCAAAAAAAACTCAATATTTATGGCTCTGATTCTGTAGTTTACAGAAACACCCCATATGTGGTCATAAACCACTGTACGGGCACACGGCAGGGCGCAGAAGGAAAGAAATGCCGTACGGTTTTTGGAAGGCAGATTTTGCTGTAATGTTTTTTTGACACCATGTCCCATTTGAAGCACCCCTAGAGTAGAAACACCGAAAAAGTGACCCCATTTTAGAAACTATGGGATAGGGTGGCAATTTTTTTGGTACTATTTTAGGGTACATATGATTTTTGGTTGCTCTATATTACACTTTTTGTGAGGCAAGGTAACAAGAAATAGCTGTTTTGGCACCGTTTTTATTTTTTGTTATTTACAACATTCATCTGACAGGTTAGATCATGTGGTATTTTTATAGACCAGGTTGTCACGGACGCAGTGATACCTAATATGTATACTTTTATTTTTTATTTATGTAAGTTTTACACAATGATTTCATTTTTGAAACAAAATAAAATCATATTTTAGTGTTTCCATTGTCTGAGAGCCATAGTTTTTTCAGTTTTTGGGCGATTATCTTTGGTAGGGTATGATTTTTGTGGGATGAGATGACGGTTTGATTGACACTATTTTGGGGTGCATATGACTTTTTGATCGCTTGCTATTACACTTTTTGTGATGTAAGGTGACAAAAAATGGTTTATTTAGCACAGTTTTTATTTTTTACGGTGTTCATCTGAGGGGTTAGGTCATGTGATATTTTTATATTGCCGGTCGATACGGACGCGGTGATACCTAATATTTTTTTATTTTTTTTATTTATGTAAGTTTTGCACAATAATATTTTTGAAACCAAAAAATCATGTTTTAGTATCTCCATATTCTGAGAGCCATAGTTTTTTCAATTTTTGAGCGATTATCTTAGTTAGGATCTCATTTTTTTCGGGATGAGATGACGGTTTGATTGGCACTATTTTGGGGTGCATATGTCTTTTTGATCGCTTGCTATTACACTTTTTGTGATGTAAGGTGACAAAAAATGGTTTATTTAGCACAGTTTTTATTTTTTATTTTTTATGGTGTTCATCTGAGGGGTTAGGTAATGTGATATATTTTTTTAGAGCCGGTCGATACGGACACGGCGATACCTAATATGTATACTTTTTTTTTTATGTATGTAAGTTTTACACAATAACAGCTTTTTTAAAACAAAAAAAATGATGTTTTAGTGTCTCCATATTCTGAGCCATAGTTTTTTTTATTTTTTGGGAGATTGTCTCAGGTAGGGGCTCATTTTTTGCGGGATGAGTTGACGGTTAAATTGGTACTATTTTGGTCGGCATTCGCCTTTTTGATCCCTTGCTGTTTTACTTTGTGTGATGTAAGGTGACAAAAAATTGTTTATTTAGCACCGTTTTTCTTTTTTACGTTGTTCATCTGAGGGGTTAGGTCATGTGATATGTTTATACAGCCGGTCGATACGGACGCGGCGATACCTAATATGTAAACTTTTTTTTTTCGCCAATTTTTTACCATTTTTTTTTTAACTTTATTTGGAGAAAATGACGTTTTTGTTTATTTTTACTTGAAACTTTAAATTTTTTTGGGGGAAAACGTTATTTTTTCAACTTTTTTTTTCACTTTATTTTTTGTGCCACTTTGGGACTACAACTTTTGGGGGTCTAATACTTTACAATGCATTCTAATACTTCTGTATTGGAATGCATTGACAGTATGAGTAATACTGTGTGTATTACTCATACAGCTTCCGGCCTGTGAGATCCAGGGGGCTGGATCTCACAGGCTCGTCACCGGAAGGCAGCGCGATGCCTTCCTTAGGCATCGCACTGCCTTCCATGCCATCGGGTCCCAGCCCCACGGGGACCCGATGGCACCTGCGCCCGCTTCCGCTGCACCATTGAAAAGCTGCAAACCGCAGGTCTGAATTGACCTGCGGTTTGTGGCGATCGCCGACACGGGGGGTCACAGGACCCCCCCGCACATTTAACCAAGGTGCCTGCTCAACGATTTGAGCAGGCACCTTGTTCCGATCACTGCCCGCTGGGCGGCGGTGATCGGAAATACACATGACGTAACGGTACGTCATGTGTCCTTATGTACCAGGACAACATGCCGTAACGGTACGTCATGTGTCCTAAAGAGGTTAAAGGGTTTGTCCCATGAAAAATATTATACTGTTTTCAAACCAGCACCTGGATCTAAATACATTTGTTGCTGCATGTAATTAAGGCCTCCTGCACACTAACGCGTGCGCCCCGTGGCCGTATTGCGAACTGCATTTGCGGATCCGCAATACACAGGCGCCATTCCGTGGGCATTCTGCATCACGGATGCGGACCCATTCACTTCAATGGGTCCGCAAATCCGGAGATGCAGAATGGTGCAGAACGGAAGCACGGAACATAGTGCTTCCGTGGGGTTTTGTCCCGTACTTCCGTTCCGCAAAAAGATGTCCTATATTTTTGCGGAACGGGCGGATCGTGGACCCATTAAAGTGAATGGGTCCGCAATCAGCTGCGGCTGCCCCATGGTCGGTGTTCGTGAATTGCGGCCCGCAATATGGGGCGCACACACGTTCGTGTGCAGGAGGGTTTAAGCTGCCAGTTTGATATAAATCTAGCAGAGCAATGAATAGGGATATCTCTGGATCCATGTGAGGTATAGCGCTGGTACTAACTGTTAGAAAAAGATTGACATGTACTAGATTATGCCTGATTTTTATTTTTTTATATCAGTCATTGGATAACTCATTTAATGACAAAGGGAATAGTAACACCTAGAGATTAGCAAATTTCTAAAAAATTTGATTCGGACGGTTCGCCTAATTTTCCGATAAGATTCGATTCAATCCGAATTTATTTGCTACAAATTGCGTTAAAAAACTGCTATTTCCTGGCAGCAGAATGCCCGTATTTGTGTAGAACACTGTGCCTTGCAGTAACACACATAGGGAGTCTGCTGTGTAAGTGAAACAATACGGTGAGTCAGTACAACACGCACATGACAGGTGTCACTCTTAGAACCACTGCACACTTCACTTATTTGGACAGTTATGGGGCCAAAACTGACCAAATAACTCAAGTGTGAACTCAGCCTTACAGGTTGATGTTAAAACCAGGTGTAAAGAAAAGTGCAGAGGCCCAAGATCCTACTGTAGCGTGAAAGAGCGCACTTCTTTTACATCGCTGTCAGCTGACTCCACATAGATGTCTACAGAACCTGTTCTATTAAACTCTTATACAAGTAGAGCCCCCCTGACAGAGTGGAGAGGGTGTCAGCAGTAAGTTTGTGTTGACATAGAGTGGCCTAGTGACATAGTGCTAATTTAGCAGCAGCATGAGGAGACCAAAGAGTGGCAAGGGGACATAGTGTGGAGGTGTCAGCAGCAAAAGCATGAGGAGGCCAGAGAGTGGCCTGGTGACATAGTGTTGATTTAGCAGCAGCATGAGAAGACCAAAGAGTGGCAAGGTGAGATAGTTTGGAGGTGGAAGCAGCAGCAGCATGAAGAGGCCACAGAGTGGCACAATGACAGAGTGCGGAGGTGGCGGCAGCAGCAGCATGAGGGGACCACAGAGTGCCCCAGAGACAAAGTTGTGAGTTGGCAGCAGCATGAAGAGACCACAGAGTGGCAAGGTGACATAGTGTGGAGATGGCAGCAGCAGCAGCATGAGGAGGCCACAGAGTGACCCAGTGACATAGTGTTGATTTAGCAGCAGTATGAGGAGACCACAGAGTTGCAAGGTAACATAGTGTGAAGGTGGCAGCAGCAGCATCAGCAGCAGCATGAGGAGGCCACAGGGTTGCCCAGTGACATAGTGTTGAATTAGCAGCAGCATGAGGAGACCACAGAGTGGCAAGGTGACAGTGTGGAGGTGGCAGCAGCATGAGGAAGCCACAAAGTGGCAAGGTGACATAGTGTGGAGGTGGCAGCAGCAGCAGCATGAGGAGGCCACAGAGTGTCACAATGACATAGTGTGGAGGTGGCGGCAGCAGCATGAGGAGAGTAGTATTTAGCACGAATATTCAAAAAGCGAATTTTTCTCGCTAATATCACCACTTCGAGAATTCGCAAATATTTAGAATATAGTGCTATATATTCATTATATCGAATATTTGTTATTTTTTTTCCATCTGAACACATGATTCCTCCCTGCTTTTTGCTTGTGGGCCAATGAGTCATTGGCCCACAAGCAACATAAGCAGGGAGGAATCATGACTTCAGATGGGAAAAAATTACGAATATTCTAAAAAAACGAATATACTGTATAGCACTATATTCAATATAGTGCAATATACAGTATTAGTTTTTTAGAATATTCGTCATTTTTTTCCATCTGAAGTGAACACCTCAGCGCCCCAATTCCCCTTTCATGGGAGTCCCCCGTCCTTCACCTTCTTTGAAGTCTATTCATTTATATAGAAGTATTGTATATTCAGTACACATAAGAAAGAAAAATAAGATTGAAAAATGACAAATATATATATAGCGATCATACAGATAGGAAAATGAGAAAACAAATGAATTTGACATTACCTAATCACAGTCATTTTGGGCAAACCAACCTTGGTCACTTCATATGTTATATTCTGTCAAACCAACTATGTTTCACTAACATATCAATCATTATGGTCCCATTAGGCGATTCCCACTTGAAATAATATGCATATAAACCAAAAATGCATCTAATCCAAGAAAAACGCACATGCGTTTTTAATGAAATTTCTGTGCGTTTTCTGTATAAAATGCATTGTTCCACTCTATTCTCTTCTAAAAGGACATATACATTATTATTCCACAAATATCTGATACTCTTATCAAGTATTATGCATATACTAAAATTTTATATCCATATAAAAATCCATTCCAACTTTTAGGGAAATCCAAAGAAAAAAAGTTGTCCCACCCACTTTTGGGGTTTAACTCCTTAAGGACACAGCCTTATTTCACCTTAAGGACCAGGCCATTTTTTGCTAATCTGACCAGTGTCACTTTAAGTGGTGATAACTTAGAAACGCTTTGACTTATCCAGGCCATTCTGAGATTGTTTTTTCGTCACATATTGTACTTCATGACACTGGTAAAATGAAGTAAAAAAAAAAAAAATGTATTTATAAAACAAAATACCAAATTTACCAAAAAAAAATAAAGAATTGCTAATTTCCAAGTTTCAATTTCTCTACTTCTATAATACATAGTAATACCTACAAAAATAGTTATTAATTTACATTCCCCATGTGTCTACTTCATGTTTGGATCATTTTGGGAATGATATTTTATATTTTGGGGATGTTACAAGGCTTAGAAGTTTGGAAGCAAATCTTGAAATTTTTCAGAAATTTTCAAAAACCCAATTTTTAGGGACCAGTTCAGGTCTGAAGTCACTTTGTGAGGCTTATATAATAGAAACCACCCAAAAATGACCCCATTCTAGAAACTACACCCCTCAAGCTATTCAAAACTGATTTTACAAATGTCATTAACCCTTTAGGTGTTCCACAAGAGTTAAAGAGGACCTTTCACCTGAAAATGAAAGTTAAACTAAAGATATAGCCTTACTTACATGCCCCCGGTATTGCTTATTCAGTCATTCATTTTTCAATCAGTGCCCCCGTTTGTCCGCACTGCCCCCAGGAATATTTGCCGCCTTGTATGCTAATGAGCCATTTGGCTCAACTGGGCGGGCCTTCAAAAGTTCTCCCGGGCGTGTGATTCTTCTCCCTGGCATGGAGAGCATCCAATCAGCGCGCTCCGCTCTTAGCCAGGGAGAAGACGCTCCAGTTCTCGCGAGATTCGTGAGAACTGGAGCGATTTCATCCATCCGGAGCCGGCGCCATCTCGCGAGAACTGGAGCGTCTTCTCCCTGGCTAAGAGCGGAGCGCGATGATTGGATACGCTCCATGCCAGGGAAAAGAATGACACGCCCGGGGGCAGCGCGGACAAACAGGGGCACTGATTGAAAAATGAATGACTGAATAAGCAATACCGGGGGGCATGTAAGTAAGGCTATATCTTTAGTTTAACTTTCATTTTCAGGTGAAAGGTCCTCTTTAATGGCAAATGGAGATAATTTCAGAATTTAGATTTTTGGGTAAATTTTCCATTTTAATCTATTTTTTCCAGTAACAAAGCAAGGGTTAACAGCCAAACAAAACCTTAATATTTATTGCCCCGATTATGTAGTTTGCAGAAACACCCCATATGTGGCCGTAAACTACTGTATGGGCACACAGTAGGGCATAGAGGGAAAGGTGCGCCATATGGTTTTTGGAAGGCAGATTTTGCTGGACTGGTTTATTTACACCATGTCACATTTGAAGCCCCCCTGATGAACCCCTAGTGTAGAAACTCCATAAAAGTGACCCCATCTAAGAAACTACACCCCTCAAGGTATTCAAAACTGATTTTTACAAACTTTGTTAACCCTTCAGGTGTTGCACAAAAGTTATTGGCAAATGGGGATGAAATTTGAGAATTTCATTTTTTTGCCAAATTTTCAATTTTAACCCATTTTTTCCACTAACAACGCAAGGGTTAACAGCCAAACAAGACTGTATCTTTATTGCCCTGACTCTGCCATTTACAGAAACACCCCACCCCCCATAAACTACTGTACGGGCACACAGTAGGGCGTAGAGGGAAAGGTGCGCCATATAGTTTTTGGAAGGCAGATTTTGCTGGACTGGTTTATTTACACCATGTACCATTTGAAGCCCCCCTGATGCACCCCTAGAGTAGAAACTCCCGAAAAGTGACCCCATCTAAGAAACTACACCCCTCAAGGTACTCAAAACTGATTTTACAAACTTTGTTAACCCTTCAGGTGTTGCTCAAGAATTATTGGCAAATGGGGATGAAATTTGAGAATTTCATTTTTTTGCCAAATTTTCAATTTTAACCCATTTTTTCCACTAACAAAGCAAGGGTTAACAGCCAAACAAGATTGTATCTTTAATGCCCTGACTCTGCCGTTTTCAGAAACACCCCATATGTGGCCGTAAACTACTGTACGGGCACACAGTAGGGCGTAGAGGGAAAGGTGCGCCATATGGTTTTTGGAAGGCAGATTTTGCTGGACTGGTTTATTTACACCATGTCCCATTTGAAGCCCCCCTGATGCACCCCTAGTGTAGAAACTCCATAAAAGTGACCCCATCTAAGAAACTACACCCCTCAAGGTATTCAAAACTGATTTTTTACGAACTTTGTTAACCCTTCAGGTGTTGCACAAAAGTTATTGGCAAATGGGGATGAAATTTGAGAATTTCATTTTTTTGCCAAATTTTAAATTTTAACCCATTTTTTCCACTAACAAAGCAAGGGTTAACAGCCAAACAAGACTGTATCTTTATTGCCCTGACTCTGCCATTTACAGAAACACCCCACCCCCCATAAACTACTGTACGGGCACACAGTAGGGCGTAGAGGGAAAGGTGCGCCATATAGTTTTTGGAAGGCAGATTTTGCTGGACTGGTTTATTTACACCATGTCCCATTTGAAGCCCCCCTGATGCACCCCTAGAGTAGAAACTCCCGAAAAGTGACCCCATCTAAGAAACTACACCCCTCAAGGTATTCAAAACTGATTTTACAAACTTTGTTAACCCTTCAGGTGTTGCTCAAGAATTATTGGCAAATGGGGATGAAATTTGAGAATTTCATTTTTTTGCCAAAGTTTCCATTTTAAACCATTTTTTCCACTAACAAAGCAAGGGTTAACAGCCAAACAAGATTGTATCTTTATTGCCCTGACTCTGCCGTTTTCAGAAAAACCCCATATGTGGCCATAAACTACTGTATGGGCACACAGTAGGGCGTAGAGGGAAAGCCCCCTGATGCACCCCTAGAGTAGAAACTCCATAAAAGCGACCCCGTCTAAGAAACTACACCCCTCAAGGTATTCAAAACTGATTTTACAAACTTTGTTAACCCTTCAGGTGTTGCACAAGAGTTATTGGCTAATGGGGATGAAATTTGCCAATTTTATTTTTTTGCACATTTTTCCATTTTAACCCATTTTTTCCACAAAACAAGGGTTAACAGCCAAACAAGACTGTATCTTTATTGCCCTGACTCTGCCGTTTACAGAAACACCCCATATGTGGCCATACACTACTGTACGGCCACATGGCGGGGCGTAGAGGGAAAGGAGCGCCGTGTGGTTTTTGGAGGGTTGATTTTTATGGATCGGTTTATTTACACCGTGTCCTGTTTCAACCCCCCTGATGCACTCCTGGAGTAGAAACTCGCTAAAAGTGACCTCATTTTGGAAACTACGGGATAAGGTGGCGGTTTTGTTGGGACTATTTTTAGGGTACATATGATTTTTGGTTGCTCTATATTACATTTTTGTGAGGTAAGGTTACCAAAAATTGAAATTCTGAAATTTCATCTCCATTTGCCATTAACTGTTGAGGAACACCTAAAGGGTTAAAAAGTTTGTAAAATCATTTTTGAATACCTTTGTTTGGTTGTTAACCCTTGCTTTGTTACCTGAAAAAATGGATTGAAATGGAAAAGTGGCAAAAATAGCTGTTTTGGCACCGTTTTTTGTTATTTTTTTTGACCGTGTTAATCTGAGGGGTTAGGTCATGGGGTATTTTTATAGAGGAGATTATTACGGACGCGGCAATACCTAATAAGTCTACTGTTTTACAATTATTCAGGTTTTAGACTATATTATCCTTTTTGATACAAACATTTTTTTTTTGTATTTCTAAATTCTGAGTAAATTATTATTTATTTATTTTTGCAGATTATCTTATGTAGGGGCTCATTTTTTGCGGGATGAGAGGACGGTTTTATTGGCACTATTTTGGGTGATATATGACTTTTTGATCGCTTGCTATTAAACTGTTGGTTATGTAAGGTGACAAAAAAAGTTCTTTTTTTGCACCGTTTTTTTTTGGACCATGTTAATCTGGGGGGTTAGTTCATGGGGTATTTTTATAGAGGAGATTATTACGGACCCGGCAATACCTAATAAGTCTACTTTTTTACAACTATTTAGGTTTTAGACTATATTATCCTTTTTGATACAAACATTTTTTTGTATCTCTAAAGTCTAAGAGTCATTTAGTTTTTTTGTTTTTTAGATGATTATCTTATGTAGGGGCTCATTTTTTGCGGGATGAGAGGACGGTTTTATTGGCTCTATTTTGGGGGCTATATGACTTTTAGATCGCTTGCTATTAAAATTTTTGTTATTTAAGGTGACAAAAAAAAGTTCTTTTTTTGCACCATTTTTTTTTGGACCATGTTAATCTGGGGGGTTAGGTCATGGGGTATTTTTATAGAGGAGATTATTATCGACGCGGCGATACCTAATTTGTATATTTTTTTAAATTATTTTAGTTTTTTCAATTTTTTTTGGTGTCTCAAGTCTGAGAACCAGTTTTTTTATCCGATAGTCAGTGGCTAAATTGGGATATAAATTTAGTACTCCATGGAAGTGTGGTACTCCCTGAAGCAACCGTCAATGCAGAGGCCCGAATGATCGGGGCACGTGTCGCACTGAGTAGTGGTGTCCTTCCGTATCCCCCTCCTGCGACACACTCTGCACTTTTTTTGGGTTCGTCCCTTCTTTCCAGTATGGGGGACCACACCTGGAAAGTGTTGGCCAGGGACGATCCGGGCGCCTCTAGTTCCCGAGGTACTCAGGCCTGCTCTTTCCTGGTCCGAAAAGATCAGGGCCTTGAGGACTGCCTCATTGAACTAAAGGAATGTCCCTGTGTTGCCAGCGCTCCGGGACAGCACAAAAGAGTTGTACAAGGCAACCTGCACCAAGTAGACCGCAACTTTTTTGTACCATGCATGGGTTTTGCGCATGGCGTTATATGGCTTGAGGAATTGATCACAGAGATCAACTCCTCCCATAAACGGATTGTAGTCGACGATACAATCGGGCTTGAGGACCGTTGCCGCGGTACCTCGCACAGGGACAGGGGTGATACAGTTACCATAAATTGTGGACAGTACAAGGACATCCCTCTTGTTCTTATATCTGACCAGCAACAGGTTTTCACTGGTAAGGGCATGGGTCTCACTCCTGGGATAGGTACCTGGAGGAGGTGGGCAGGGAAGCTACGTTGATTTTTCCGCACGGTCCCACAAGCGGACGTGGATCTGGCAGCGAGGGACTGAAACAAAGGGATTCTAAATAGCTTAAATCACCTTTCTTTCCCATTCTGACATTCAGTTTGGAGTTCAGGAGATTGTCTTGACCAGGAGCACACCCCTAAATGCATTGAAGCAACTGCCATTTGATTGGTTGACTAGATAATTGCATTAATGAGAAATAGAACAGGTGTTCCTAATAATTCTTAAGGTGAGTGTATATTGCAGTTGCCTGCCAGTGTGTGAGAGGCTGCAGGCTCAGTCACAGACAGTACTGTGTGCACACCATTCATACAGGGTGTGACAGAAAATACCTTTCAGATAAAAAAAAAAATATTTAATATTTTTCTGTGATATAATCACATTTGCAAGCCTGTGTGTGTTAGGCCCACACAGACTGTATTGTGGCCGCTGGCTAGTGGCTAGGCCTCCACTCATACGGTTACAGGGTGTCACACACTCAAATACCTTTCAGATAAAAAAAATTATATTTAATATTTTTCTGTGATATAATCACATTTGCAAGCCTGTGTGTGTCAGGCCCACACAGACTGTATTGTGGCCACTGGCTAGTGGATAGGCCTCCACTCATGTCGTTACAGGGTGTCACTCACTCAAATACCTTGCAGATAAAAAAAAATATATTTAATATTTTTCTGTGATATAATCACATTTGCAAGCCCGTGTGTGTCAGGCCCACACAGACTGTATTGTGGCCACTGGCTAGTGGCTGGGCCTCCACTCATACCGTTACAGGGTGTCACTCACTCACAAATACCTCGCAGATAAAAAAAAATTATATTTAATCTTTTTCTGTGATATAATCACAGTTGCAAGCCAGTGTGTGTCAGGCCCACACAGACTGTATTGTGGCCACTGGCTAGGCCTCCACTCATACCGTTACAGGGTGTCACTTACTCAAATACCTTTCAGATAAAAAAAATTATATTTAATATTTTTCTGTGATATAATCACATTTGCAAGCCCGTGTGTGTCAGGCCCACACAGACTGTATTGTGGCCACTGGCTAGTGGCTAGGCCTCCACTCATACCGTTACAGGGTGTCACTCACTCACAAATACTTTGCAGATAAAAAAATTTCTATTTAATCTTTTTCTGTGATATAATCACAGTTGCAAGCCAGTGTGTGTCAGGCCCACACAGACTGTACTGTGCCCACTGCCCACCACTTATATAGGGTGGCACAGTACCTTGCACGCATAGTAACACTTATCTAATAAAAAATGACAGGCAGAGGCAGGCCACCCCGCAGGGGCCGTAGTGGTTGTGGTGCTGTGATTTTCACTGGCCCTGGAATAATGCCCAGTGTTCAGAGGCCACGTACCCTGAACCCAAAAAATTCGGAGAAAATAGTTGACTGGCTTACACAGGATACCCAATCTTCAACAGCTTCCGCTAAGAACCTTGACGCACCATCCTCCTCCAGCTCAGCTTTGGTCACCTGCTCTCAAGTTACCACTCTCCCACCCGCCGCCACCACCACCACTACCACCACAGCCGCTTCACTTGATCCCTCAGAGGAGTTATTTACACATCAGTTGGATAAAAATAGTGATGCGCAACCATTATTGCCAGAGAATGGAGATAACAGGGATATGTCTCAGTCAGGCAGCATTACACACATGGACGTACAGTGTGATGATGATGATGATGTTGTACCCGCTGCTGCTTCCTTTGCTGAGGTGTCAGATACAAGTGAAGTGGTTGATGATGACGATGTGTCCGTGGATGCCACGTGGGTGCCTGCTCGAAGAGAAGAAGAAGAGGGGGAAAGTTCAGAAGGGGAGACAGAGAGAAGGAGGAGACGAGTTGGAAGCAGGGGGAAGTCGTCGCAAGGAGCTAGTGGCACAGTCAGACAGCATGTATCGGCACCCAGGGTCAGCCAGACAGCACGCCAATCAACGCATGCTGTTGCCACCACCAGAATGCCGTCATTGAAGAGCTCAGCAGTGTGGCATTTTTTTTGTGTGTCTGCCTCTGACAACAGCGATGCCATTTTCAACCTGTGCCAAAAGAAACTGAGTCGTGGGAAATCCAACACCCACCTAGGTACAACTGCTTTGCGAAGGCACATGATCGCACATCACAAACGCCTATGGGATCAACACATGATGACGAGTAGAAGCAGCACACAAGCTCAAAGCCACCATCCTCCTCCTGGTCCAGCATCTTCAGCCACATCAACCACTGCTGTCCTCCTTGCCCCCTCTCAACCATCCGCCACTCCGCCTCTCACCTTCAGCAGTTCCATCTCATCTGCCCACAGTCAGGTGTCTGTAAAGGAAATGTTTGAGAGTAGGAAGCCAATGTCACAGAGTCACCCCCTTGCCCGGCGTCTGACAGCTGGCTTGACGGAACTCTTAGCCCGCCAGCTTTTACCATACCAGCTGGTGGAGTCTGAGGCCTTCAAAAAATTTGTCGCTATTGGGACACCACAGTGGAAGGTACCCGGACTAATTTTTTTTCCGAAAAAGGCAATCCCAAACCTCTACTCAGTGATTGAAAAGGAAGTCATGGCATCTCTGGCATACAGTGTTGGGGCAAGGGTCCATCTGACTACTGATACCTGGTCTGCAAAGCACGGTCAGGGCAGGTATATCACCTACACTGCACATTGGGTCAACCTGCTGATGGCTGCCAAGCATGGAATGCGTGGCTCTGCAGCGGAGTTGGTGACACCGCCACGACTTGCAGGCAGGCCTACTGCTACCTCCTCTACTCCTCCTACTCCATCCTCTTCGATAACCTCCTCGGCTGAGTCCTCTTCTGCTGCGGCGTCTGGCTGCACATCAACTGAATCCCCCCAGCTCCCCAGGGGCTATTCCACATCCCAGATATGACAGTGTCACGCTGTCTTGGGGTTGACTTGCCTGAAAGCAGAGAGCCACACCGGACCAGCACTCCAGTCCGCCCTGAACGCACAGGTGGATCAGTGGCTGACCCCGCACCAACTGGAGATCGGCAAAGTGGTGTGTGACAATGGAAGCAATTTGTTGGCGGCATTGAATTTGGGCAAGTTGTCACATGTGTCGTGCATGGCACATGTGTTGAATCTCATCGTACAACGCTTTGTGTCTAAGTACCAAGGCTTACAGGACAACCTCAAGCAGGCCAGGAAGGTGTGTGGCCATTTCAGGTGTTCCTACACGGCCATGGCACACCTTTTAAGACATTCAGCGCCGAAACAACATGCCAATGAGGCGCTTGATTTGCGACAGCCCGACACGTTGGAATTCAACACTCCTAATGTTCGACCGCCTGCTCCAACAAGAAAAAGCCGTCAATGAGTATTTGTATGACCGGGGTGCTAGGACAGCCTATGCGGAGCTGGGAATTTTTTTGTCACGTTACTGGACGCTCATGCGCAATGCCTGTAGGCTCATGCGTCCTTTTGAGGAGGTGACAAACCTAGTCAGTTGCACCGAAGGCACCATCAGCGACCTCATCCCATTTGTTTTCTTCCTGGAGTGTGCCCTGCGAAGAGTGCTGGATCAGGCTGTAGATGAGCGTGAAGAGGAAGAGGAAGAGTTATGGTCACCATCACCACCAGAAACAGCCTTGACATCATTGCTTGCCGGACCTGCGGCAGCGCTGCAAGAGGAGTATGAGGAAGAGGAGTCAGAGGAGGAATGTGGATTTGAAGAGGAGGAAGACCAACCACAGCTGGCATCCCAGGGTGCTCGTTGTTGTCACCTATCTGGGACCCGTGGTGTTGTACGTGGCTGGGGTGAAGAACAGACCGTCAATGACATCAGTGAGGACGAGGAACGGGAAATGAGTAGCTCGGCATCCAACATTGTGCAAATGGGGTCTTTTATGCTGTCATGTCTGTTGAGGGACCCTCGTATAAAAAGGATGAAGGAGAACGACCTGTACTGGGTGGCCACGCTACTAGACCCCCGGTATAAGCAGAAAGTGGCGGAAATGTTACCAAATTACCGAAAGTCAGAAAGGATGCAGCAGTTCAAAACAAAACAAAAAAATATGCTTTACACAGCTTATAAGGGGGATGTCACAGCACAACGGGAATCTAACAGGGGAAGAGGTGAAAGTAATCCTCCTCCTACCACGACCACGGCGGCAAGGACAGGACGCTATACAGATGTGTTGTTGATGGAGGACATGCAGAGCTTTTTCAGTCCTACACATCGCCACAGCCCTTCGGGATCCAGCCTTAGAGAACGACTCGACCGACAAGTAGCAGACTACCTTGCCTTAACTGCAGATATCGACACTCTGAGGAGCGATGAACCCCTTGACTACTGGGTGTGCAGGCTTGACATGTGGCCTAAGCTATCCCAGTTTGCGATAGAACTTCTGGCCTGCCACGCTTCAAGTGTCCAGTCAGAAAGGACCTTCAGTGCAGCAGGAGGCATTGTCAATGACAAAAGAAGTCGCCTCGGTCAAAAAAGTGTTGATTACCTCACCTTCATTAAGATGAAGGCACATGCAAGTGTCAATTCCCCTTCGTGATCATTACCTTGTTGTGGTGAAGGGGCTTGCGTATCACAATGAAACGATCATCACCTCTATGAGTGTGTTGGCAATGTTTCTACACCCCAGATGATAAGGCCGTTGCTTCATTATGTTCTAACCAAAAGCGATCGGCTGGATAATTTTTCATAGAAAAAACATACATTTTTTATTTATAGTTGTATGGGTGGGTTTTTAATACATAAAATAAAAAAATCATAATAAAGTCTCTTAATAGTTTATTAGAAATAATGCAGACAATTTAAAAAATCCCCATCAATTCCAATACAAAGCAAGTACAAAGCTCAGAACTAAATTATTGCAGGATGTCGTAATGGTTCGTTAATTCGACAATGGTTAATCAATTCGACACACGTCCCGGATAGGGGACGTAACAGGAATTAAACTGATAGGAATAGTACTAGTTAAGACACCACTCATATAGGATGTCACAGCACATTGCTCCGTGCATGTGCAGTGCCCCAACTTGGGAGTAAGAGGACCGACCAAGCTGCTTTTTCCATCTCCCGGTTCCTAAAATCAATTCAGTTTGGTGTATCAGAGTTTGGTCTGTCACTGTGAAGGCAGTCGAAGGTACCCGGCCTAAATTTTTTTTCACAAAAGGCAATCCCTGATATGGGACGTAACAGGGATAAAATGAGAATAGTACTACAGAAAATACCACTCATATCGGGTGTGACAGTAAATTGCACGGCGCAGACGCAGTGACCGTGGCATGGATTCAAACAAAGGGGAGGGAGCCAGCATTTTTTTAACCATCTTCCCGTTCGAAAAATCAAATTAAATAAAAGGATCCCAGATTGGGGACCATACAGGGATTAAACTGATGAGAATAGTACTACAGAAAATAGTGGTAGGTTGTGGTGGCTCACTAGCAAGTAGTTAAGGTATGGTGCTGCAAGCTCATATAGAGGGAATCACCCCACCATCTCTTAAAGGCAAATGTAGTAATAGAGTAATGAGCGAGCACTCATACACTTGGCAACCAAATTGACATGTGCAGAAAATATTTATTATATCCCCATAAAATACAAGTAATAAAATTTATAAGAACAATGTAGCAATAATATACAACATTACATTCACATATATTGTGGTAGATATGATCAACACTATATTCATATGACTCAATAGTGTCGATAAATTCAATAATATATATCACACCAAGAAACTTTAAGTATATGCTGTTATTTGGGAAAGAGGGGGTATTATCTTCTAGCGCTCTATCCCAATTTGGGAAACTGAATGTCACTGAAAATGCTGTAGGTGTATTCACTGGGAGCGCAATATGTTCATAAAGTGTCCACAGGAATCCTGATAATGTGAAAAGTCTCTTATAACATATCCTTTTATGGTCGATATGAGCTTTGGATTGGAGAAAACTTTAAATCAATATTTGGCTTACCGTCTAGCGTCTGCTTTCTCCCTATTGCTTCAATGGAGCTTTAAATATTTGCCGGCTTATTCAGTCGCTCCATACAGCAAGCTGGTTTAAATTTCGCGGGAGTTCCAAAGATCGCGGGAGTTGCCACTCTGTTCCGCAATTTCCTTTGGTGCAGCTTTCGACGATAAGAATAGTTAATCCTTTACTGTAGAGATTTTCTTCTGTATGGCCATACAGTATTATCGGAGGCTTTTCAATGCAGGTACATCACTTGTTTCACCATACGCGTTACGGGTAGATTCACTCTCCCTTCCTCAGTGGACGTAACATGGATTAAACTGATGAGAAGAGAGAACTACAGAAAATACCACTCATATCGGGTGTGACAATAAATTGCACGGTGCAGACGCAGTGACCGTGGCGTGGATTCAAACAAAGGGGAGGGAGCCAGCGGTTTTTTAACTATCTCCCCGTTCGAAAAATCTATTTAATAAATGGATCCCAGATTGGGGACCATACAGGGATTAAACTGATGAGAATAGTACTACAGAAAATACCACTCACGGGTGTGACAGTAAATTGCACGGCGCAGACGCAGTGACCGTGGCGTGGATTCAAACAAAGGGGAGGGAGCCAGCGTTTTTTTAACCATCTCCCTGTTCGAAAAATCAATTCAATTCACCTTTCGGGGACTCTTGGTGTTGTACGTGGCTGGGTGGAGGAAGAAACCTTCAATGACATCAATGGGACATGGCCAGCTTGGTATCCAACCTTGTGCAAATGAGCAGTTTGCGGTTGGGCAAATGGACTGTTTGCGGTTGTTTGCGGTGCATTAAAAGGGGAGTTTGGTCTGCCAATGTCTGTGAAGCGGGCGTAACCCTTACACTACCTGATCAATGCAACATCATACCTGATCGTATACACACACTGGATGTTTTAAACCACGTTGTTCAAAAATAAATTGAATTGTTAGGTGATTTATGCCCTTTATGGATTAAAATCCATCTCTGCGTCAACTATGTAATTTTCCATGGGAGTTTTGCCATGGATCCCCCTCCGGCTTGCCACAGTCCAGGTGTTAGTCCCCTTGAAACAACTTTTCCATCACTACTGTGGCTAGAAAGAGTTCCTGTGGGTTTTTAAATCCGTCTGCCTATTGAAGTCTATGGCGGTTCGCCCGTTCGCGAACATTTGCAGAAATTCGCGTTCGCCGTTCGCGAATGGAAAATTTTATGTTCGCGACATCTCTATTGGTCACTGAAAAAAAGACTAAAAAAGTCACATTCAGTGAAGCTGGATTCCTGGATTTAAAACGCTTTGACTTATCCAGGCCATTCTGAGATTGTTTTTTCGTCACATATTGTACTTCATGACACTGGTAAAATGAAGTCCAAAAAATATTTTTTTTTTGCATAAAAAAATACCTAATTTACCAAAAATTTGGAAAAATTAGAAAATATCAAAGTTTCAGTTTCTCTACTTCTGTAATACATAGTAATACCCCCAAAAATGGTGATGACTTACCATTCCCCATATGTCTACTTCATGTTTGAATTATTTTGGGAATGATATTTTATTTTTTGGGGATGTTACAAGGCTTAGAAGTTTAGAAGCAAATCTTGAAATTTTTCAGAAATTTACAAAAACCCAATTTTTAGGGACCACTACAGCTCTGAAGTCACTTTGCGAGGCTTACATAATAGAAACCGCCCAGAAATGACCCCATTCTATAAACTACACCCCTCAAGGTATTCAAAACTGATTTGACAAACTTCGTTAACCCTTTAGGTGTTGCACAAGAGTTATTGGCAAATGGGGATAAAATTTGAGAATTTCATTTTTTTGCCTAATTTTCCATTTTAACCCATTTTTTCCACTAACAAAGCAAGGGTTAACAGCCAAACAAGACTGTATCTTTATTGCCCTGACTCTGCCGTTTACAGAAACACCCAATATGTGGCCGTAAACTACTGTACGGCCACACAGCGGGGCGCAGAGTGAAAGATGCGCTGTTTGGTTTTTGAAAGGCAGATTTTGCTGGACTGTTTTTTTGACACCATGTCCCATTTGAAGCCCCCTGATGCACCCCTAGAGTAGAAACTCCATAAAAGTGACCCCATCTAAGAAACTACACCCCTCAAGGTATTCAAAACTGATTTTACAAACGTTGTTAACCCTTTAGGTGTTGCACAAGATTTAATGGAAAATAGAGATACAATTTCAAAATTTTACTTTTTTGGCAGATTTTCCATTTTAATATTTTTTTTCCAGTTACAAAGCAAGGGTTAACAGCCAAACAAAACTCAATATTTATGGCCCTGATTCTGTAATTTACAGAAACACCCCATATGTGGCTGTAAACCGCTGTACGGGTACACGGCAGGGCGCAGAAGGAAAGGAATGCCATACGGTTTTTGGAAGGCAGATTTTGCTGGACTGTTTTTTTGACACCATGTCCCATTTGAAGCCCCCCTGATGCACCCCTAGAGTAGAAACTCCAGAAAAGTGACCCCATTTTAGAAACTACGGGATAGGGTGGCAGTTTTGTTGGTACTAGTTTAGGGTACATATGATTTTTGGTTGCTCTATATTACACTTTTTGTGCGGCAAGGTAACAAGAAATAGCTTTTTTGGCACCGTTTTTTTTTTGTTATTTACAACATTCATCTGACAGGTTAGATCATGTGGTTATTTCATAGAGCAGGTTGTCACGGACGTGGCGATACCTAATATGTATTCAATTTTTTTAATTTATGTAAGTTTTACCCAATGATTTCATTTTTAAAACAAAAAAAAGTTTTAGTGTCTCCATAGTCTAAGAGCCATAGTTTTTTCAGTTTTTGGGCGATTATCTTAAGTAGGGTCTCATTTTTTGCGGGATGAGATGACGGTTTGATTTTCTATTTTGGGGTGCATATGACTTTTTGATCGCTTGCTATTACACTTTTTGTGACGTAAGATGACAAAAAATGGCTTTTTTTACACCGTTTTTATTTTTATTTTTTTTACGGTGGTCACCTGAGGGGTTAGGTCATGTGATATTTTTATAGAGCCGGTCGATACGGACGCGGAGATACCTAATATGTATACTTTTTTTTATTTATGTAAGTTTTACACAATGATTTCATTTTTGAAACAAAAAAAATGATGTTTTAGTGTTTCCATAGTCTAAGAGCCATAGTTTTTTCAGTTTTTGGGCGATTATCTTAAGTAGGGTCTCATTTTTTGCGGGATGAGATGATGGTTTGATTTTTACAATTTTGGCGTACATGCGACTTTTTTGATCACTTTTATTACCTTTTTTTGGGAAGTAAGGTGGGCAAAATTTTAATTTCATCATAGTTTTTTATTTTTTATTTTTATGGCGTTCACCGTTCGGGTAAAGTAACATGACCGTTTTATAGATCAGGTCGTTACGGGCGCGGCGATACCAAACATGTGTAGGGAATTTTTTTTTTTTAATTTTTAATCAGTGATAAATGTGTTTTTGGATTTTTACTTTTTTTTCACTTTTTTCACTTTTTTTTTTACCCAGACCCACTTGGTTCTTGAAGATCCAGTGGGTCTGATGTCTGTATAATACAGTACTGTACTCTATATAAGGTACTGCACTGTATTTTACTTACACTGAACAGATCTATGCTTTCAGCACAGATCTGTTCAGCACCATGGACAGCAGGATGCCTGAGAGGCGTCCTGTTGCCATGGGAACCTTCCCCGTCTGCCACAACTTCGCAGACGGGAAAGGGTGAGGACGGGGCTGGCGGGGGGCTGTCTGGGAGCTCTCTCCCTCTCCCATCGGGGGGCTGCAAAGGCACAGCAGCCCCTCGATCGGAGAGGGAGGGAGCTCCCTCTTACTGTTAACTTTTTCCATACAGCGGTCCGTACGGACCGCTGTATGGAAAGGGTTAAACGGCTGACATCGCATCACCGATGTCAGCCGTTTATACCAGGGTGCCAGCAATGAATTGACCTGCAGCTTGTTGCGATCGTGGACATCGGGGGGTCACGGGACCCCCCCGCGCATTTAGCCGAGGTGCCTGCTCAATGATTTGAGCAGGCACCTTGTTCCGATCACAGCCGGCTGGGCGGCAGTGATCGGAACAACACATGACGTACCGGTACGTCATGTGTCCTTAAGGACTCGGGAAACATGCCGTACCGATACGTCATGTGTTCTTAAGGGGTTAAAAAACTGTAGAAAATGGCTGCTGGCGAGGTTTTTATATAGTGAGGGGTAGGCAACTTTCTTATTGGTTGCTAGGGATGTTGCTAAGCTCAGACAAAGACATTGCAGCCTTCTCATTGGCCCACAAGCAAGAAGGGAGGTTACTGCAAAAAAAAAAAAATATCTAGAATATTCAAAATTACGAATATATATCACTATATTCTAAATATTCACAAATTCCTGAAGTGCCGATATTCGCGATTCGAATATTCGTGCCCAACACTAATGGGGTTCTGATCTGAAAGGTAAGAAGGTATGTAAGGGAAATTTTTTGTAGAGGCACACATTATAAGAGGGTATTTTTTGCACTGTCACAAATTATTAGGGGGTATATTTTGTACTGGTGCATATTATATAAAAGAAGAAGTCTTTATTGTCGATAGCCACCAATCACTGCCCAGCTTTCAATTTTGAAGATCAGAATATGAAATGAAATCTGAGCTATTATTGGTTACTATGGGCAACAACAAATACAGTTCTTGTTTCAGATGTTTCATAAATCTCTCCCTAGGATAGTACTTCATTCTTCCATTGGGTGGTCTTCATATTCTAAGTTGTGGTTTACATTTAAATTGGAACCTTAATTCATCACCAAGTTAGCAAAACCAATACAATTAGACAACCTTTCATACGCCCCCAGGAATAGGCTTAGGCGAAACGTGCATTGAGGTTGGTACGTCCCGTGGTACTCCCGGTCTGTATGATATTACAGCTATTGCTCACATAGATGTGTTTATATGGTTGTCCTATTGGTTAGGTTTATATTTTGATTATTGCATGTTTAGGATGCAAGTTCCTCGGTATGCCTGTATACATGACATTAACCTTTTAGGCATTATATATATATATATATATATATATAGCATTGTGTAGTAGCTGTATTTGGGACATAAGGTTTGTTGATAAGATAGTGTATTTGGTACCAGGAATTTACTATGACTTAGTGTCCCGCTCTTATGTCATCTTTTGACCTGGTGGATCTAAGGGGTACACCCAGTGTATTAGTACCTCTAACATTGCTGCTAACTTGTCGAACTGATTTGTAATAAAATATGTTAATATATTATATGTGTATCTTGGTTTTGGTATTTTTTTTTTCATCTCCAAGTTATCATCACTACTAGGAACAAGTTTTATCTTCACCTATTTTGGCAAGGTTTTTTTGTTTAGTGAAAAATCAGTTTGCAGATTGATTTCATAGTAAAATTATCACAAATCATTTGCCAGCTTCGAGTGTGCAGTTACAAAATATGTTAAGAACCATAGATAGATGACATCTTGATGGCCTTTTAAAATGTCATATGAGATATGTCCATCTGTGTGTTCTTTTTGGCAGTGTGATTGATTGAACTAAATGAATCTCCTGCTTAAATAGATAACAGATACACAAACAGATACAACGTGCATACATGTGCATATATCTATCTATCTCATATCTATCTTTCTATTTTTTCATATGTACATATGTACATCTCGTGTATTGCTTGTTCTCTATCCAGATCTAATTATCTCTATCTATTATCTATCTACAGATAAAATGTACATATATGCGCATGTTATCTGTCTATCTATCTTTATTCATCTATTTATCTCATATCCATCTACCTCTCAATTTATCTACAATCTATTTACTTATTTAGGTATCTATTATCTATCTTATTCTCTGTCTTTCTATATCTAATATATATATATATCACTCTCTCTTTTTCTATCTCTTTTTATCCATCTGTCCCATATCTATCTAATGTCTTTGACTATCTTTCTATAGCTGTCTATCTATCTTTGTTTTACTATCTATCTACTTATCTAAAAACATTTTCCTGCATTTACGTGTTATGAGAATTCTCCCACCTGTATTAAAGGGAAAAGGAAACACTAGTTTAGAAATGAAAAAAAATATGACATACTGTACATGAATGGTCTCTTGCAAAGTAAGAAAATGTGATTAATGAAATCTAGAATGAAGGGGAAGTCATGCCCTTTAAATATTAGATTTCATCACACTAAGTAGATAGGAGGCTTCAGAAAGCAGATACTTCACCTTTGCATTTATTCTTGGTAAATATTTCATGCCCTTGTAATGATCAAAGGTGGAATTGACTTATGTAACCAAGGCAGTGTCCAGTCCATGGTGAGGGCTGTTACTAGATCTCCGAACTGGAGGAATGAGGCTCTTCTTAATGAGGGAACAGCTGTCCACATGGAATGGAATCTTAGAAGCAGCTACCTCTATTGCTCTTATTACTTTTGTTAGTTTTTTATGTGATGTTAAATACTTTTGCATTAAAAATGATAAAAATATCATAGCAGTGATACCTCCTAAATCTCTTAACAGTGTATCAATACAGCCTGGCATTAAAAATATAAAGAATATGAAGTTCTGAGCATATATTAGGCTACTTTCACACCTGCGTTAGGTGCGGATCCGTCTTGTATCTGCACAGACGGATCTGCACCTATAATGCAAACGCTGGTATCCGTTCAGAACGGATCCGTCTGCATTACTCTGTCAAAAAAAGGTCTAAGTTTAAGTCAAACGGATCTGTCCTGACTTACATTGAAAGTCAATGGGGGACGGATCCGTTTACAATTGCACCATATTGTGTCAATGTAAACGGATCCGTCTCCATTGACTTACATTGTAAATCAGGACGGATCCTTTTGGCTCTGCATCGCCAGGCGGACACTAAAACGCTGCAAGCAGCGTTTTGTTGTCCGCCTCCAGAGCAGAATGGAGGCTGAACGGAGCCAGACTAATGCATTCTAAACGGATCCTTATCCATTCAGAATGCATTGGGGCTAAACTGATCCGTTTTGGGCCGCTTGTGAGAGCCTTGAAACGGATCTCACAGGCGGACCCAGAAACGGCAGTGTGAAAGTAGCCTTTCACTCCACGGAATACTGGACTTCATATCAGCATGTGAACAGGAAAATGTGGTTCAATATTTCACAAGCGCATGGCTTTCATTCAGGAACAGAATAATATTTTATACAATAAAATACTCTAATCATAATTTTTTTCATACATTTTTCTTATCCTACTAAATTAGGGTAATAATTAGAGTTGAGCGAATCGAAGTATCCAAAGTGGAATTCAATCCAAATTTCAGGAAAAATTTGATTTGCTGAGAAGCCGAATTTCCGTGTGCTTCGTAGTAATAAATAAATTTTCCCTGAAAGGGTGGGGGGGAAAAATACATAGTCACCTCATCCATTGCTCGCGAAGAAGCCACCATGGCCATCTTGATTGAAGTTACCGCGTGAAATTTTTGCGTGCAGTGACGTATGACGTCACCACACGATATTTTGCACTGTGTCTTCAATCATAATGGCCGCGGTGGCCTCTATGTGATCTAATGAATAAGGTGAACATTTTTATTTTTTACCTGATTAGCCATTGAAAGCCCTCAATGTTAATCTCAGATGCCATGATCAGCGATGAACGCGGTATCTGAGGAGTTCAATGATGGGGGAGGCACATTACTCATTCCTCATCATTGTGACTGCTACATGCAAAGAAATGCGCTTGTTGACGTAGCAGTTTGTCATGAAGCTAATTTCTTTGTGAAATTCAGCAAAGCAGCTGAATTCAATTTTTCATAACTTTGCTCATTTCTAGTAATAATAACAACAAAACTTTATATGTCGAAAAAGCCCAGCGTGTTTACTACGAAGGATTCTAATGCATATATAATAAGCCCTTCCCTCAGGAACCCACTTTATGAGCCAGAGTGAACTGGAAGACTAGAGATGTCCATGTATAAAACATTTAGCCATTCAAACGTATGGTCAAATACCACTTTGACAGTAATTACACCTGATCGCTAAAGGCTTTTATGTTTCAGATCCACGGTGAAATTAGATGATCATCAGTGGGGCTGCATTTATAAAAGGGAAGTACCTGCATATATTCAATTCTCCAGGAGTCGATAAGAAACGTAAGAATTCTGGAAGGAGCAAGCACTGGGATATCCTGGCATAAACTTTCTCATACAACACAGTTAAAGTTTTGTATCAGCTAATTAAAAATTCCAAATGAGGAACATAAAATGTGTATGTTCAAGCATACAGTATTCAATGAAATCAAAGAGTTAAAAGTGCCATTACGTAACACATACTGTGTCTTTTAGACTGGTTGGTGGAATCAGTCCAATGTATGGTCAGCAGTTCCAGTTGATTTTATCTACTTACTGTACACAAAGGTCAATTGCATTACAGAGGTCCATAGACAATATAAATTAGTCTGTTACTTTATCTTTTGTGCTAGAGAAATAAAGAGTAAAGTAACAGAACACACAGCACTGCAAGCCCTTCATGTTTTATACAAATCCTACATTTCTTTTACATATCTTTTCCCTCTAAGCTTCTTCCAGGTGCTTTCAGTGGCATTTAAAAATAAAGTCAACCTGCCACCCTTTTTAACCCCCCCCCCCTCCCAACCAAAAGCTAACTCTGCTTCTACTTATCATTATCTAGTCGGTGAGCCACAAATTACCCTTCTCAGATGTTCCTTTACTTTGCAATTCATTGCTGAAACTTTCCTGTCCTATATGTAAACGACCTGAGAGGAGTCCTAATTCCTTTATGTTACCAGAGATGCGTCCAGTTTGCTTACCATTTTCCTGCATAGCCGTGCCACCAAGTTCATAATTGACCTCTGCCTCTTCAAAATCTCGAGGCCTATGCATCTAGGCAATAATGCTGCGCCTGCGCAGTACAAGTCTCTACCCTCACCCTTCAGCTTCCTGCGCATGGTAAATTAGGTCAGGTGAATCTATAAGCTGGAAAAACTTGCATATGTGCAGGAAGCCAAGGGGGAAGGGGGGGTAGAGGATTATACTGTGCAGGAGCAGCATTACTGACTAGATATGCAGGTGCAAGATTTCGAAGAGCAGGAGGATGTTAATCAAGAACTTGGGGGTGCAGCTATGCAGAAAAAAGGTGGACTCATCTCTGGTAACATAAGGAAGTAGGACTCATCTTAGGTCATTTACATATAGGCTGGTAAAAATTCGGCAATGAACTATGCAGAAAGGGGGCATCTGAGAAGGGCAATTTGGGACTCATCAACTAGATAATGATAAGTATAAGCAGAGTTGGCTTTTGGTTGGGGGGGGGGTTAAAATGGATGATAGGTTCCCTTTAATCTGCATATCATGATATGTGGGTACATTTCAAATCCAAAATACAGGATATTGACATTGAGTTCATGCATGTTATAGTGTGAGAGCTATCTGAGAGCTGGATGGAGATTCCTGCTAGCAGAGATTATATAGTTCTATGGTGCTGTACACAGGCACCATATGGCCCCACAGAATACACATGATGCCTAAGGGTAAGCATACGATTAAACATTCTCTTTAGCATTATAAATCAGTTTAGGTAAAATATTTTGTTCATTATATATCATGAATTATATTTTATGTATGGATAAGAAATCCATAAATAACCACAGGTTCAGCAGCAACTGTCAATGTCGCCTAACCATCATGAAAGCAAAATAAATGAATGCACTTAAAAGGAAGAATGTAAGCATAATACTATGCAAATTCTTGTTAGAAAAGGTGACATCTGTACCCGAGGTGTTTCGGATTTAGAATATAGAGATATAAAGATTACTTTTATGAAGTTTCTGTAACAAGGTCTGCACAGACTAGAATTGAGGAACCTTGGAGATAATCTTTTTAACTGTCTATAAATATATTTAAGGTCATCGTAAGGACCTCTCCATTACATTGTGCACCCACTTACTGAACACAAGACAAGATGACATTGCAAAGAAAAGAAAAAAAGCTTCAAGAGGGAGTTGATTTCATATTTAGTTAAAAAGAGCAGAGTTACAGTAAAGGCAAAGATTCCCGACCATTTGATGATGACAGATGCAGCCAGCGATAATGTATGGTAGAACTTTGCATGTATTGGACACACCTCAAAGTCAAAAGGAATTGCTAAAACAAAGTCACAAGCAAATGCTGATTAGATTTCCTGCACCAAGTATATATATAAAATAGTCTCTATAGGAGACTCTGCTTCACATAACCGCACCTCTTGCAAAATAGTTTATCATTATTTATTTCTAACCCAAAGGAAATATTTTATAGCTTGCATATGTTCTTGATCCAAATTGCGTATTTTAATTAAATTTCAAGCCTGTGCTAAGTATATGGACCTAAAATATACAGTTAAAAGGATATTTCCATCTCGACCTTTCAGGGCCAAAATTGGAATAACCTGCAGTAAGTTACAGAAATGGTGGAGCACCCAACATTACGTAACTATTGTTTCCGTAACTCCCGTCCACCTCTTACTGTGGTTGTTTCTATCTCGTCATGAAAGGCCCGGATGGTGTATACCATAAAAAAATTCACACAAATATATTAAAGTACCTAAAACAAAAACAAAAAAATAATATGTCAATTTATCTTTTTGTATAAGCTGGCAACTATTACTTCTGAACACCTCACATAGCCAAATATGCATGTGTGTTTAGTAGGGAAGAAGCCACTGTCACACACCTCTGACAGAAGCATTTCTCCCCCTAACATCGGCCATCTGCAGATCCACTGGTGATCAGCTGATTGGTGCAGGTTTAATACCACTTGGGTGGGCGCTGGAACTTTGCGAAGCCACATATTTCCTTTGTAAAACAAGGTCATGATGAGCTTTCCAAAGTAGGAGTTGTCCTTCAGTGACCCAACTCTTCCGTTTGGCTACTAGAGGGTGATCCCAAGAGGCAGATGTCCTCATGAAAAAAAAAGGTTTACGACCACTGTGGATAAGATATGTCGCAGAAGATTACTGTCAGTTTGCCATTTAGGCAATTCTCCAGTCTAACTCAAGCATATTTTGTTATACAGAGAGAATAAAAATGGGATTAAAATTTGTACAAGTTTTAACAGGAATCCATAGGAATTCCAGAGTTTCATATTGCAACTATTCAATAAGCAGTTTTCCAACCTATTTTGCTAATTAATACTAAGGCAAGATAGTGGCCGAATGAGATGAAACAGTTGCCTGCCAGCCAAGATGACCACTCCTGCACTGCACACTCTTGTGAAGGTCACTGTGTTTAAGAGAAAGGAAAAAAGAAGAAAAAATAACATATATATATTTTTCAGTGAGAAACAAGAGAAAAAAAGGAGGAGACCTCAGAGTGTCGTATACAAATTTTAAGGCCAGTTGGGGCACGTTTGATTTGGGTAGAATCGATTTAGACCCAAATAGAATCAATCAACCGATTTTGTTGATTCAAACCCAAATGGAATTTTGAGTGATTCGCTTATCTGTACTTTGCAGGATACAATGGTTATAGTCTATAATCCTTGGGAAGGTTTTTCTTGCAAAAACTCTTAAAACTAGAAAAGGCAGCTTGACTGACCAGGAGTTAAAAACAGTCAGATGCATTCTCCATGCATTTTTCCGTCTTTCAAAAGGTGTGTAGCTAGGACATGATGTGTTAGTTGCTGTATATGAGAATCATTTATCAAGTCATCTGTAAGCAGCAACATTATGTATACATGACCCTAGGTTCCTACTCTGTATTGATTATCATACATGAGTTGTCATCAGCTTTTAGTAACCCTTAGGCCTTATAGACATCAGTGGCGTGTGCACAGAGACTGTATGGCAGCACACGGTAGCCTGCAGCTCAGTACTATAGAGTCATAGGCATTCCAGTTGTTTTATTATGGTGATCTGTAAAGCACAATATTGCAGATTTATTCTCCCCTAAAATCAATGCTTTAGGGGATAACAGCATTGTAATACAGTAAACTGGTGGGGCATGTCTTACTTAAAGTGAATGTGTCATCAGAAAATAACCCATTGTTTAAATTACCTTTTTGTGTTAGGCCCCCTGCACACGAACATGTGCGCCCCGTGGTCGTGGTGCGGCCCGCAAAATGGGGGTCGCAATGCACGAGCACAGTCCGTGGGGCAGCCGCAGCGGATCGCAGACCCATTCACTTGAATGGGTCCTCGATCCGGCCGTTCCGCAAAAAGATAGGACATGTTCTATCTTTTTGCGGAACGAAAGTACGGGACAAAACCCCACGGAAGCACTCCGTAGTGCTTCCGTAGGGTTCCGTTCCGTGCTTCCGTTCCGTACCATTCCGCATCTCCGGATTTGCGGAACCCATTCAAGTGATGTGGAATGCCCACGGAACGGCACCTGTGTATTGCGGATCCGCAAATGCGGTCCGCAATACGGCAACGGGAAGCACACGTTCGTGTGCAGGGGGCCTTAAACAGATGTTTTTGGATTTTTGGTGAGTTTTTATTTTATTTTCCATGGCAATATTTACATTAAAAAAAAAATCTATACAATCCTGCAATTTTCACACTGACCACTAGGCCTAATAATAAATCATGATTTCCTGTTTTATACAGTTAACTTCTCAGTAGCTTTCTCATTATCATTGTAGGCAGAATTACAATGACCATTCACAATAGGTGATATCTCGGCTTATCACCTCCTTCCTGACCTCTGCAGATGTCACAGAGCGTGCCTAGAAAACTCTCCAATAGAATTCAATGGTGGCTGCTCTCAAAAGACAGAAAGTCTAGTAGACTGTGTGAAAATTGCAGGATTATATACCATTTTTTTTTTAATATAGAGGAGTGACATGGAAAAAAATATATAAAAAAAATATGTTTAACATAAAAATGTGATTAAAACAATAGGTCATTTTCTGATGACACATTCCCTGGAATGTAACAGTAAGCTGTGTGTGCCTATGTATGAAATCGGAGGCATATAGAGTTACTGTAGGATTCCACAGTAGTTCATAGGTACCTTATTATTATCGTCTTATTACACCAGTGTGCATGAAGACTTAAAATGACAATTATTGCATGAAAAAAAGGACTGCTGAATACAAGACTTGTAGTTCTAGGGGTGTAGTTTAGCCAAATGTGTATATGTATTCAGTGGGAAGAGGGGAGAAGGTTGCTGCTAGACACTTCAGGCTGTAGCCTATCTTCTGGGACCCTTTTTTCTCCCGACATCATGTGTCAGTGGTAGAGTTGGGGGCTCCCCACACATTCAATTTTCATCTGAACCCTCTGTTCTCAGCATGTTCAGCCAACAATAAACTAATTTATATGGGGACCTTTAAGATATGGAACACATTGTCAGAAAAGTAAGTTGTTTCAAAAAATATCTGTTCAAACAATATAGTCCTGCAATTTAATTTAGAATCATTCAAATCATTTCCACTGATAATAATAACCTTTTCCCTTTTTTATTTATTTGTTTTCTGCAGTTTGTAATAATATCTCTTCATTTCTTTTTAATTTGTATATCTGGTCTGTTATTTTGGTATTGTCTGTTACATATAACACAGCTTATGACAATATAAGAGGGTATAATGTGGTTAAAGCATTTCGCAAAGAGATTAATTTTTAATAAAAAGAATAATACAATAAGGTAGGACTATATTCTTGAAAAAAAATGCACTGAGAAATGCAGTTATAGTTCACAAAATGTCAATGTCAAATCTAATTAGAAAACCCAGTCTAAGGAAAAAGAAGGAGGTCTTTTAGGACACGGAAGAGGAGACAAGGTGTGATGTCTCCGTGACATTGTATCTCTAGATTAGCTTCGCCATCACTCGCTCTTCATACTTTACCTTTGAGCTTATTTCTGTTATGCTTTGTAACATAAGAAGGCTGATGAAAACAGATTAGCTAGTGGGTTTAATGGATTCAAAGTCATATTTTTTTTTTTAATGGTTTATTAAAAGGTAAATATAATAAATTATTTCCTTAAGTGTAAAGAAAGCGTAGCATTTATAGTGTTCATAAAAAGACTATATTATATCATTATAACTTGATGCACAGTTTTTTTTTATTATAATATATTTGAGTATTTTAAAGCGGCAGTAAATCTTGATAGAATAGTACACTGTAAAATTCCCTTTACACGGGCTGTCAATAGGAACAATAATCACAAAAGAGCATTCCCAGGAACACTTATTCCCAATAATTTGCCAGTGTAAGGCCCCTTTCACACGGGCGAGTATTCCGCGCGGATGCGATGCGTGAGTTGAACGCATTGCACCCGCACTGAATACCGACCCATTCATTTATATGGGGCCGTTCACATGAGCGGTGATTTTCACGCATCACTTGTGCGTTGTGTGAAAATCGCAGCATGCTCTATATTCTGCGTTTTTCACGCAACGCATGCCCCATAGAAGTTAATGGGGTTGCGTGAAAATCACAAGCATCCGCAAGCAAGTGCGGATGCGGTGCGATTTTCACGCACGGTTGCTAGGAGACGATCGGGATGGAGACCCGATCATTATTATTTTCCCTTATAACATGGTTATAAGGGTAAATAATAGCATTCTGAATACAGAATGCATAGTAAAATAGCGCTGGAGGGGTTAATTTTTTTAAAATAATAATTTAACTCACCTTAATCCACTTGATGGCGCTGCCGGCATCTCGTCTGTCTCCTTCTTTGATAAACAGGACCTGTGGCGAGCATTCATTCCAGGACCTGTGGTGACGTCACTCCGGTCATCACATGATCCATCACATGATCTTTTACCATGGGGATGGATCATGTGATGACCGGAGTGACGTCACCACAGGTCCTGGAATGAATGCTCACCACAGGTCCTGTTTAGCAAAGAAGGAGACAGACGAGATGCCGGCAGCGCCAGCAAGTGGATTAAGGTGAGTTAAATTTTTTTTATTTTTTTTTAACCCCTCCAGCGCTATTGTACTATGCATTCTGTATTCAGAATGCTATTATTTTCCCTTATAACCATGTTATAAGGGAAAATAATACAATCTACAGAACACCGTTCCCAAGCCCGAACTTCTGTGAAGAAGTTCGGGTTTGGGTACCAAACAAGCGCGATTTTTCTCACGCGAGTGCAAAACGCATTACAATGTTTTGCACTCGCGCGGAAAAATCGCGGGTGTTCCCGTAACGCGCACATTTTTCCGCAACGCCCGTGTTAAAGAGGCCTAAAGGTGTGACCGATTACCTGATGAATGAACGTTTACATAAAAGCATTGCTGATGCCATCATTTAAATCATCATTTCTGGTCTGTAGATTGCGCTGAGTAAACAGAAATCTGCTGCCCAGAAACAATGAATCTGCATACTCATTTATAATGTTGATGCTATGCACTGTGCACACAGCATAAGCCAGGAAAGGTCAGATTTAACAATACTGGCCCAGCCCTCATTGGAGCTCAGGGTGTGGGTCAGCTCTACCTCCTAGCTCCAGAAGATTCCAGTCAGAATATCTTTAGAGAGGGAGCAAGAAGGAGCAGTCTTCATGTCCTCCTCTCCCATATACTCAAACTCCAGGCCCAGGAAGTTTGGTCACTTCCACAAGCTCCAGGCGGTACAAGCAAGCAAGAACTAACAGAGGTGGATTTGCATAGCTAGAGTGAGAGAGAAAAGCAACAATGTAGCCAAGCTTAAAGCATTCCAGATCATGCTGCTACATAGGGGAAACAAGTTAAGACACCCTATGCACCCCAAACTAGAGCACACTGCAGCCACTGTTGCCAGATTGTAGTTTCTAGCTAGAGATCCCAGTAATAGAGATTTTAGTAAGAGAAAGAGTTAACAGAGGGCCATTGCTGCAACAAGCTGATTAGCTCATGCTTGGACATCTGAAAAGATTTGGCACTGTGTACAGATAACTGCTAGATATACTACAACTCCTTTTATGTACACAGTAAAGAGAGACTTTTGTTGAGTTCAATCTGGCCTTGTATTTGACTCTCCTAACATTACACGCTGGCCATTGCATTTCTATCATGTGCCCCGCCTAGCACCCACATGGACATTAACACTATGGGCACTCCTGAACTAGCATCAAGCAGGGAGCACACAGCTACAAGGAACACAAGCACCTCCCCCAGGGAACAATGACCTGAGGGAGTACACCATGACACATCATCATGGCCACTACCACTCTCATTCACTGCTCTAGCACTATCCCACTTATCCCACTAATTATAGTAATTAACGGAACTCATACATGCTAACTTTTGACTACATTTAAAACTAAAGAAAGGAAAAGCAAACGCCAAAACAGATGTGGCAAAATTATTAGTTCCATGGAATTCTGGTCAAATGTCCAACCATTAAAGAAGACCTTTGATTTGCCATAAAATATAACATAAGTGGGGAAAGTATGGTAAATGTATCTATTGACGTCTTTTTAAGTTAATGTTCTATGGATCTGTCAATTCCCTGTCCTTTTTGCATTCATCTAAGATGGTTGAAAGCTTTTCAGACTACTTTATGGACAGTGTGCAGGGGTATTCTGAGACATTCTCCTCTGCTGATGAAGACGGTTATGAGAAAGACAAGGCAAGACAGACACAGTTCCGACATCATCAGGCCTGCTTTTCTGACCAAGGGGGAGGAGTGTCTCAGACTATGGAAGCAATCTGTCTGGAACATAAGAAGCTGGCAGCCATTTTAGATCAAAGCAGAGGGGATGGGATGGATCTGAGGCATAATGACAGAAAAGGAAGGTTCTGGATACATTCACTATTCATTTCAATTCAACCTTAGTATTATTATACCAATACAGTGACGTACAGTCTAATGAAAAACTATCAGGCTACTTCTCCGATGCAGTAATGGAAAAGCAATAAAAAAATAAAATTAAAAAAAGAACACTAGCAGCTTATTTTCAATCTGAGTACAAGCTTACAGAATTATTTCGGTCAGTACCCGGCTGTGTTGTGTATTTGTGATCCAGTTAGTATTGCTTATTTTAATTTGAGTGTATAACCTTGGTGGGGGGGGACCTAGGGGGGTTATATTTTCAAAGTTTTTAAATTAGCATTTCCTTTGTCAGACCAAAATTGTCAGACAAAAATTGTACATATAGGGCCAGATTTATCATTACTCTGACAGCTCACTCCACTTTAACATATGGCTAAAGTCAGTTTTAGCCAAGTCAGATTTATGATCGGCCCTTTAAGACTGTAATAAATCTGGTTTGACGGTAGCAGTTTATCCGTCAGTAAGCAGCTTTACAAAAGTCGCACGTTTTTATGAAAAAGTCGCATGTTCTATTAAAAAGTCTCATAAGATAAGCATGGTCCTCACTGGGGTGAAATTGCGACTTTTTAGCGACTTTTTAAATAGTCCCAATAGTAAATCTGTCTAGAGATTAATTTACATAAGAAAACACGCCCACTTTCAGAAAACTGGCGAGCATAGTGGAGAGCAGAAAAAATTCGCAAATTTGTGCGCAGTTTTAGCGTTTGGGACTTTTTTTGGGACTTTTTCACTCCATTATTCTGACCTGAGCTAATGATAAATCTGGCCCATAGTGTTGTACAAAAATCCTCTAGATCAGGGATTCTCAACCTTATTCTATTAGGGCCTCCTTAACTGGAATTGGAATGGTGATGTTTGGGCCTAAACACCATCTTAACCCAATATAAAATGAAAATAAGTACAAGAGATCGATTCAGCAAGAGCAGGGACTGTGCTTACCTCTGTTAAAATTAATTCTCCACTACATCCCCCTACTTCCCCAGTGTCTTCTCATCAAGAATTAGGGGCTGCCTCACTGTGTGTCTGAGAAAAAAAAATGAGAACCGCTCTAAACCACTGCTGTCATAGGTAAAAAACTAGTAAAGGACAACATCTGCGTGGAGTTTTTCTGTGTGCTTGCACGGGATTCCTCTAGCTCCCACACTCCAAAAGCATACAAATGGGCTTATTAGCTATAAAATGGTGTATGCTTAACATGGAGAAATTAGTTTGGGAGCCCCATTGGGAACAGGGAGTGATAGGAATGGTGATTATCTCAGTACAGTGCTGCATAATATTTTGGTGCTTTGTATAAGGTGCGAAAAATTAAATAAGTATATTCCTATAAGCATTCTTTTGGACATATTAGACAGAAAATTATAAATCTGTCTAGTGTTAGAGTATGTATCTACTAAAAAGGAAAAGAAAAGATTTGTGTGATGTCTGAGGTTAGTAGGTAAAAAATGAGCAATAAAAATGCACCAAGACCATTGCTTCTGTCAAAGAAGGGAGAAGCTTACTTGTTTTTGCTGACTGAATGTCAAGACATTTTCGAGAAAAATGTACTGCCTACTGTCAAAAAGTTCTGTTTTACCTACAGGGCATGCATCTTCTAGTGAGATGTGTCACGGCGCGGTTGCTTGGGGCAGCGTGCTGGCTGTGCGGTTGTGTGTGAACTGTTTCCTGTGTTTGTGTCTCCCCACGTCTATATCTCTGTGGCTCCTGTCACCAGTGCCGTGCATGCGCTTTGTGTATACAGGCTGTGGGTGATCCCATGTATGCTGCTTCTGTGTTGCGTGCGGGCTGTGGACTTGTGTGTGAGCAGGGTCTGTATATGGATGCATTTGTTTGCATCACTGTGCGGTTCTGTCTCCCCTTGTTGTTGTGTAGATTGGCTGCCTGTAACCTCGTACTGGCTACAGTTAGGCCTCATGCACACGACAGTGTTTTTTCACTGTCAGTGATTTGGCATCAGTGGTCCGTGTCCGATTTTGCTTCAGTTGTGTTTCCTTGTGTCTTCCTTTTTTTTTGTCTGACAGGGGGAAAAAAAGGAAGGTTAATGAAAAGTGTAATTTTATTGCACCAAGGTCTTGTAGAAAAAAACGGACACGGAGGCGGACACGGATGACATACCAGTTGTGCATCCATTTTTTTTTGACGGACCCATTGACTTGAATTGGTCCATCCTCCGTTTTCCACTGACAAGAATAGGACAGGTTATATTTTTTTGACGGACTGGAATCACGGATTACGGACGCGGAGGACTATCAGTTTTTTTTCACAGCTCCATAGAAATGAATGGGACCTCCGCTAAACTGCGAAAAATGACGGAACGGACGCGGATGCACACAACGGTCGTGTGCATGAGGCCTTATCCTGTGTATGCTGGTTGTCGTTTGGAGCATGCTGGTTGCAACAGTCTGTGACTGGTGTGAACTGACACTTGTATAGTTTGTTCTGTGGTTCTGGTTACTCCTGGGGTTAACATTCCCTTGGGGGGGTTCCATCTGCCTTCCCTTGGGTGGGGGGGTTCCACGGAGTGCTGTCCGCATCTTTTGCAGCCCCCATTGAAGTGAACGGGTCCGCACCCGATCCGCAAAAACTGGGGCTCGGATGTGGACCCGAAAAACTGTCGTGTGCATGAGGCCTTAGGCTAGGGTTACAAGGCGACACTGATCGCGGCCAGGATCGGTGAGTAGCGGAGATCCCATAGAAATGAATGGGATCGCCGCGGCAGTCATTCATTTCTATTTCTATGGGATCACCCCTTCTCAGCGATCCTGGCCGCGACAGGTGTCGTGCGACCAGTGTCACCGTGTAGCCCTAGACTAACAGCATATTCAGGATTCTGTAAAAAAAAAACTGATCCTGTTTCACATTCGGCCTCCATTTGGCTACATGCACACGACGACCGTATGTGTTTTGTGGTCTGAAAATTGCGGATCACGTTCCGTATTTTTTTGCGGATCTGTTTTTTTTTGCGGATCCATTGTAATAATGCCTATTCTTGTCCGCAAACTAGAAAAAAATAGGACACACAATTTTTTGGATCAGAAGAACAGAAAATTAAACGTTGATATAAACTTTCCCTTAGATTTCCTTTAACATATATATATATGTACTTTTGCTTTATTAATTATTTTTATGGTACATATTTGAAAATATGAAGACATTTCTCTTGTGAATTACCTTTTTTGTTCTCTTACATAGTTACCTGTAACCAGACATTTGCCAAATGCTGATTTTCTAACGTTTTGGTCTTTCCATTTTACTATCCACTAGTTGTATGACCATATATTTGATGCATCTTGCAGACGATGCAAGATCTGCCTTAGAAAATATCCACAGGAGTGTGTTATAAAAGCTTCAACCCGTTTCCAACTGGCAAGTGTTTTTTCAATTAACAGACAGACTTTGACCTTCTACATTTCAGTGCTAGCCACAATAGAACATCTTTGTTTCTCATTGTGAAAATAAATAGAAAATATGCTTGACAGTTAATATATTTTGCCTCTCTAGAGCTTAAGGAGCCATTAAGAAAACTTGTAATAATGGAGAAAATAAAGCAATACGATTTTGAAAAAACATTCATTTCAGTGAATATTGCAGACCCCGTCTAAACCTGTTCTAACTGTTCACACACTTTATAAAACATTAGGATGCCACAATGAAACATGTCAATGCATAGGTGGAGGATTAAAAAAAAGTATGAAAAATGTTTTTAATGGCTATGAAAACCTGGAACAATCCTGGGACAAGTTATAAAGCAGTTATTTGTATCTAGAATCAGAACATTTACTTTGTAGTTATATTCAATGCTTAAGAATACTAAAAGTATATAAAAGAAAATATCACATTCATATGTTAAATTTTTTAAAGGAATTTTACTAATTGCATCCCTAGCATACTGTATAAAAATGTAAGAAAAAGAAAAAAAAAAAAAGTAAAAGTGCAAAAATGATTATAGCACCTACTTTTCAATATTTATAATACAATTTCAGAAATCTATACTATAAAAAGGAACCTTCTACATAGTTTAAATTCACTAAACTTCATAGCTCTAATCGGGACTTAAACTCTTGTGGTCATTAAGGCTAGGGCTACACGACAACATTGATGTCGCACCAATCTCGCGCAACAATTTTTATAATGATAGTCTATGGTGTCGCAGTGCGATATTCGACATGCTGCGACCGCGACAGTCGCAGAAAAATCCATTTTGGATGGATTTTTTTCTACTGTCGTGTCGCAATCACAGCATGTTGCAGTGCAACACCATAGACTATCGTTATAAAAATTGTTGCGCGACATTGGTGCGGCAAAATGTCGCTGCGACACATGTCGTCGTGTAGCTCTAGCCTTCATCCCAGTAGTTAACCCCCTAATAGGCTGTTCACAGTGAAAAAGGCATGCTCATGCATATAGGCCAGGTAATTGCCAAAAAGACCTTTGTTCCTTGCCATGGTATTTTGGCATTATCATCAGATTTCTCCACAGGGTTTTGTTAGGGAATAGTATTCAGAGAGCATTGAAGAACATTTCTTGTACAAGCCTGTTTTCACTTTAGAATGCAAATCATTAGAGATGAGCTAATTTAACAAAAAATCGATTTGGCCGGTTCGCAGAATTTTCTGAAAAAAATCTGAAGATCCGAATTTATTCGCAGCAAATTTTGTTTAAAAACTGCTATATTCTGGCTGCAGTGAGCCTTTATAGTGGTGTAGAACACTGCCTTGCAGTAACACGCATAGGGAGTCTGCTTTGGTTTTGAAATAATACTGTGAGTCAGTATGACAGTCAGATAACAGGCATTGCTCTTAGAATCACTGCACAGTTCACTTATTTGGGTAGTCACGGCAGCAAAACTGACCAAATAACTCAAGTATGAACTCAGCTTTACAGGTCGATGTTAGCGCCAAGAAGAAGCGCACTCCTTTTACATCATCATCAGCTAAATCCACATAGATGTCTACAGAACCTGTTCTATTAAACGCTTAAACAAGCAGAGCCCCCCCGACAGAGTGGAGAGGGTGTCAACAGTAAGTTTGTGTTAACGTCACTGATTATTTTGCCCTTCCTCTGATCCATCATAACGATAACCCACAAAAAACGGGTCCTGTCTGTTGAGCATCCTCCTTCACTTGGTCAGCATTTGGTCAGTAATCCATCAGTATTACTAATGCCCAAAAAAACAGGAGTGGATTTGCATGTCTTCTGTGTTTTGTACCCACTCCTGCTTTTGGCTGCCAAATCACAAGCCAATTCTGATGGGACCATACAGGCCTTACAGCTGCCACACAGACAGGATACGTTGTGCATCTCATTTTTCCTTCCTTCTGACAGATCAGAAGAAGGGTCAAATAAATGATGTCAGCCAGGCCAAAAGGCAAAATAGTGCCCTAGTCATGAAGTGGGGAGGGTGAAAGCAGCATGAGGAGGCCACAGAGTGGCCCAATGACAGAGTCTGGAGGTGGCGACAGCATCAGGAGGAGGCCACAGAGTGGCACAATGACAGTGTGAAGGTGGCGGCAGCATCTGTCACCGCCAGCTCTCTGAGAAGCTGTGGCAGACGTTCTTCTGTACCTCTTGCATGATGTTCTTTGTTTTGGTTTCACTTTGTCATCTCTTTTCCTTCTCCCAGCGGTCATCTATTTACACTGATTGCCTCCCTTTATATTTCCTCCCATACTGCCTCACTTTGCGGTTTATACTACTTCCTGGATTGTGTTCACTGCAAGAGGCTGCAACTGCTGGTTCCTCAGATAAGTCTTTTCCTTTATTTGTGTTTCCGTGCTGGCTTGATTCTAGGTGACCCTAACTCCCTCCGTATTAAGTGCACTGAGCCGGTGGTCGTGTCCCCTCACTATTATAGGGTTTTCAGGTGTCACTCAGTCTAGGTACGAGGGCATGCAATTATCTATCATAAAGATCTTTGCATGGTCAAAGCAGTCAGGGAGAGCTCTAGGGGTTTTATAGGGCTCACCCATATGTTCCTTAGTTTGGGATCAAGTCAGTCGGATGTTTATTTATAACTTCCCGTTTTCTGCAACACCATCCGTGATATTATAAACCGCCATAACCGTCTTAAGCATGGATCCGGTTTCAGCCTTGATTGACCGCATGCAGGGTCTTTCACTGGAGGTAGCAGATCTCCGTAAAACTGTGTCTCAGTTTCAGATGACCGGTTCTGCTTGCGTTCATGGAGTTTGTTCTGAGCCTAAGGGGTAGTGAGAATTTTGTTCATTTTAGAGAGGCTTACAAACTCCATTTTCGCCTACTTCCCCATTCCTCTGGTGATGAGGAGCAGAGGGTGGGGATCATCATCTCGCTGCTCAGGGATAACGCTCAGTCTTGGGCCTTTTCGCTGCCGTTGGGGGCACGGCCCCTCCGATTGGTGGATGAATTTTTTGTAGCCCTGGGGCAGATATATGATGACCCGGATCGTATTGCTCTAGCTGAATCTGAACTGCGTCTTTTATGCCAGGGTAAACAGTCCGCAGAGATATATTGTTCAGAATTTCGGAGATGGGCAGCTGATACTGGTTGGAATGATGCTGCACTCCGAAGTCAATTTTGTCATGGTCTTTTGGAGGGATTGAAAGATGCATTTGCCTTTCATGAGAGACCCTCCTCCTTGGAGTCTGCCATGTCTCGAGCTGTTCGTATTGACAGGCGTCTTAGAGAGAGGGGAGAGATCACTCCTTCCTGTCATATTCAGTTCAAGGACAGTGGTGCGGTCTCATTCAGTGCGCAGGGGCCTCAGCCTCTCTCAATACCCTCTGAGGAGGAGGCCATGCAGCTGGGTTTGCTTGCCTCTGATAGTAGAGGATTCAGCTCTCAGAGGAGGGTTTGTTTCTGTTGTGGAGGTATAAATCATTTGGCAAATGTTTGCCCCTCTAGGAGATTCAGGGAGTTTTCTGAGGGTAATAAAGAAACAAAAAGAAAAAAAAAACATCTAAAAACTTTCCATCTGTTACTATTGGCAAGGTTGATGTGGAAATTTAAGGTTTGCCGTTTGCTTGTAGTTCCCGTTTTGTCCAACCTGCCAGGGTGGCGCTACATAGCAAGAACATTGTTTGTGAGATTTTTGTAGATAGTGGAGCAGCTGTCAATCTCATTGATAATCAATTTGCTATAACACATGGTTTCCAGGTATGCACTTTGGGAAAGGATATACCTATTTTTGCTATCTATTCCGCTCCACTTTCTCAAAAATCGTTAAAGGGCATAGTTCACAATATCCGTTTGACTGTGGGTAATGCTCATATTGAGGATATGTCATGTTTCGTCCTAAGCGGATTACCTACTCCTCTAGTGTTGGGGCTACCCTGGCTCACTAAACATAACCCCACCATTGATTGGCAAGCAAGGCAAATAAATGGTTGGAGTGACTTTTGCAGAGAGAATTGCCTCACGGCGTCTCTTTCAGAGGTTTCTACCAAGACTGTGCCATCTTTTCGGATGTGTTTTCGGAGCGTGGTGTCCAGGAGCTGCCCCCTCACCTGGAGTACGATTGCCCTATTAATCTCATCCCAGGCGCCAAGCTGCCAAAATCACGTTTATATAATCTCTCCCAACCTGAAAGAGTCGCTATGCGTACTTATATCTCTGAGAGCCTGAGAAAGGGACACATTCGACCCTCGAAGTCACCTGTTGCCGCAGTTTTTTTTTTTGTTAAGATAAAAGATGGTTCTTTAAGACTATGTCTGGATTTCAGGGAGCTGAACTGTATCACAATTTGTGACCCTTATCCGCTTCCTCTGATCCCGGACCTGTTTAACCAGATTGTTGGGGCTAAAGTTTTTTCTAAGTTGGATTTAAGAGGGGCATACAATCTAGTCAGGGTCAGGGAAGAAGACGAATGGAAGACGGCCTTCAATACCCCTGAGGGCCATTTCGAGTATTTGGTTATGCCCTTTGGTTTGATGAATGCTCCAGCCGTCTTCCAACATTTTGTGAACAGCATTTTTTATCATTTAATGGGGAAATTTGTACTGGTGTATCAAGATGACATTTAGATTTTTTTCTCCTGATTTCAAAACTCATAGGGACCACCTACGTCAGGTCTTGCTCATTCTGCGGGAGAATAAATTGTATGCTAAACTGGAAAAATGTGTGTTTGCGGTTCCAGAAATTCAATTTCTGGGTTTTCTTCTCTCCGCTTCCGGTTTTCGCATGGACCCTGAGAAGGTCCGCGCTGTGCTTGATTGGGAGCTTCCTGAGAATCAGAAGGCGCTGATGCGGTTTTTGGGTTTTGCCAATTATTACAGGAAGTTCATTTTGAACTATTCCTCTGTTGTTAAGCCACTCACTGATATGACTAAAAAAGGTTGTAGATTTTTCCTCCTGGTCGGTAGATGCACTTAAGGCCTTTTCTAGTATCAAAGAGAGTTTTGCTTCCGCTCCCATCTTGGTACAACCTGATGTCTCTCTGCCTTTCATTGTTGAGGTGGACGCTTCTGAGGTTGGTGTGGGTGCGGTCTTGTCTCAGGGTCCCTCTCCTGCCAAATGGCGACCGTGTGCCTTTTTCGCAAGGAAATTACGATGAGGGAGATAGGGAGTTGTTGGCCATCAAATTAGCTTTTGAGGAATGGCGCCATTGGCTAGAGGGAGCCAGACACCCTATTACCGTGTTTACCGACCATAAGAATCTGGCCTACTTGCAATCAGCCAAGTGTCTGAACCCGAGACAGGCCAGATGGTCTTTATTCTTTTCTAGGTTTAATTTTGTTGTCACGTTCCGCTCTGGGATTAAAAATGTGAAGGCAGATGCCCTGTCACGTTGTTTTCCGGGAGGGGGGAACTTTGAAGACCCAGGTCCCATTTTGGCTGAATGGGGTGGTCGTCTCTGCTCTTTATCCTGATTTGGAGGCAGAGGTTCAGGCAGCCCAGGCAGAGGCTCCTGATCTTTGTCCTCCTGGGAGGTTGTTTGTGCCTCTCACTTTATGACACAAGGTTTTTAAGGAGCACCACGATACTGTCCTTGCTGGGCACCTGGGGAGTAGAGCCACAGTGGATCTCATTGCTCAGAGATTCTGGTGGCTGGCTCTTCGTAAGACGGTTGAGGGTTTTGTGGCAGCCTGCGAGACCTGCGCTCGTGCCAAGGTCCCTCATTCACGGCCATCGGGTTCTCTCCTCCCGTTACCCATTCCTTTCCGTCCTTGGACGCATCTGTCCATGGACTTCATTACGGACCTGCCTCGTTCCTCGGGGAAGACTGTGATTCTGGTAGTAGTGGACCGTTTTAGCAAAATGGCGCATTTCATTCCCTTTCCTGGGTTTCCCAATGCTAAAACGCTGGCGCAAGCTTTTGTTAATCACATTGTCAAATTGCATGGCATTCCTTCAGACATAGTTTCTGATAGGGGCACGCAGTTTGTTTCCAGATTCTGGAAGGCTTTCTGTTCTCGCTTGTCGTTCGGTTGTCGTTCTCTTCTGCTTTTCACCCACAGTCGAATGGCCAGACCGAACGCGTCAATCAGAATCTGGAGACATATCTGCGCTGTTTTGTGGCAGAGAATCAGGAGGATTGGTGTTCATTTTTGTCCCTTGCTGAGTTTGCTTTAAATAACCGTCGCCAGGAGTCCTCGGATAAGTCACCATTTTTTGGTACATATGGGTTTCATCCGCAGTTTGGGACATTCTCTGGAGAGGGGTCTTCTGGTTTACCTGATGAGGAGAGATTTTCCTCGTCTTTGTCATTTATTTGTCAAAAGATTCAGGGTAATCTGAAGAGGATGAGTGAGAGATATAAGGGTGTGGCGGATAAGAGACGTGTGCCTGGTCCGGACCTGAATGTGGGTGATCTGGTGTGGTTGTCTACAAAGAATATCAAACTGAAGGTTCCCTCCTGGAAGTTGGGTCCTAAGTTTATTGGGCCTTACAAGATCTTGTCCGTCATCAATCCCGTTGCCTTCTGTCTTCATCTTCCTCAGACTTGGAAGATCCATAATGTTTTTCACAGGTCCCTATTAAAACCGTATGTCCAACCCACTGTACCCTCCTCTTTGCCTCCTCCTCCGATTGTTGTTGATGGTAATCTTGAATTTCAGGTCTCTAGGATTGTGGATTCTCGCATTATCCGCGGTTCTCTCTAGTACCTCGTTCATTGGGAGGGTTATGGTCCTGAGGAGAGGATGTGGGTCCCAGTGGCGGACAGTAAGGCCACTCGTCTTATCAGGGCTTTCCATAGGTCCCATCCTGAGAAGGTGGGCTCTGAGTGTCCAGAGTCCACTCGTAGAGGGAGGGGTACTGTCACCGCCAGCTCTCTGAGAAGCTGTGGCAGACGTTCTTCTGTACCTCTTGCATGATGTTCTTTGTTTTGGTTTCACTTTGTCATCTCTTTTCCTTCTCCCAGCTGTCATCTATTTACACTAAATGCCTCCCTTTATATTCCCTCCCATACTGCCTCACTTTGTGGTTTATACTACTTCCTGGATTGTGTTTACTGCAAGAGGCTGCAACTGCTGGTTCCTCAGATAAGTATTTTCCTTTATTTGTGTTTCTGTGCTGGCTTGATTCTAGGTGACCCCGACTCCCTCCGTATTAAGTGCAGGGAGCCGGTGGTCGTGTCCCCTCACTATTATAGGGTTTTCAGGTGTCACTCAGTCTAGGTACGAGGGCATGCAATTATCTATCATAAAGATCTTTGCATGGTCAAAGCAGTCAGGGAGAGCATTAGGGGTTTTATAGGGCTCACCCATATGTTCCTTAGTTTGGGATCAAGTCAGTCGGATGTTTATTTATAACTTCCAGTTTTCTGCAACACCATCCGTGATAGCATCAGGATACCACAGAATGACCCGGTGACATAGTGTGGAGGTGGCAGCAGCATCAGAAGACCACAGAGTTGTAAGTAGAGATGTCGCGAACGGGCGAACCGGGCGAACCGCCATAGACTTCAATAGGCAGGCGAATTTTAAAACCCACAGGGACTCTTTTTGACTGACCAGGTTTGTCACCTCCGCAAAAGGACGCATGAGCCTACAGCCATTGTGCATGAGAGTAACGCGGCCAAAAAATACCCAGCTCCGCAGAGGCTGTCCTCTTTATTTTTTATTTAAAAAAATCTGTTCTTAACAGTTTAATCTCTGTTTTGTCCCCTATCAGGGGCCGGTGTATGGAATCGATTTTAGGAATCGGGAGATGGAAAAAGATTCTTGGTTAGTCCTCTTACTTCCAATTTGGGGCACTGCGCGTGCGCCGTGCAATGTACTGTGCTACCACATATGAGTGGTATGTTAAGTAGTACTATTCCTATCAGTTTAATCCCTGTTACGTCCCCTATCCGGGGCCGGTGTATGGAATATATTTTAGGAACCGGGAGACGAAAAAAGATGCTTGGTCGGTCCTCTTACTTCCAATTAGGGGCACTGCGCGTGCGCCGTGCAATGTACTGTGCTACCACATATGAGTGGTGCGTTAAGTAGTACTATTCCTATCAGTTTAATCCCTGTTACGTCCCCTATCAGGGGCCGGTGTATGGAATAGATTTCAGGAACCGGGAGATGGAAAAAGATGCTTGGTCTGTCCTCTTACTTCCAATTTGGAGCACTGCGCGTGCGCCGTGCAATGTACTGTGCTACCCGATATGAGTGGTATGTTAAGTAGTACTATTCCTATCAGTTTAATCCCTGTTACGTCCCCTACCAGGGAACGTGTATGGAATAGAGTTTAGACAACCGCAAAGAGTTGTCAATAGTTGACACACTCATAAAAATTTTATTCCTCTATGCGTCAATCTTGGTGTAGTGATGACTGTGCTCGTGCGCACGTTTGGGAGATTGCAGGCGATGGCGGTTTATCAAAGCATATGGTCGTGCTGAGGTAGTTCAGTGACAGTTAAGTGACCCAGAAAACAATGATTCTGCAGTGTGGGCCATTGTTGGCCTAGTAGGCTTTAATGATCACCTTAGATGATCACAAAGAAAATTCATGATTTTTCTATGCAAAATTATCCAGCCGATCGCTTTTGGTCTGTTCACAATGAAGCAACGACCTTATCTCATCTGGGGTGTGCCAACATTGCCATTGCCAACACACTCATAGAGGTGATCGCTTCATTGTGATACGCAAGCAACAAGGTAACGATCACGAAGGGGAATTGACACATGTATGTGCCTTTTTTTTTTGCAGCCACAGTGCAGCACCAGAGGCCAGAAAAATTAGGCATGTACACATGACAGAAAATTAGGTATTGTTGCAGCCGCTGCTGTAGCAGCGGCCGGAAAAATTTATGTTTTCCAGGTGCACTAAAACATTGCGGCTTGAACCCTAGTTGGTGGCGGAGAAGTCACGCAAGTCATCCGGCATGCAGATATTAAATACAGCAGCGTGTGGACCATTTTATAGCCCAAGGCATCTCATCAGGCCTTTTTTAGTCAAATGCATCCCCCACTGTCAGTCCCTTTGGGATCCATGCCGTAATCTAGACTTTTTTGACCTAGGCGACTTCTCTTCTCAGTGACAATAAGATTCAGCCCTTAGCAACCAGTCTGCATAAAACTGCAATTTCACTATTCAGTTAAGATGGCTGCCACTGCCCTCACCCTGAGGCTAATCCCGCCTGCCCTCACTAGCCAGTAACAATAGCCCCCCAAAAGTGTCAAAAACCAGAGCCCTCCCCCCTAAAGGGTTAATCTCCTGCAGCACAAAGGGGTCCTCTTACCACATGTTGCTTTCATTTATACACTGAGCAGACGGCAGATCTCCCTTCCCTGTTGTGCGCTGCTTCAACTCTGCATTCTCCAGCTCTGCTGAGTGAGGGAGCGTCTGCCAAGCGTAGGGACAGGGAGAAGTGCACATAGCCCAGGCACTGTTATCAGCTGCTAGGGAGGACCTGGCTTTAATCTTTTAGGCCTCTTTCACACGAGCGTGTCCAGATAAGGTCCGGATGCGTTGCGGCAAACCCGCGCGAGTAAGTACGCAATTCAGTTTTGACTGCGATTGCGTTCCGTTGTTCAGTTTTTATCGCGCGGGTGCAATGCATTTTGCACGCGCGTGATAAAAAAACTGAATGTGGTACCCAGACCCGAACTTCTTCACAGAAGTTCAGATTTGGGTTCAAGGTTGTGTAGATTTTATTATTTTCCCTTATAACATGGTTATAAGGGAAAATAATAGCATTCTGAATACAGAATGCATACTACAATTGGGCTGGAGGGGTTAAAAAAAATAAATATATAATTTAACTCACCTTATCCACTTGTTCGCGCAGCCGGCATCTCTTCTGTCTTCTTCTGTGAGGAATAGGACCTTTGATGACGTCACTACGCTCATCACATGGTCCGTCACATGATCTTTTACCATGGTGATGAATCATGTGACGGACCATGTGATGATGAACGCAGTGACGTCATCAAAGGTCCTATTCCTCACAGAACAAGACAGAAGAGATGCCGGCTGCGCGAACAAGTGGATTAAGGTGAGTTAAAAAATTTTTTATTTTTTTTTAACCCCTCCAGCCCTATTGTACTATGCATTCTGTATTCAGAATGCTATTATTTTCCCTTATAACCATGTTATAAGGGAAAATAATAAAGGTCGGGTCCCCATCCCGATCGTCTCCTAGAAACCGTGCGTGAAAATCGCACCGCATCCGCACTTGCTTGCGGATGCTTGCGATTTTCACGCAGCCCCATTCACTTCTATGGGGCTTGCGTTGCGTGAAAAACGCAGAATATAGAGCATGCTGCGATTTTCACGCAACGCACAAGTGATGCGTGAAAATCACCGCTCATGTACACAGCCACATAGAAATGAATGGGTCCGGATTCAGTGCGAGTGCAATGCGTTCCACTCATGCATTGCACCCGCGCGGAAAACTCGCCCCTGTGAAAGGGGCCTTACTTACAGTCCCTGGCTGTCAGTAATCTGACCTTGCACGCTGCGTGCTTCTGCGTCATCCGTCCTTCAACAGATAGACGGACCATGCCTAGCAACCCTATCTTAAGCACAGGTAAAAGTAGGCAGTACAGGGAACAAAAATGTGGAATTAAGGAGTAATTGAATACACAGTGAAAAGTTGAAATAGGGCCACCAAGGTGATATTAATCACCACAATCCAATACTCCAAAAAAAAAAAAAAGACGACAGTTATCCTTTAAATGCCATGTTGCCACCTAAAAAACTATGAAACTGATTGGTCTCCTTGTTAAAAATCGCAATTAAGGGGAAAGGTGATACCCCACATTACTAAGCAACATGGGTCCCATTCTACTCATACTGTTAGTTCCCTATAAATTGCACAGGTGCATTGATGTCACGCAGAATACTGGGTGTGACATTAACTGGGTCCCGGGTGTGATGCGGATAGATGTGCATGCACAAGGTGCACAGACTCTTCATCTTTGCTGTACATTTATATAGAGTATGGCATCAATATGTATGTCCAAATAGACTGTGACCCATCATTGAGTGCAGTTTATTTTACTAAGTCGGCCATGTGCTTTTTGATCGATAGGCAGTGCTCTTACCTGCATTGCCTTAGATTGCACCTCCATATCCCCTGATGTGTCTGGGGGAATCTCTGACTAGACGAAAAGCATAGTTGCATAAAAATAATCTCTTCTACACTGGTAGGGCAAATTATTTCTATCCTATATGCCCCCTTTATGTTTGGGCATCTGGTGTAGTAGGTAAACATGTTTGCTTCATTGGCCATCTTTATTTTGAGTTTTATGGAGAGCATTATTCTGTTTTTATCTACACTTGATTTTAATGGTGTCTATATCTTTAAATACTGTGCAAAAAGAAAGAGTAAGCACGTAGCTCTGCTTGTGTAAGTTGTATCATTTGGATACTGATGTAATTATATGAGTGTGAAGACAATGAAATGTCAAGATATAAATAGTTAGATGTTGTCTGAATGGTCCCCCACAATAATCTGATGCAGTGCATGCTGCTGATAGGAATCAGCTGTAATCTATGGTGAAACCTGGCAGCAAGTGTTTCATTTTCCTGTAGCACCTCCACAGGGCAAATAAAACATTACACTATGCTCATTGGAATCACTTGGCTCTTTATAATACACAAATGTATTTACCACTCCCTACCGTGGCTGATAGATTAGGGTCCTCAGCTGGGACCCTTCTCTTCCTAGGCCAGGGATGCCACATGCCTCGGTAATATGGCCAATTTTCTGCTCAGTCCTATTCAAGTGAATGGACCTGGGCTGGAAGACCAAGCACACTCACTATACAACACTGGTGCACCACGGCCTCTTGAAACAGCAGATCAGCTGGGGATGACGTGAGTTGAATTTCTACTGAGATCAGATATTGATGAACTATTCTGAGAATAGGCCAGCAATATTAAACTCCAGGAAAACCCCCTTAAGCTTGCAATTGCACTAGCTCCTAAGGCTACTTTCACACTTGCGGCAGGACGGATCCGACAGGCTGTTCACCCTGTCGGATCCGTCCTTCCGCTATTTCGCCGTGCCGCCGGACCGCCGCTCGGTCCCCATTGACTATAATGGGGACGGGGCGGAGCTCCGGCGCAGTACGGCAGTTCGTGGTGAGAGGTCGTCGGACTAAAAAGTCGGATATGCAGGACTTTTAGTCCGGCGGCCTTTCGCCGTTCACTGCCGTGCTGCGCCGGAGCTCCGCCCCCGTCCCCATTATAGTCAATGGGGACGGAGCGGCAGTCCGGTGGCACGGCGAAATAGCGGAAGGACGGATCCGACAGGGTGAACAGCCTGTCGGATCCGTCCTGCCACAAGTGTGAAAGTAGCCTAACCCCAACTAATATGGTTACTTTAACAGTCATGCCAAAATAAGACTTCCTGACATCAGACTACAATTTCCACTCCTTGGACATTTGAGGAATCAGTGGTATGAGACCTTTGTCATAGTTATTAGCGTTTTATTCTAGAATCTAGTGAATTGAGAGATCTGGCAGACAGCAAGACCTGATGTATAAATTAAATAAACTGCTTTTTTTCCCTGTAAAGTGGATCTTTAGCCAGAATGCCTGTAAATCCAGTTGAATCTGCAAATCTGATTTAAAAATAGAATCTTTGTTGTAGGCCTTGTCTAGGTGCTAATAAACATATGTTGAACCTTTTTACTATGTCTAATATTACATAATAACCTTTGGTAAATATAGTTTTTACCAATTTCTTCAAATACTTAAAACAATGACGTGATTAGAGATGATAGAAATGTTACTAGCATGTGTACAATTGAAGCAAATACTGACCTCTCCTTGGCGGCCCCCATCGTTTCTAATTAGAAGTCATTGCCAAATAGGAAGTCCCAGGAAGGATGCAGCATGAACTATATTCTCTGTCAGCATCTGATAGGAAATGTCCAACTTGAAGATCAAACATGTGGCTGGACTGTTGGGTAACAATTGCTTAGACAAATATTTCATAGGTTGCCACTTGTTTTTTATCCTACTGAAACCTCAAAGAAGCATTTTATTCCAGTTGCATAAAATTGTACACTTCTACTGTTGCCAAAAGAGGAAATCCAGTTACAAAACGTAAGGCCTTCCAGGACTCAGCCACCTGCATTTCTTACTCAAGAAATATTGTTTCAGCTTCACTTCAGTAGAGATGCAGTATGTTACCATTTAGAACTGTCTTATTTGCCTTGTAACTAAGCAAGTGTAAAACTAACACACAGATGTTATGACTAGGATGATACATGTATAAAGTAATGTAATTCTTTTGTGTATCCATTAATTGGTGTTTTCAATATGCACGTGAAATAAGCTGAAGAATGGAAGTTAACAAATGCGGTTACATTGTATTCATGAATGTAATGTGATAAAAACCAGCAAATGTACCTTTGTGAATTTATTCCAAAGTCAGTCAGTGAGACACTGGGGCTCCTTGGGTGCACAATAGGAAGCAATTCTGAAGACTCACCCTCTATCTATACATGTGCACTCACACTACTAATCTCATTGTAATCATGTATGCATATCATAATAAGTAATTTGTTAAAGAGGTAGTCCGAGTTATGTAAAAAAAAAATAAAAATACAGCACTGTAAATCTGATGATCAGCAATAAATACATAAGCTAAGCAAGTTTTAGTAAAAAAAAATGATATTTACTAATTTCCCTAGTTCTGTTCTGGTCCTTTGTTTACATGCAGTAACAACAATTTCTGAGGTTTTCCTCATAAATATTTGTGGGCGTCAACTAAGACTGCCTTTCCCCTCCTCCTGCTCTGCGAACAGAGATACCAGTGTAGATCAATGAGGGATCAGTTAAAACTTGTAGTCAGGAACAGGCAGAGTTCAGGGCAGGCAGAGTGTGAGTGAATCCATGAAACAGGTCCGAGGACAGGGCAGGCAGCCAAAAGTCTATTAGGTAATCAGGCTCTAGTCATGTCAGGCAGTAGAGAATCAGGAATTGGGCAGAAGTCGGTAGATGGGCAGACAAACAGAACACCTTTGCAGGGACTAGCCAACTAGGGAAAGTGCCATTAGTACCCCAGGGTTAGCCAGCCATAGGCTGATGGAGATTAGGACATACATGTACTGGCCCTTTAAGAACTAGGAGCTCAAGCGTGCGTACCAACCCTAGGATCATACTGAAGGGGCCTAGCAGGAGAGTGCAGGCTGCAGCAGGAGGTGAGTTTTTTTTATCCCGGTGGTGGTGCCTGCTCCTGGAAGGCAGAGCAGAGCCAGTGGGTCTAGACTGCTGGATGGACAGCAGGATCAGCCAGGTAAGTGATGCTTGCCCATGCCCTCCCGGAGTAGCAGAGTGGCGGAAGGCACAGACCGCTGATATAACATACTGCATCTAATATTTGAGTTGGGACCCACCTAAAACCAAGTCGCAAGTGGGATTACACCTCTTGTTCATTTTCAAAATTTAACCTCATGCCCATTTTCAAACTTTGTTACTAATAAAAAAAAACTGCTAGAGGAGCAATTTGCTACTGTCACGTGTCTGGGTATAAAAAGTATGTTAGAGAGCCAGAATCTCTCAGAATAATTTAGGAAAAATGTTCCTCAATGTAAAATTGTGAAGACTTTGAATATCCCACCATCTACAGTACATAATATCATTAAAAGATTCAGAGAATCTGGAGAAATCCATGTGTGCAAGGTCAACAATCAATATTAAATGCTCGTGATCTACAGGCCCTCAGGTGGCACTACATTAAAAAATAGACGTGATTCTGAACTGGAAATCACTGCATGTGCTCAGGAACAGTTCCAGAAAACATCATCTGTGAACACAGTTCGTCATGCAATCCATAAATGCAAGTTAAGGCCTCTTTCACACTACAGTATTTTGCGTTCAGTATACTGGACGTTTTTTGAGTTCAGTATACGGAACAGATACTGAACCATTCATTTCAATGGTTCAGCAAAAAATACTGAAGTGTCTCCGTGTGCATTCTGTTTCAGTATTTCAGTATTTCCGTGCCGTGGAAAGATAGAACATGTCCTATGTTTGTCCGCAAATCACGGTCCGTGGCTCCATTAAAGTCAATGGGTCCGCAAAAAAACGGAATGCATACGGAAGGCATCCGTATGTCATCCGTATGTCATCCGTTTTTTGCGGATCCGTCATTAACAAATGCTAGGCCCAGCCCACTGTGGCCATGTGTTTCTTGTTGCCAAACTTTGGCTGAGCACAAATACAGATGGCTTCCGTTTTTGATCCGTGAAAAACGGACCGTATACGGGAACCATACGGGAACCATACTGAAAGGTTTTTGCGGACATACTGAACGGAAACGGAGACACAACGGAACCCAAAAACGGGACAACGGATCCGTGAAAAACGGAACGCAAAACACTGAAATGGACATACTGTAGTGTGAAAGAGGCCTAAAGGTTCACATAGATTTGCCACATCTGACATATGATAATAGATTATTCTCTTCAATAAGTAAGTGAACAAGTTTATTATACTTGACTCATTTGTTTGATTTGGTTATCTCTTTATCTATGTCCCCGATTCCAAAAAAGTTGGGATGCTGTGAAGAATGTAAATATAAATACAAAAGAATGCAATGATTTGCAAATCTTATAGACCATATTTTATTCACAGTAAAACATAAAGCACATATCAGATTATGAAAGTGAGGCATTTTACCATTTAATGAAAAAATAACTAATTTAGAACTTGATGGCAGCACCACATCTTAAAAAAGGGCAGGGCCATGTCTACCATTGTGTGGCATCCCCTCTTCTTTTAAGGCCTCTTTCACACTACAGTATTTTGCGTTCAGTATACTGGACGTTTTTTGAGTTCAGTATACGGAACAGATACTGAACCATTCATTTCAATGGTTCAGCAAAAAATACTGAAGTGTCTCCGTGTGCATTCCGTTTCAGTATTTCAGTATTTCCGTGCCGTGGAAAGATAGAACATGTCCTATGTTTCTCCGCAAATCACGGTCCGTGGCTCCATTAAAGTCAATGGGTCCGCAAAAAAACGGAATGCATACGGAAGGCATCCGTATGTCATCTGTATGTCATCCGTTTTTTGCGGATCCATCATTAACAAATGCTAGGCCCAGCCCACTGTGGCCATGTGTTTCTTGTTGCCAAACTTTGGCTGAGCACAAATACAGGTGGCTTCCGTTTTTGATCCGTGAAAAACGGACCGTATACGGGAACCATACGGAAACCATACTGAAAGGTTTTTGCGGACATACTGAACGGAAACGGAGACACAACGGAACCCAAAAACGGGACAACGGATCCGTGAAAAACGGAACGCAAAACACTGAAATGGACATACTGTAGTGTGAAAGAGGCCTTAGGCTGGGTTCACATAGGCGTTGCGGGTGACGTGCGGGAAAAGATGCAGGTGCGTTGCGGGGAAATGCACGATTTTTCCCCGCGAGTGCAAAGCCTTTTAATGCGTTTTGCATGCGCGTGAGAAAAATCGTCATGTTTGGTACCCAAACCCGAACTAGGACTTCTTCACAGAAGTTCGGGTTTGGGTTAGGTGTTGTGTAGATTTTATTATTTTCCCTTATAACATGGTTATAAGGGAAAATAGCATTCTTAATACAGAATGCTTAGTAAAATAGGGATGGAGGGGTTAAATTTTCTTTTAAAATAATTTAACTCACCTCATCCACTTGTTCGCACAGCCCGGCTTCTCCTCTGTCTTCTTCTTTGATGACAGGAGGAAAAGGACCTGTGGTGACGTCACTGCGCTCATCACATGGTCCGTCACATGATCCATCACCATGGTGATGGACCATATGATGAGCGCAGTGATGTCATCAAAGGTCCTTTACCCAGTTTCTGAAGAAAGAAGAGAAGCCGTGCTGCGCGAACAAGTGGATGAGGTGAGTTAAATTATTTTTTCTTTTTTTTTAACCCCTCCAGCCCTATTTTACGAAGAATTCTGTATTAAGAATGCTATTATTTTCCCTTGTAACCATGTTATAAGGGAAAATAATAATGATCGGGTCCCCATCCCGATCATCTCCTAGCAACCATGCATGAAAATCGCACCGCATCCGCACTTGCTTGCGGACACTTGCGATTTTCAATCAGCCCCATTCACTTCTATGGGGCCTGCGTTGTGGGAAAAATGCACAATATAGAGCATGCTGTGATTTTCACGCAACGCACAAGTGATGCGTGAAAATCACCGCTCATTTGCACAGCCCCATAGAAATGAATGGGTCCAGATTCAGTGCTGGTGCAATGCGTTCACCTCACGCATTGCACCCACGCGGAAATCTCGCCCGTGTGAAAGAGGCCTTAGGGTTAGAAGATAATTTGAAGGTGAAATTAGAGACAGGTGTTTTCAATCAATGGGATGACAATAAGGTGTGAATGGGTGACCCGCTTTATTTAATTAACAGGGTTCTATCAAAGCCTGATCTTCACAACACATGTTTATAGAAGTGTATCATGGTATGAACAAAGATTTCTGGGGACCTCAGAACAAGAGTTGTTGATGCTCCAGCAATCCACAGTTAGACACATTGTGTACAAATGGCGAAGAATCAAGACCATTATTACCCTCACCAGGAGTGGATGACCAGCAAATATCATGCCAAGAGCAAGGCTTCTGATTCTGGGAGATCACAAGGGAACCCAAGTAAAGCAACTAAAGGATTTTCTCATGTTAATGTTTATGAGTCCACCATCAGGAGGACTTTGAACAACAATGGTGTACACTGCAGAAATGCAAGGAGAAAGCTGCTGCTCTAAAAAACAAACAAACAAAAAAAAAAAACATTGGTGCCCATCTGTAGTTAGCTAAAGATCACACAGATAAGCCAGAAGGAATAATGTTTTAGGCAAGGATGATACCTAAATAGAATCTTTTTGGTTTAAATGAGAAGCCTTAGGCCCCTTTCACATCGGCGAGATTTCCGCGCGGGTGCAATGCGTGAGGTGAACACATTGCACCCACACTGAATCCGGACCCATTCATTTCTATGGGGCTGTGCACATGAACGGTGATTTTCACGCATCACTTGTGCGTTGCGTGAAAATCGCAGCATGCTCCTCTTTGTGCGTTTTTCACGTAACGCAGGCCCCATAGAAATGAATGGGGTTGCGTGAAAATCGCAAGCATCCGCAAGCAAGTGCGGATGCAGTGCGATTTTCACGCACGGTTGCTAGGTGACGATCGGGATGGGGACCCGATCATTATTATTTTCCCTTATAACATGGTTATAAGGGAAAATAGTAGCATTCTGAATACAGAATGCATAGTACAATAGGGCTGGAGGGGTTAAAAAAAAATAAAAAAATTTAACTCACCTTAATCCACTTGTTCGCGCAGCCGGCATCTCTTCTGTCTTCTTTTGTGAAGAATAGGACCTTTGATGACGTCACTACGTTCATCACATGGTCCGTCACGTGATCCATCAACATAGTGATGGATCATGTGACTGACCATGTGATGAGCGTAGTGACGTCATCAAAGGTCCTATTCCTCACACAACAAGACAGAAGAGATGCCGGCTGCGCGAACAAGTGGATTAAGGTGAGTTAAAAAAAATATTATTTTTTTTTAACCCATCCAGCCCTATTCTACTATGCATTCTGTATTCAGAATGCTATTATTTTCCCTTATATCGATGTTATAAGAGGAAATAATACAATCTACACTACAACTAACCCAAACCTGAACTTCTGTGAAGAAGTTCGGGTCTGGGTACCACAGTCAGTTTTTTATCACGCGCGTGCAAAACACATTGCACCCGCGCTATAAAAACTGAACATCGGAATGCAATCGCAGTCAAAACTGACTGCAATTGCATTCCTACTCGCGCCAGTTTGCCGCAATGCACCGGGACGCATCCGGACCTAATCCGGACACGCTCGTCTGCAAGGGGCCTTATGTTTAAAGAAAGGAAAACCATGCATTTTCTTTTTATTGGCTTCTTAATCCTGTGTGTGAACTTTAGCCATTTTTTTGGGTGCGGCCGTTATATTTCTCTACTGGAGGCCCCAAAACACTGGGAAATGGCAAAGAGAATGCACAAACTGTGCTGGAGTCCTGTGGGATCCATGTCTGGTTCATTTTAATGAACGTGAGCTTGTCCACGTTGGCGCCTGACCATGATCACCCCCCTGCTGTGCTAAACACACGTTCGGACAATACATTTGTCACAGGGCAGGCCAGCACCTCTAAGACCTAAAGAGCTAGCTCAGGCCATGTACCCAATTTGTAGACCCAGAAAGAGAGACCTGTGTGTGCTGCAGCTGAAACTCCACTATCGTCTGTTGTTGCCCGCACAGTCTCTCCAGCATGTGCAAGGTGGAGTTCCACCTTGTGGGTACGTGGCATATGAGGCGGTGAGCGGGAAGGCAGACAGGTGAGCAGCAGCAGGGTGAGAACACCAAAAGCGTGCACAGATGGCCCACATTTTCTGCAGCAGCTCTGACATATCAGGGTAATTTTTCAGGAACCTCTGCACCACCAAATTCAGCACATGCGCCAGGCAGGGGATGTGCGTCAAACCGGCTAGGCCCAGAGCTGCTACGAGATTTCGCCCGTTGTCGCAAACCCATCAGGCCGGGCTTGAGGCTCAGCGGCACCAATCACTCATCGGTCTGTTCTTCCACTCTCGTCCACAACTCCTGCGCGGTGTGGGTTTATTCCCACAAACATATTTTTAGAACAGCCTGCTGTCATTTTCACCTGGCTGTGCTGAACTTGGTGGTGCAGGTGTTGCACTGATATGATGAGGAGGCGGTAGATGAGGACCAGGAGGAGGAAGCGGAGTAGGAGGCAACAAGAGGCACCGAGAAACGTCCAGCAATCTCTGTAGTGGTAAATAGTGTTGATCGAGCATGCTCAGCGCAATGCTCGAGTCTTCTCCTCGCACGTTTGTTGGCAGCTATGCTGCCAAAAAAAGTGCAGGTAAATACTGCTCTTCACTGTAATGCCGTAGCCATGTTGGCTGCTGGCATTACAGTGATTGGCTGTCTGGAACGCATCATCGGGGGCAATATAGCAGTAGCACCCGATGACACGTGTTCGGCTCAGTGTTAGTCAGGGAGAGCGGTGCTGAAGAAGGAAAAGATAGTGTAGGAAGTGAAATTTGTTATTTTTCAGTTGAAAAATGTTTTAGACACCCAAAAGTCATTTTAAGGACTATTGTTGTGTGTGGCAGCAGCAATATATATTTTCAGCACAACCTGCGCTAAATTGCAAAAACTTTACAAACCTAAAAGTCCTTTTAAGGACTATTGTGTGTGGCAGCAATATCTACTTTTAGCGCATCCTGCGCTAAATAGCGTGTAATAGTTAGGCCACTGCAGACAGCGACATTATCTGCGCTACATCTCCTGTGTAACATGTGCACATCCCAAAAATATTAGTGGCATCCAGTGTACTTTTTCCGTACATGGTGTCCGCTGCAGACAGTGACATTAGCTGCGCTACATCTCCTGTATAACGTTTGCGTATCAGAAATATCAGTGAAATTCAGTCTAATTTTTTTGCTGCTGGTGGCAGCAACATTACCTGCGCTACATCTCCAGTATAATGTTAGCGCATCCGAAATATCAGCGACATTCAGTGTAATTTTTTTCGCCGCTGGTGACAGCGACAATATCTGCGCTACATCTTCTGTGTAACGTTTGCGTATCCAAAATATCAGTGACATTCATTCAGTTTTATTTTTTATTAGGCGGTGGTGACTGCGACATTACTTGCGCTATACCTGCTGTATAATGTGTGCA